>NW_006159505.1:8384257-8425814 GCF_000334495.1 Tupaia belangeri chinensis | reverse complement strand
TTCCCTACGGAGCCCACTGCTTTTACAATATAATCTTTGAAGTCTCTCGGTCACTTTGCTTCTATACTGCAGCAGAACAGAGGGTCTGACAAAGGGGCTGGGGGACTTCTGCACCATCTTGGTCTTAGGGTCTTCATTTACCCCCTCGCCTCTGCTCCCCCTGGCTCCAAGGAGTCAGGGCTGATTGGTCCTCATTGCTATTGGATGTCTACAGGAAAAGGAGGTCTTGCTTATTTCTCCAAATGGATCTTTGCTGGGAAGGTGGGAGCACACTAGATAGAACTGACCTTCCAGATCAATAGAGGAACCCCCCCAAAGCAGGCATGGCTCATTTCTGCAGCTCTAACGGTGAGGCCATAGTTCCTACAGTGGGTAGACTGAGCCCTGGATATGGGGCCACAATACAGGGCAAAGGTTTCCAAGCTCTGGCTCTCTCACCTATCACCTGGGAAACCCTAAATTCTTGGACACTGTGGTCCTTGTTTATAAAGATGCAAATCATGACTGCCTCCCACATCCGCAACAAGGCGTAGGGGTAGCCCTCAAGTGCACACCCTGTCAGCCATGTGACTGTGATGTACCATGCGGATG
The DNA here is from genome assembly GCF_000334495.1 of Tupaia belangeri chinensis. NCBI lineage: Eukaryota > Metazoa > Chordata > Mammalia > Scandentia > Tupaiidae > Tupaia > Tupaia belangeri. The sequence goes on along the minus strand of NW_006159505.1, from coordinate 8,425,223 downwards.
TCAGTCTAGCAGAAATGCACCCCCAGCGAGGCCAGCACACCCACCTGAGAGGGTGTCCTGCCCATCACCACAGCCTGGCTCCAGAAGTGCCCTCTGCACAAAGCTCTCCGGCCTGCTTGGGGCAGAACCAGCAACGCCTGCGAGGGCCACAGAGTTCTCACACCTTCCCTGCTTGCAGGTGCCCCTGTGCCTGCTGGACACAAGCCCAGCCCCAGACACGTGGCCACTGCAGTGTAGACACAGTGGCCATTTCAGCACCTGGGCATGATGGGTGTCCGGCACATGGCAAGCATCCCAGCACCTGGGAAAAACAGGAACTTAAAGGAAGACCACGACCACCTGGCTCCATCACAGTCCAGAGCTAACCAAAAGATATTTACGAGCACCTATGCTGTTCAGGCTTCTGGCCAGGATCACCACAGTCCTGCCCACATGGGGACAGATCATGCAGGGTGCCCACAGATGGATCTTGGCCTGGAAGCCTGGGAGGAACAAGGGGTGCCTGTCCTTCACTGTGGGGGCTCAGAGGAAGTTCAAAGGTTGAGTTTGAGCTGAAGGTGAGCAGCCTGGCTAAGGAGGAGGAGCAGTCACTGTAGCCAAAAACTGCTTAATTTCCTTAAGGCTGAAACTACTCATTTGAAAGAAATCAGTAACAGTCACCAGTAAGAAAATTAGGAGGCGGTGATATTATTGTCATCACAGAACTGTTGTGAAGGTCAAATGCAATACCACATGAAGTACCTGCGAGCAAACCTGAGGCACTCTCTGGACATGACATTACTGTCATATTACTCCTGTTTTCTTTCATTATTATTATTATTATTTTAGTTTTTTGCCATAGGGCATATGCACTTGCCAGAAAGAGAGATAGAGAAAAAGACAAGGAAAGGGAATGTGAGAAATCATCCCTCACAGGGGATGGTCAAGCTGCAATCCCTTCTCCTCCCAGGATCCTGGGCACACATACACATAGGCCCAGTGTGAGTCTCAAGCCATCGGGTCCAGGACTCGACCTGTGACCAGCCATATGGGAGTTCAGCACCTTAACCACCGCGCCACCTGCTGGCCTCCTCATATTATTTCTTAATGATAATATCAGAATATCTGGAAGATGGTGATGGGGTGTGGGGAGGATACTAACACGTACTGAACACATAGAATGTGCCAAGCACTGCCCAGGGTGCTTCATGTCCTTGTTTCACTTACCTGTCTCGAGAGCTCTATGAACTATTACTCAGCCAGCTTTAGAGAGTAGCAAATGCACTCAGAGAGGGTAAGGCACCTGCTCAGGTGGCCGAGGAAGAATTGAGGAGGAGGTTCAACTCGGGGCTAAATAATACTTTGGCTGAATGCACTACTGATAGCAGGAAGAGGAAATGTGTCTCATCCCAAAGACACAGACAACTCAGAGAGGGAGGACGCTGAGTGAGATTCTGCCTGTGAGCCAGTCACATGGGCTCAGCCAGTGGAAACACAGGCCATGGCCCGTGCGCTGAGTGGCTTTCCCCTATTGGGGACAGCTGTCCAGCTCCAGGACCCCATCAGGAACACCCTGCAGTGCTGGGAGACAGCCAGATCCCTCTGTTCCTCATGTCAGAGCTGGGATGCTGTGAAGCTGCATGGTAGATGCAAAAGTACTTTGCAATGAAAAATATGGAACAAGGGTTAGCACCGCAGTACAGCAGTTAAGGGAGTGGGATCCCACGTGGCAGACCATAATTTAAATCCTGACTCTCACAACTTGAAAAAAACACTAGGCATGTGTTTGTGCATGCCCAAAATCCTGACAGGGGAGAACCGTGGGGGAAAAAGGATTGAGCATAACCACATCTAATTAGGAAGTGTTTTCTTTCCCCTCCTCCCTCCCCAGCACACTGGCAATAAAAGAGAAAGATACCAGAAGAATCCCTCCACACAGGACTTAAGAGGTATTTGGGTTATAGAAATGTACTTGGTGCTTTTTAACTTACCTTCCTCCCAACCCCTCGCCCCCCCGCCAAGTTTTTGCTATAGGACAGAGAGAGAAGGAAGGAAAGTGAGAAGCCACCCTTTAGGGCAGATGGTCGTGCCGCAATCCCTTCTCCATCATTTTCCTCTCTGGATTTTGGGCAAGCATATACGTATACCTGGTGTAATTCTCAAGCTACCAGGTCCGGGACTCAAACCATGATGCTGGCCATTTGAGATCCAGCGCCTGAACCTCCATGCCATGTGCTGGCCTCTTCACTTGCTCTTTTATGCTTCTTAGTATTTTTCAAGATTTGTAATGAGAAGCAGGGTTTTTGTTTGTTTGTTTTTAAGTGAGAAAAAATTAGGGTAATTTAAATTACAGCTTTTAAGAGAGTTTCTAAGCAGCCTGCGTTCAGAAAAGCACGCTTTCAACATCAGCCTGCAGGGGGCGGGCATCTCCCCACCACACTGCCTAGAGGGGCTGCATCTGAAATGCCTCCCTATGCAATGGATGCCTAAACTCACACGGCTGGGAATGTGTCAACTCAGAGAAGCCAAGAAGCAAGCCAACCCCTACAGCACCCACCAGCCGGACTGGTTGTGGTCACTTAGGAAGGATTTCTGGCAGGAGACACAGACAGACCCCTGGAAGGAGCTGTCCACACTCGCAGGTGCTAGAACGGAAAGCAGCCTTGTCCACAGAGACAGACTTCAAACACATAACTCACTAACCTGGGAACTCAGGCTACTTCTCCCAGAGGGCACAGCTTGAAATGGGCCAGCCAGCACTTGCTAAACCACCTGCCCCCACAGGTCCTGCTGGCACAAATGCATGGCCATACTGAGCAGTTCCTGCTTGAGAGCCCTGGGGGGAAGGATAAAGAGCCAGGCTTGTTATGAGGCAAATGCTCGCTCTGTGGCCTTGGGCAAGTGACTCACCCTCTCTGGGTCTGTTCTCATCGAGAAACAGACAAGTTACCTGCTAGGGTGGCTCTGTGGATATAAACAGATGGTACGAAGAAAGCAGATTGGAACTACAGGGCTGGATTCGAAATGCGTCCCTATGTATTGGACACTTGGACTCACAGAAGGTTGGGAACATGTCAACTCACAGAAGCTGAATAGCAAGCCGGGAAGCATAGAAAGGCAAGGTAAGAGGCCACTTTGTGGAGGTCCAGGCACTGGATCCTAAACAGCCACCTGCACAATTTGAGTCCTGGACCCGGTGACTTGAGAATCACACCAGGTGCCTGTGTGTGCACGCCCAAAATCCCGAGGGGAGAATGGTGGAGAAGGCACATGTGTAGCTGATAACTGAGAGCTCTGATGAGGATGAGAGTGTTCTGGAGGAGGATAACACCCTCTGCTATCCCTGCCAGGCCTGTGCCAAGCACCTTGTACCACCACCTTATTTATTAACCACAGAGGAAGAAATCGAGGCTCGGAGAGGCAAAGCCACTTCACAGGATAACTAGGATTCTTTACAGGGGGAGAGAAAGGATTTCCGGCAGGAGGTGCAGACAGACCCCTGGAAGGAACTGTCCACACGCTTTCCCAGACTTGTCTGAAAAAGAAACTGGCTGCTAGAAGACAGTGAACCTATCAAGATGGGTTTCCCAGCCCTGCTCCACACCTGAGGTGAGTCATTCAGGCAGCAGGTTCGAGAGGCCCAGGATCACACCAGGTGCCTGTGTGTGCACGCCCAAAATCCCGAGGGGAGAATGGTGGAGAAGGCACATGTGTAGCTGATAACTGAGAGCTCTGATGAGGATGAGAGTGTTCTGGAGGAGGATAACACCCTCTGCTATCCCTGCCAGGCCTGTGCCAAGCACCTTGTACCACCACCTTATTTATTAACCACAGAGGAAGAAATCGAGGCTCGGAGAGGCAAAGCCACTTCACAGGATAACTAGGATTCTTTACAGGGGGAGAGAAAGGATTTCCGGCAGGAGGTGCAGACAGACCCCTGGAAGGAACTGTCCACACGCTTTCCCAGACTTGTCTGAAAAAGAAACTGGCTGCTAGAAGACAGTGAACCTATCAAGATGGGTTTCCCAGCCCTGCTCCACACCTGAGGTGAGTCATTCAGGCAGCAGGTTCGAGAGGCCCAGGGATCAATGCCTCTAAGCCCAAATGCAGTGCCAGGGGCCGGCGCCAGGAGACCAAGGTGGTTGGGTGGCATCAAGGCCACAATACTCTGAACCCAAGTCAGGGCCTCAGAGATGGAACCCAGCACTCTGGGGACTGGAAATGATGGTGATAGCTGGCACAGCAAGAAGTGACCACCAAGACACTCCTAAAACACACACGATCGCCCATGACCTCACAGCCATCCTGAGAAATGGCGATGTGGCCACTATTGCCGTGTCCTTCGGAGGAAGAAAGCCAGGTCTGTGCGTGCATGTTCACCTGGTTAAGGGAGGGCTCAGACAGGAAGAAAAGAATAAAGAGAGATGAGAGGAAAGAGCAAAGTTCTGGAAATCCCCACAGGGGAGACGCAGGGCCTACTCTGTCTGAGGGGCTGTGGCCAAACTGGGGGCTCCACCAACTCTTTCCTGCACGGTCGAGGGTGTTGTAACCATGTGTAAGGACATCGCCACTTTCAGCGATCAAGAGAAAAACTAGGGGGAGAAATGAAAATAATGACATTGAAAGGGAGGACTGATACTGAAAATGGTAAGAGTAAGACATTTAGAGTCATCCCAATCATAGAACTTCTATTACAGCACATGAGAATACGTCCCCAAAATTATGGAACATGAAACTAAAGTTAATTTGGGTGCAAAAAAAAAAAAAAAAAAAGGAAAACTGTATATAGTTTTTTTTTTTCATTATCTGCATCTTCCATGGACTTTTTAAGGATACCTTGTATTATTATCATTGTCCCATTGCAGTATTAGTTATTGTTATTCATCTCTTACTGTGCCTAATTTATAAACCAACCCGACCTTAGGTTTATAGTCCAGGAAAAGCACAGCATAGACAAAGTTTGGTCCTATCCACAGTTTCAGGCATCTGCTGGGGGTCTCCGGATGCATCCTCCATGGGTAAAGGGGGATTAGTGTACATTCGGCTATTTTTACCAAGAAAAGCCTGTGCCAAGCGCCCAGAGGGCTTTTTTACATTCCTCCTCCACGGTCACCCTTTCTTAAAGACATGAGTTCTCTGATGTGCCACGAAGTGACAGTTTTATTCATATAGATGACCAGACTTGGAGCCAATTAGAACAAGACACATAATCAATTCTCCCTTTGGACATGCCGGAGGGATATGCCCAGGGCCCTTGATCTCTTAGAAAGTCACAGCTTAGCCTAAACCCTGAGCCCAGCAGCAGTCACGCCAAAACCCCAAGAAGCTCAAGGAAGATGTGGGTACTCAGGGCTCCACCACTTCCCGACCTCACCCAGCAATGTCCTCAGGCAGACACGTCTCAGGGATGACCTCATTGCCTCATTCAAGGTTCTACATTGTCCTGCACTTGCCTTGATTGGAAATCAGCCTACTTCACTGTTAAAACTGAGCTCACCGGGGCCAGCAGTTGGTGTGGTAGTTAGGGCACTGGACTCTCACATGGTTGATCGTGGTTGGATTCCTGGGCCTGGTAGCTTGCCTTCTCACTTTGTCTCTCTTTCTCTCTCTGGTAAAATTTTAATAATAATAATAAATAATTCTTGAAAATAAAACTGAGCTCACTAGAGCTGCAAAGTCTTAGACGTGGCCTCTTTTCAAGTAGGTAACCTCAGGAGCTTAGAATGGCCCCTAGAGGATCCTCCTTTGGGAAATGCCTGTGGGATGTCCCCACAGGAGCTGGCGTTCATACTGTGAGAACAGGCTGGGCGTTTAAAGCATCATGATGGAACTGACAGCCGAGTGCAGTGAGAGCAACAGGGCCATGCCCACGGCCACCATCAACCCTCCCCTGAGCTCAGAAAGCACCACCGCACAGAGACATGGAGCATCACCTCGCCTGCTCACGCGGGTGCGAGCCCCTGTGCACGTACGTGTAATGTCTTTACATCACATCTGGCACCCCCTTGGGAAAGTCAGACACGCTCATCACAGTGTCCTACTCACTGGTTACCCTGGTGTCCAGAGCACGAGCTGTGTGGCAAGCACACACACTTGATAGGGACCTTTGTGGCTGGAAGACCACCCCAAATGGGCAGGAGTTCCAGAGTGCTGCTGAGACACCTGGACGTTGGCCAAACGTGGACTGAAGAGGCGGGTGGTGGACAGGCTGGAGCCTCCTGTGGAGCTCCTGAGGCAGCTCGGACACAGACAGGATTCCACAGAGCAGGAGCAAGGGCAGGGAACAGAAGCCAAGGCAGACATCCACACGGGAGATGGGAAGGCTAGGAAGGGATGGAGCACAGAGTAGGGGGCAGAAGGCAGGGCCACCCAGGAAGGAGGACAGGGATGAGGCTAGGGAAAGGGGAGGGGCAGGGAGCACAGAGATGGGCAGGAGCAGTAAGAGTTCCCATGCAGAGCACAGTAGGGGTAGCAGCTCCCCCACCCCACAACCCGCAGTGCCCTGCAAGAGCCCAGACTGCTCCCACACTCAGCAATGCACCAGGCTGGGCTTACCAGGAAGACAGGACCAATAGCGTGTGCGTGTGCATGTGCGTGTGTGTGTGTGTGTTTCCATGCAAACATTAAGGGGGTCTTCAAAAAATTCATAGAAAATGCATATTATAGTAACCACCAGATAGCATAATGGTTACATTGCGGAACTCCCATGTAGCCGACCGTGGTTCAAGTCCTGGACCTGATGGCTTAAACCTCACGCCGGGCACATGTATGTGCAAAAATCTCTAAAAAGAAAATGCATATTACAAAAAAAAAAAACTATGTGTGAATTTCATTTTTTTTGCACAAAAACATGTACTTTATTTCCATCTTTCCATGAACATTTCAAAGTCCCATTGTGTTTGTACAGACACATATATAATATACAAAGACAGAGAAAAAGAAGAGCAAAAGAATCTTAAAGAATTAAACACCTATATGTAAAAATTAAAAATATATATTTTAAAGAATTGGCTCATGCAATGATGGAGGCTGCGAGTCAGAGCTCTGCAGGGCAGGCCAGTGGGCTGGAAGCCCAGAAAGAGCTGACGCTGCCCCTGATGTCCGAAGGCCCTCTGCTGGTGGAAGTCCTTCCTTCTGGGGAAGCTCAGTTTTCTCTTGGGACTTCAAGTGATTCAAACCCTGGAAGGTGATCTGCCCTACTCAAATTCTCCTGTGTTCTTTGTTAGCATCTTTGAAAACACCTTCGTGGCAAAATCTAGAATACTGTTTAGGGCTGACCATAGCCCAGTCATGCTGACACATGAAAGTAGCCATCACAGGGGAAAAGACTTTGCCCTTTTCTTAAAGTAGAACAGGTGGGTGGTAAGAGGGTAGCACCATGACCTGGTGGTTAAGGTGACCAAGTCCCACAAGGATGACCACGTAGTTCAAGGCCTGGTCTTGGTGGCATGAGAAGCATGCCAGGCTTGTGTACATGTGTGCCCAAAATCCTGAAAGGAGAGAGACGTGGAAAACAGACAGCGGTGTGACCATTCCCACAGAGGGTGCTTTCTCCCTCTTCCTCTCTCTCTGACTCAGTCTCTGTCTCTCTGGCAAGCACATGAGCCCTCTAGCAAAAGCAAACAAAAAGAAAGCAAAACAGAAATGTCAAGACCATGGAAGAGCACATTCCGCAGGCCAGCCCCTGCCACCCGATCCTCCAAGGCCTTGCCCAGAGTAGGCCTGGAGCAGCTCACGTAGCCTCGGTCACAGCGCAGACCAAGTGGGTGCTTCTCCTGACTGTATGTGATGATGAACCAGAAACGACCAAGCGTGAGAAAAGCCAGGTCAGTCAGTGCCCACCCTCACCCTCACCCATCAGCTCTTTGAATGTCCACATTCTTCATTCTCTGACCACAGCGAGGGGGACCATGCCCCCAGCCCAAGATGAGTAACAGCCCTCTCTGCCTGGCCTCTTGGGAGGACAGTCCAGACTCTTTCTGCCTGGACACCTCCAGGCCTGCCCTGCGGTGCTCCCTGTATCCAGCTCTGGCAGGGAGGGTATAGACCTCTGCCTTCATGTCCTTCCACACACAGCACCTGCAGCTTCCTTGGCAAGCCCTCTGCTCTCACTCCTTCCTAGAACACCATTTCCTCTCTTCACTTCAAGCCCAGGGGTGGTAATGGCTCCCAATGTTGCTGGTTAACTGGGCTCCACTTCAGCCCAGCCCAGCCCACACTCGTACCTGACCCATTGAAGACTTTATTGAAGATACCGGGTGGATTGTGTTTCTGTCCAAGACCCTAGACGACACTTCTCCTAACCCCCATGTTGTAGGGCAGTGTGTGTGTGTGTGTGTGGGGGGGGTCTTAAAAGACACACTTGCACACAAATCAAGCCTTACACTGGGCCACCTGTGCTCAGAAATCAGGGCTCCCACTGGACCATATGTGCTCAGAAAGCACCTGGCCCAGTGCTCTGTCGGGGCACCCAGAGTGGTGAGGATCTAGAGGGTATGTAGCTCCTTGGAAGATAGCATTCGCTCCCTAACGCTAGAGACTGTGTGAGCAGAATTGCAACAGCCTCATCTAATAGTCCAGTGAATCCAGAGAAGACAAAAATGCCTATTTCTAGGTAAATATACCTGTTCTAAATGCTGATGAGTAATTCAAATATTTTAGGAACTCTGGGTAGGTCAAACAAAACACCCACAGGCAGAACCTCACGTGCAGCTGTCCTGCCGTCTGGAGGAAGCCAGGGGAAAGGGGGTCAGTGTCCGGGTAAAGTGGGTGAGAACAGAGCCTGTACCTGGTGGATCTCATGCCAGCCATTCTCGTCCTTGCAGCACACTGAGGCGTGTTCGTGGAGGAGGAGCTCACAGCAGTAGGGGTCGCCCCCGACGATGGCAGTGTGATACAGGGGTGTAAGGCCGTAACTGTCTTTGTAATCCGGAGATGCTCCAAGCTCTAAGAGAGTCTAGGAAAACAATTCGAAGTTGTGGTCATTGGTCTCATGACTCCTCTTCTGCCAAGTGAAACGATCAAGAAAAAGGAACAAACCCTGGGCTTCCAGTGTTGTTCCTGGGTCTCCCAGAGTTAAGGAGGTCCTAACGTTAAGATGGTGATGTTTCTGGCCCTGAAATAACAGATGGTGCCTAGGCAGGCACTGGAGATGAGGGGACATCCTGCAGACAGGGATCTGTGGCACGCAGACCTCTCTGTGGCCTGGTGACCCTGGGATCCCAGTGGAATAGCAGTGGGCAACAATAACATGAAGGCAGCATTTGCAGAGAAAAGCTACACTATTCCACCTCAATGGACAGTATAGGCCCAGCTAGGTGGTGTAGAGGTTAAGGCAGCTAGATTCCCACACAGCCAACTGTGCAGCTCGAGTCCCAGACCCAGTGGCTTAAAAAACACACTTGGTGTGTATGCAAGCATACCTAAAATCCCCAGAGGAGAATGGACTGTGGTGTGGTCATCCCCCCTGGGGGGGGTGCTTTCTCATTTTCCCTCTCTGTCTATCTCTGGTGAGTGCACATGCTCCATAGCGAATGGATGGATGGACGGATGAGTGAATAAATGCACCGCATAAAACCCCATCGGTGTGCTTGTTGAGAGTGGCCAACCTAGCCAGCTCCACTGTGGATGCTTTCAGTTTGAGGAATCCAGCTGAGAAGATGCAGCTGAAATGAAGCTGAGAAGCTCAGACTTTAGAGAACAGCCTCCACCTTGGGGGGTCAACCTGTAGCAGGCATGCCCTGTTGCTCCTCACCAGGGTCTGATGGAGATGGCTTGGAAATTCACTGTTCCGTCCATAGGCTCCACATTATAGCATTAGAGCAGGTACAACAGGCACCGACAGTAGCAAGACCAGGCAGGGATAGAACCTATACCCTACATTGGCTTCTGATGACTCAGAGGTGACCTCAGCAAGGCTGATCCAATGCCTATGGGCTGGGTTTGTGGCCTCCTGCCAGGGATGGGGGCTCAGCATTGCCTTGTGGGTTGAAAACAGAAGTCCTCTGACTTAGAGGTGGAAAGATTACTTTTTTTTCTTTGAGAGAGAGAGATTTTTGCTACAGCATGCGTGCACTCACTGGAAAGACCGAAAGTAAGAAATCACCCACTGGGGGGAATGGCCACACCACAATGCCTTCTCCTCTCAGGATTTTGGGTACGCATACACACATGTCCAGTTCTGAGTTTCAAGCTGCCAGGTCCCAAATCCGAACAGCGGTCAATTACATGGGTGTTCAGTGCTTCAATCACTACACCACTGCTGGTCCCAGAAAGAAGACTTTTTGTGAAGAGTAAATTTAAAACCAACAGTCCCTACAAGAGAGGGTGGGAACCCTGAGCACTGGCTGCAGTTCCCAGTCCCAGCGGGAGCACAATTCACAATCCTCTTGGGGTGGGCATCATGGGGATGGCATGGGGTAGACACAGGGCATCACAATGGGGAAGGGGTGTTATCCACGTAAGATGGGCACCCAGATTTACCTTCAGGGCAACTTGGTTCCTGGCACGGGCGGCTTTGTGCAGGGCAGTCATCCCATCTTTGGCACGGAAATCCAGGTGAGCCCCGCCATTTTTGAGAGCTTTGATGGCCTCCATAGAGTCATCCAGCTGGGCAGCCAGGGTCAAGGGGGTTTCTGAGGGGTCCAAACACACACACTTTAGAGTTGGCACTCAGGGCCAGCCACCAAGTCATGCTGCTCACCTGGCCATGTTTGAATGCCTAAAATGAGCCTAAAAAGCCACCTCAGGGTACTCATAGTCCCAGCCACCTGTGGACCCAAAAGTCCATGCAGTCAGAGTGGCTCAGGCAACCCAGTGGCGATGGCAGTGACACGTAGATTCACCTGCTACAACAGTGGTGGGTGAGGTTTCAACAGCATTGCTATGGGAGGCTTCCCCTGCTCTGAGTCCACAGGATCCTGCAGAACCACCAGCATGTTCCCCTTATGGGAGGAGTGGTAGAGGGCACTAATGAGAGAGCAGAAAGGCAGATGAGTGCCTTTCTCCATCCCCTTTCACGGTACTGGGGGAAGCATTCTGACAGGACTTGGGCTGCAAGGGTATGAACACGAATGCGCCATGGCGTCCCAGCTCTCGGGAGCTCTCCATCTGGCCAAGCAAAAGCCTTCATTATCAACACAATGCAAGGTGACATAGGAGGTGGCAAAAGTCCAGGGAGCAGAGGATGAGGGCTGCCTCTGAAGGGTCATGAAGGGTCCCCCCCAACTCCATGTGGATGACCCTGGACCAGTTTGTAGCTGGCTGCAGCTGACAACATCAATATCTGGCATAATACATCTTTCCGTGCACTCCTAATGTTTCTTGCGTGACACTGTGGAGCAAAGTGCACTGTGGTGGGGTAGTTCATGTCAGAGGCTTTTCTCTTCCAGAAAAATGCAAGCAAGACTATGATGCTATGCAAGTTCCCAGAGTTTTGGCCAATGCCATATTGAATACAGGATGGGTTTCCTGGGACATAAACCTCCTCCTAAGTCGAGGAGCATCTATAAACAAAAAGTCCATCTATCTTCAAGCATAGAGAATAAAAGACCTGGACATCTTATGTGGGGTTGCACCCCCTTCTGACCGTCCATCTCAGACCCATCTCATGGCTCAGACTGACGCACCCACCTATTTTAATTCCTCCATTTAATTATCCATCAATAGGCACCGTTTGAGTACTCTTTCAGTTTACCATAGAAACCATTCTGCAACACGCTTTTTCTTTTCTTTTTAAAGTTTATCATTTATTTCATCCCTGAAGTGAGAGAGAGAGAGAGGGAGAAATAGCACCCCCTAACATGTTCTCAGCGTCATGACCCTCCCTCAGCCCTCAGCCACAAACCATGAGCAAGCACAAGCCTGGCACACTCAGGGAGGTCTTCGAACTTGAACTGGGAACCTTCCTCTGTAGACTTGCTGCAGAAATAATCTCGTTTGACTCCTGCACCATCGCCTGGCCTATGTTTCATGGTGAGATGTACAGGCTTCACCTACTCCTGTAATTAGGGTGTGCAATGCAGACGTAGTCCAGTGTACGTCTGTTTACATGTGCTCTCCTGATGGACAAAGCACGCTTCCCATTTTCCCCAATTACAAACAATGCTGTCGCATATAGCTCTGTTGTATACCCAAGAGAGGGATCTCACTGTGCAGACTTTTTATAGAAAAGTAAGATTTTTCTCTCTAGGGGCTTGGGTTAGGGTGGGAGATACTTCTTACATAGGAAACAGCAAGAAGGTGTGGTGTGGTGTAGCCAAGGGTGTGTGGGATCAAGACCAGCCAGGACCATAGGCAGTACATGCACATACAGATTTGAAAGTGGGTAAATGTGCAGAGAGAAACCCAAGGAGAGACCCCTGCCTGCTGGAGAGACAGGGAGAGGGAATGATCAGCCTTGAGCACCACCTTACCCAGGTGGCTTCCCCAGTCAACACACTAATATCCAAAAACATCTGAGGGTTCTCTACTATGGAATGAAAAGACCACCATGGGGAGTGGTGGGTTAGAGGAATAATCACTCCTTAAAGGGTACAAAGAGACTGGATCATTAGGAGCGACCAGAATCTACGCTTAAAATTCAAATCTTACAACACCTTCATTTGGGGCAAGGTTCACCTTCAAAACAGTGAGGACCTTTCTTTATTTGACTGTTTACACGGGCTCAATGATAAAGGTAAGTGGCCCAAGTAGATGCTTTTTCACAAAGATTATACTGCGCTATTTTCATAGGTGACGACCTCAAAGTGCATTATCGTACGAAGGCGAATACTATCTCAGAGAGACCTGGTAACAAGTTATAAAGCAACTGAGGCTTAATCAAGGCCAAGCTATGCCTTGGTGGACAGTACTGGGCACTGCCACTTTGACAAACAGTTTGGCACAGTTTGGCAGTTTCTTAGAAAGCTAACCGTAGTCTTATGATACAACCTAACCATTGCACTGCTGAGTACCCCAAATGAGCTGAAAAACATATGTCCACACAGAAATCTGCATGTTAATGGTGGTAACAATTTCATTCACTACCAAAACTTAGAAACAACCAAGATGGCCTTCAGTAGGTGAGCGATTAAACAAATTATGGTCCATCCACATGGTGGCAACTTATTCAGCACTAAAAAGAAATGATCTATCATGTTACGAAAACATGTGGAAGAAGTTTGGGTATGTGTTACTAAGTGAAAGGAGTTGACAGTCTGAAAAGGCTACATGCCATATGATTTCAACTATGTGATGTTCTGTAACAGGCAAAACTATGGAGATAGTTAAAAGATCGGTGGTGCCAAAGATTATAAGGGAGGGAAGGCGGGAGGGAGGAAGGATTTTTAGGGCAGTGAAACTACCGTCTCCCTCTGTATAATGCCGTGGTGATGGCTACATGACCGGACACAGAGAATGTACAACAAAGGCCAAGAGTGAACCCCAATTAAAAAATAGACTTTAATAATAACAAATCTCAGGGCCAGCAGGTTGCATAGTGGTTAAGGTGCTGGACTCCCACATGGCTGACTGTGGTTCAAGTCCCATACCTGGCAGCTTCAAACTCACACTAGGCGCATGTGCATATGTGCCCAAACTCCTGAGAAGAGAATAGAGAAGAAGGGATTGTGGCATGGCCACCCCCCTGGGGTGATTTCTCACTTTCTCTCTCTCTGTCTCTGTCACTCTGGTGAGCACATATGTCCTGTAGCAAAAACAAACAAACAAACAAGCAAAAACTATCAAAATAATAATAATAATAGATCTTAGGCCAGCTCTGTGGACCACTGGCTTAGGTAGCCAGATTCCACATGGCCAGCTGTGTGATTCAAGTCCTGGACCTGGTGGCTTGAGAAACACACCAGGTTCATGTGTGCGCACAACTAAAATCTCAAAGCGAGGGGGAGGAAGAGAAGGGGTTGTCGTGTGACCATTCCCATGAAGGGTGCTTTCTCATCTTCCTTCTCCCTCTCCCTCTGTCTCTCTCGGGCAAGCCCATGTGCCCTCGAACAAAAACAGAAAAACCGCATTGGCTCAGCAATTGTAACAAATGTATTATGCTAATACAAGATGTTAGCTGATAGAGGAACGTGTCTGATTTCTCTGTAAACCTACTCCTGGCTCTGCACCTGACGCTAAGACACCCACCTGTGGACCCTGTCCCTGCCTCTATGTTGCTCCTTCCGTGTCTTTCTTTTTTGCCTCATTTTCTTGACTTAATGCATTTTATGTTCCATGTGCTTTGATAAGCTACCTCTACTCCCTTCCAGAATGTGGTAGGGTATAAATAAGAAAAACCGTGAATAATTGGGTACTATATTTAAGCTCCCACTTAAAAAGCAAGTCTCTTTGTATTAGGAACTATACCCAGCAAACCAAATGCACCCGAATATATTCAGCCGTGGCACAGGGAGTTATTTACTCTGTCGTCTACAAGCTGCCTTCATTTGCACTGGGTAATTTGTGTGCCTGTAACCCTCGGCAGACTGATGTTTACGAGGTCCCAGAACCATAGTTCTTCGAATTGCCCCATATTTCCAAGAGCTATTATTTCCAGGGAATTACATACAGTGGTTCATTCGGATGCTAAGGTGAGACAGCTGGAAATGGAATGTCAGTCGTCACAAATATCAAACAAGCCCCCCTCTGTTCTTCAAGCCAATGCTCTGTGGAGGCACCCAGGGTTCAGGGATCTAGAAAGTCTGCAAAACCTTCTAATTGGGCCATGTGGGAGCTGAGATGGGACTCCCCAGGAGTCCAGCTCTAGCCGCCTGTGACAGAACCAGGCACGACTGGGCATGGGAGTACGCAAGCTCCTAGGAGAAGCTCACAGCCTGACAAGCAGGGAGTGTGTCCCTGCTTGGAAACTGACTCCATAATTGGTTCCTATAAAAGAAGTCCAGACACATCAGCGGTGCCCTGCAAAATCTGGCACAAGAAAGGACTACTCCATTTTTTAGCTTCTCATCAAGATATTTAAAGAGGTTCAAGGTGTTTCTAGCTTTAAAAACAGCCCTCCTTTGTCATGCTGGGACTTCCTTCAAGTTTGGAAGCAAGAATGAAAAATAAAAGCACTAGACTAAATCGAATTGTCAATATTATTCCTTTCCAGGAATTGGAAACATCAAAGTATGCGATGAGTCCCAAGACCCCAGTGGGAGAGGTCTTAAGTTTTTAAACAACTGTCATCCTTGTTAATGAATGAAATCTACATTTTAAACAAGCAGCAGACAGTGGCTTGTAATAACACAGGGGCTATTTTGCTTTATCTCTCTTTTTTTTTTTTTTTTTTTTTGGAGAGGTTTTTGCTATAGGGTGCGTGTACTCGCCAGACAGACAGAGAGAGACAGAGAAACAGAAAGCGAGAAATCAGCCCCCAGGGGGATGGCCACGCCGCAATCCCTTCTCCTTCATTTTCCTCTCGGGATCTTGGGCACGCACGCACACGCCCGGCGTGAGTTTAAGCCACCGGGTCCGGGATGCAAACCGTGGTCGACTACATGGGAGTCCAGCGACATAGCCATTATGCTAACTGCTGGTCCCCCAAAGGCTATTTTGCTTTCATTGACAGGTGCCCATTGCACTGGGACTTAATTATCTCCTGCAAATCACTCAATCTGGAAGGCTGCTCTCACCTGTCCCTTACTCAGGGATGTGAGTCTGGGTCTGAGCATCCTGGCATTTCCTGAGCTTAAGACGCAGGCTGCCTCCAACTCATGCACAGAGAATGAAGAAGTCTGGTTTTCCGCCAGATTCATTTGCTCACTGGGTGGCTTTGACAGTCACCAAACTCAGTATGGCGCCACTGCAGCCCAGAATAGGAACATGCTAAGGCTGCAGGAGCTGCTGAGGAGGAAAGTGTGTCTGAAAGCGAATGTGGGCAAGCTCTTCCCTTCTGCCGGGGGACTGCCTGGAGGTGAGCAGCAACTCATCTCTAGACTGCCAGCTGGACTTGCCCTGCCCCTGCCAGGAACAAGGCAGGGAACAGAGACCTCCACTGCCCCCCTCTCTTTTCACCAGGGATTCCAAGTATGGACCCTCGAGGGCAAGCGGAGCCCAGGCTCTGCTTCTTCCCTGTGCCCATGACCCGGCAGCTGCCTTGCTTGGGGCTGCAGGGACAGTGTGAAAGGCTGGGCAGGTTACCCATGACAGACACACCCTCGCAGTGCCAGAGGCTGGACGTCTGAGATGCGGTCCCAGCACCTTCCGAGTCTGGTAAGGGCCTACCCCCTGGCTGGCAGATAGTGCCTTTGCACTGTGTCCCCGCAGGACAGGGGAGCAAGGGAGTGTCCTGTGGCCCCTACAATAAGGGCACTGATCCCGTCACGAGGTTCTGCCCCATGACCTGATCATCTCCCAAAGCTCTGGAACTAGGTGTCAACACAAAAACTGGAGGCTGCGAACATCCAGATCATTGCAACCGCCTGTGTCAGCTGTGAGTCTTGCGCTCCTCTATGGACAAAGGGGCCAGTAAAGAACCCACACCACGGCCGCACGCGTATTAAGGGAGCTGAGGCCTGCCTCGCCCCAGGACAGGGTTGGAGCGCAGCGAGCTGTCAACACACAGCAGCTGCAATCACTCAGTGCCCTTATTACGGTAGGGTGGGTGACAGTGCCAGTTTGCCTGGGACCAAGGGGTCTTCCCGGGTGTGGACATTCAAATCATGGGCAGTTCCTGGGACATGCCGGTCACCCTCCTTACTACGTGGAGACAGCCCACCAATGCCATCCTCCATTTTTCTCCCCTGCACCTAAAACAGGGAGAAAGCAGCATTTCCCGAGTTTCTGTCACGCACAGGCAGTGTGGCCGACACTGACCACAGGGAGGTGCTGTAAACCCTCCTGAGAATGACCTGCACTCCCACTCCTAACCTGCACGCCCATCAAATGTGGCACTTCTTCACCCTCTAGCTATCACCAGCTAATTTAGGAGATGAAGAGAGAGAAGTTCAGAGGGGCTCATTAACCTAGTCTTTTGAAGCCAGCACTGAAATCTGCTGGCCCCTCCTGGTGCTCCCTCTCCAGGCGTGGGCACAGAGCTGGCATTCAGAGGGCTCATCTCCCTCTGTGGTCCCCACTCAGGGGTCACTGTCCTGCACTACTGACGTCCAGGGTCTCGAACACTGCTGCTTCATCTACTGTTGGGTGTGTGTATCTCCACTGGGAGGATAACTTGGTCCATCAACTGTGTCTTGACCAATGCAAAGAAAACTGAGCAAAATGTTTCCCTGACAGCACCTGGCTCTGGCCTCTCGTATGAATTATAGTCAGGGTGCTACACACCACTGTCCTGGAAGGTCCTGCTAGTTGGTTTGTTCGGAGATCATCCAGCCTTGTTCACTTTTCTCATTTTCCTCCTCACCCTGGGCTCCCATTTACCCTCCCCTCACTCAGAAACTGTCTGCTTCTCTCCTGATTTGGAGATAGGAGTGAGAAGTCTTAAAACATCGACAACAAGTGGTGGAGTTGGGGTGGGGCCCTGGGATGGCTCCAGTCCTGTCTGTGGCGGAATCTTGACACTTGACCTCTGGTTTCCGAACTTTCTGCCTTAATTGTACCCTTGTCCCTTTTGGCTTGCTGTAGCCTTTTTCTTTTCCTTTTTTTTTGTTTTAAAAAACTCCACTCTGTTTGATCGCTGGTCATTATGTAAATATCCTGCACATGGACAGTTACAGCAGCTGAATCCACAACTGCCAAAACTTGGAGGCAACCACGATGATGTCCTTCAGTAGGTGAACAGATAAACACAAGCTGGCCCCTCCAGAAAATGGAGTATCACTCAGTGCTTAAGAAAAAAAAAAAAAAAGAGCTACCAAGCCGTGAAAAGACATGGAGGAACCTTAAATGGCTATTACTAAGTGAAATAAGCCAATTTGAACAAGCCACACACAGTATGATTCAACTCCAACAGTCTGGAGAAGGCGGCGAGAGGACCAGCGGTTGCCAGGGCTCAAGGAGCGGGGGAGGAACAGGCAGAGCACAGAGACGTTCAGGGCAGAAACTACTCTGTGTGGTAATGCGGCACATACGTATCATCGTACGTTTGTCAAAAGCCACAGAACGTACAACACAGAGAGGACTCACATAAATTCTGGACTTCAGTTCATAGTAATCTATTGGGGCCAGCAGGTGGCATCGTGGCTAAGACACTGGACTCCCACCTGGCCAATCACGGTTTGAATCCGGACCTGGCATCTTGAAAATCACGCTGGGCACATGTGCATACATGCCCAAAATCCCAAGAGGAAAAATGGAGAAGGGACTGTGGCATGGCCGTCCTCCCTGAGGGATGATTTCTCACTTTCTTTTTCCGTCTCTTTGTAGAGCACACGGGCCCTTAAAATAGCAATAAAAATAATAATGTGTCAATATTGTCTTATCAGCTGTAACAAGTGTGCCATACAATTGTGCAATGTTAATAAATACAAGAAGTAGGAGGGGCAGGTAATGTGGAACTCTGTACTCTCTATTTAATTTTCTGTAAAACTAAAACTCCCCCCTAAAAATGAAGTCAACTAAAAAAAAAAAAAAAAAAGTAAGGGAGGGAATGCTCTGCTTTGCAGAGGAATAGTAACTGCTACTAGAAGAAAAATTGACAGAGAAAATCTATCTGGCAACCACTATGTGAGAAATGATTCCATCACTGCTTTATATTTTTAAATTGAAAATAATGATTGCTGGGACTAGTGGGTGGCGTGGTGGTTAAGGCACTGGATGCTCCCACATGGCTGACCACAGTTCAAGTCTTGGACCTGGCGGCTTGCTTTCTTATCTTCTCTCTCTCTCTCTCTCTCTGTGTATCTCTCTGGTCAAATTAAAAAATGAATGACCGAGTAAATAAAGTTCAATAAATTTTTAAAAAAAGAAAATAATGATTGCTGTTGAGAATAAAAACAGAACCCTGCGTTTCTACACTTGGTCTCATAAGCATGAATAGATCTGCCCTCCTAAATCGTGCTCTTGAGCAGGAGCTGGGGAGGGTGCAGGGTTGGAGGGTGGGGCAGGGGCAGGTGCCATCTCAGCCCCCTGGGCCTGCTGGACACCCCAGAACACCTGTCCTTAGTCATGTGCTTTGTCAGGAGGCACTTTACAGGGATCTGACTGGAAAGGGGTTCCTGCTGTTTCTGTGGGTTTGGTCTTCTCCTCAGTAAGCCGGCAGGGACAGTGCCACGCTGCCTTCACTGATCAGCAGCCCCCATCATATCCACCCAGCTCTGGGGGACGTTGTGAAGGGTCCCACTTCTGCTGCTCTCGTCGTCAGGGATCACTGCCCAGGAAGGCTCACTGCAGTCAAGGAGTTTAAGCTTGGTCCTGACTCAGTCCTGATAGCAGCAGGGTGAGCTCCATGAGGGCCCTGGGACAGAGCTGCACACCTCTGCTTTGAAACAGCAGAGTCTGCACGTGTTCTTAGATGCAGAAAGGGTCTCTCCTGGAGGCACAGTCATTTCAGAACTCTTAAGTCCACAGGACACCAACACCCCAGTGAAAGAAGTACGGAGAAGCCTGGCTCGTGATGGGAAGGAGCAATTAGAGGGGTCATGTGGGAAGAAACGAACAGCTCAGAGTGCACCCCCTCGCTCCTTCTCCTGCCCACCAGAATGAGGCAGAGAGATGGGCACTGTGCCTAGACTCAGCTCCCCATAGGCTCATCGGAAGCCATGATGAGGCCAGGACAAAGATGGAGCAGTTCTCCCCAAGCCAGTGGGACCCAAGGCCCAGGGAAGAATGCAGGTCAGGGAACCTGAGGACACAAATCTGGGTCTATATGAAGGTCACCTGTGAATGAACCCAAAGGCTCAAGTGCATGCTCAGGACCCCATGGCCCACTTACATTTAGCACTCACATGCTGGGGAGCTATCACTCCCAGCATCAGCTGGAAAGGCTCCTGGCTACACAGAGCAGAGCCCAGTCCGGAGGATGACACAACAGAGAGGCCGGCCACATTAGCACAGAGAGAGACATGGCCAAAAAGCTCAGGCTCTCTGAGGCCACAGAAGGCTTCCTGTCACTCCCCTGCCCTCAAACACCTGGGCCTTCCCTTCCTCGTGGAGGTCAGCGATGGGCCTGGTGCCGCCATCTCCCGCCAGGCACCTGCAGGCCATACCTCACTCTCAGTGTGCCAGCTCTGTCTGGCCCCAGCAGTGCACACTCTCAGCCTTCCTGCCCCTACCGAGTGCACGTGCTCCATCCCACCCTCTCCCAGTGAGCTCTCCTGCAGTGTCCTGATGTCTCTGGCATCACGGCTGCACTCAGGAGCGAGCCCATTGCCCTGCTCGAACGCTGCTCACATCTAAACGAAGTCCCAGGAGCAAAGAGGCAAGGGAAGCACCCCAGCCAGGTCTGACGGTGCAGGGACATGCCTGGGGGGGGCTACTGGGTGCTCTGCCTCCCCAGCTTCAGGGCCAGGGGGCCCCCCACAAATGATGAGAAAGTGTCATTCTTCAGCGGACAAGGCATTTATTGTGTGCTTACTAATTTTGAGGCATGACACCTGTGTGTGACGATGGCACAGACCCCGGCAGGAGCCAGGAGCAGGCTGATACACCCCGAGAGGAGGAGGTCTCCACTCCCTTGAGTATAAGAGGAACGTTCTTTAGCCCAAAATAAGCCGTCTGATGAGGTGCACGCTCCAAGTTGCTATGGAGACTCTCACCTGAGCTGCTCTCAGATTCCCACATGGACTTAGCCTCGGCCTGCCAGCTTTGGCAGCTGTCTCCATGGCACGGGGCTCTCATGTGGGGTGGCTGTGCTCCCACCCAGGGGACACTGGGCAACATCCACAGACACTGCTGGTAGTTAAAGGTGGTTGCTACAGGCGTCTAGCAGTGGAGGCCAGGGATGCTGTCAACACCCTCCAGGGCATAGGTCACCTCCACAGGAAAGAATGATCCAGATCAAAACGTCAATGGTGCCAGGTATGAGCCTCACATTCGGGCTGGCCCCATAGTGCCATGGTCACAGGCTGTGCATTCGGACCCAGATCCAGACTGCAGTTAAGAGTCTGGGTCCTGGTGACTTGTAAAACACGCCGGGTGCGTGTGTCTGTGTACCCCAAATCCTGAGAGGATAGAGAAATTGAGGAAAAAGGATTACAGTGTGACCATTCTCCACTAGGAGGGGTTTTTGTTCTCTCTCCCAAGTGCACACACCCTCTGGTACGTAAGGGTAGAAAAAAAGTGCAAACCAAAAACCTCATATTCATGGAAGTACCAAGAACCTGTGACATTCTTTCTTCATGAATGCTTAAAGGCTCACGCTCACAAGGAATTTGGTTTCCAGCAGGGGAGGTGAGATAGTCCTGTGCTTAGGCCTGGTAGGAGGCCCGTGCCGGGCAGAGACAGAAGTGCGTATCCCCGGCGTCTATAAATATACGAGGCCCAGGTGCCCCGGGATGGCCTGCAAGTCATTCATTCATTCCCTCACTCAAGAACTATGTGCCAAGCACCCACTGAGTATAGGGACTGTGTGCTGAGTCCTGGGGACACCATGGTGAGCAATGCAGGTTCAGCTCTTCTGCTCAAGGAGCCACTAGGCTACAAGAACATACTTTAAAAAACAAAGAAGATCAACATAGCGTAATGGCTATGTCGCTGGACTCCCACGTAGTCGACTGCGGTTCGCGTCCCGGACCCGGTGGCTTAAAACTCACGCCGGATGCGTGTGCGTGCGTGCCCAGGATCCCGAGAGGAGAATGGAGGAGAAGGGATTGCGGAGTGACCATCCCCCCTGGGGGGTGATTTCTCACTTTCTGTCTCTCTGTCTTTCTGGTGAGTGCACGTGCCCTATAGTGAAAATCTCTCCAAAAAAAAAAAAAAAAAAAAAACAAAGAAGATCAAGGACGACAGAATATGCATTAGGTCTCACACAAGCACCCACCTCCCGTCTCCAGGTCATGGAAATTGGGATCCAGGCCTCGATCCAGCATCTTGATGATTTTCTCCACCGAACGATGCTGAATATGATCCATGCATTTCTTCAGATTGGTCTAAAAGAAAGCAAAAAACAAAACACAGAAATGTTTTTATAAGAAATGATGCTACAGGCTACAGGGAGGTCCCTTACTGAGGTATACGTTCATCTTTCCTGTCAGAGCCCCTCCTAGACCGACTGCCCACACAGGGTTCACTGAGCAGCGGTTGTGTCTGGAACCCCAAGGCTGAGCACAGTAACAACACTTGGCACGCACAGTCATCCTGTTCGAGGTGAATGTTTCTAACCCCTCGCTATCCCACTGTTCACTGTCCTTGTGCAATGGACTTAATGTTTGTGTCCTCCAAAAATTCTTACATCATAGAATTCCCTACCCAATGGTATTGACGGGTGGAACCTTCGGAAGGTGATTAAGTCACAAGGCAGAGCTCCCATGAGTAGAGTTAGTGCCCTTGTCAGAGGATTCCCCCAGAGCTGCCTTGCCCTTTCACCATGTGAGGATGCACATAGAAGAGCCATCTATGAGCCACTGAGCAGGCCTCCACCAGACACTGGGCCTGCCACACCTCGACCTTGGACTTCCCAGCCTCAGGAACTAGGAAAAGTAAACATTCTGTTGTTCATACGTTACCCAAGGTATTTTATTATAGCAGCCAAAAAATCCTCCTTGACTTGACTGGCATGGCCTCCCTGACAAAGACAGTGTCCATGGCATGAATGCTGCAAGGGCCCAGCAGGATGGGTGCTCTAGGAACAGAGTCCCACGGCACTCTCAGCCTGGTACTGGACACTCCTGTAATGCGGCCCTTCCGCTCCCTGTTGCTCAGTGTGAGACTGACCTTGTTGTGGTCTCTATCAAGAGCATTTTAGTAAGGTCTGGGCTGATGGCACAACGGTAGAAACTATCATAGTGCTTGACATGCACTGTTTACTCCAGCGTGGGTCCAGATCCCACCCTCCAAGAGGGTGCCACTGCTTTGGGATCTCTCTGGAGCACCCAGTGAGATTTGCCCCCCTCTGCCATGAGCCCCCATCAGCTTTAACATATAATCCCTGCTGCTTCTTGGAAGGTGTGTGTGTGTGTGTGTGTGTATGTGTGTGTGTGTGTGTCTGTGTCTGTGTCAGGGAGGAGGGGTGGCCTCTGGCAGCGTGGGCATGAGGCAGGCCCCCTGCACCTAGACAACCCAGTGTGCTGTACACCATGCCAGGGACACAGAAGGTACCCCCCGGAAGAGAAACTCTCTAAAGATAAAGAGACAAGATAACATTCTAGGCATACCTTCGTGTGGAGCTTGGCCAATTGTTTCTCATCGAGGTTGGATTGCTTGTACACCCGCTTCTTGTATCGAAACTGGCATAGGAACAGAAAGGAAAAGCAAAAAGCACACAAGTAAATACTTCACGTGGCTGTTCAGAAGATAAGTTGATCTCTTCTTGGCTATCTCAGCAAAGGTGGAAACTCCATAGCAAACTCTTGGGAGTTTTAAATAAACTATTTATATTTGTATATAGAGCCCACCACATTCTAAGAATCACTTTGGCCAGGATTCTGCAGCAATTTGCCATAAAAGACATAAAAAGAAATATACAAGGAACAACCTGTAACTTATAACTTAAAATATAAGCAATTTGCCTTAAAAGTTATAAACAGCAATATACAAGGAAGATGGAGAAAAGCCCTTCCCAGTGAGAAGCTTGGCCCCATGAGACATCAGCTCTCCCCTGGCTGGTTAGGCAAACTGGGTTCCCTACGTGGGTATCTATCTGCCATTGGTGTAGCATCTCCCACGGATAAGGAGGCAGCTTCAAGCCCCGGTTTCTTCTACACTGTCCATCTTTATTGAACCATGCATTAGAAGCTCCCACCCTTTGAGCTACATTCATTTCCTAAAAACACAGCACCTCCTTTGAACTGGAGATTACATCTTGTGAACTAAAGAGCAAACACGTCTTACTCAGATGTAGTAATGGCTCCCAAGAAGAAAGCGATGTTGTCGCCGTGTGCTTTGTAGTTCTCCAGTTCTTTTTTACCCCACGCCCCCTCCTCTTCTCCCCGACACCCTTCTGTCCTTTTTTAGTTAAATAATACTGGAGATTTTACAGTTAGGAAAGGACGCTAAGAGTCTGGGAGTCCCTGAAATTTTGAGTTCAAACATCTGTCCAGTTCGAGCCCCACTGCTCCCGTATTTAAGGAACTCTGGACTGGACAGATTCCCTGTCTCAGCCTGTTCCCTTATCTGCCCAACAGGATAATAACACAAACGTCCTGGCGTGGCCTGAGGGTTGAATGTGAGTGTCCCAGCACAGAATCAGCAGTGTACAATGACATTTTACCTTCCCCCCTGCCCCTCCCTCGCTACTGCCACATCCTGGGAGTTTACGCTCAAGCTTAGGTGAACAAAAATGCCCCTGGATAAAATGAAGGTGCACGACAGTGAGCAGGTGAGCTAATCCTAAAACTAAACGTCTACTCCCACAGGAAGTCTGCGAAGAGATAACCATATTCCCTTTCTCCTGCACTCCAAACAAAAAGACAGACAAGAACATTTTTCTTCTGTGCAGACTACAATTTGCTGTTTGGCTTTTCTTAAGTGCCAGAATAAGCCAGCTGTGAAACTGGAGAGCTCCACGACGTTGGACTCTACAGAGTTATGGGTTGTGCTGGTTGTGAAGGGCACAGTTGACCTGGTGGGAAGATCTCCGGGTTCAGCTTAGGATGCCCAGCCCTCTGGTTCTGGATTCAACCAAGGCAGCTGCGTTCCATGCACCCCATGTCTGGGACTGCTCTGAAACTCTTCTCCTCCTCTTCCCCAACCTCATCATCCAATGCCTCTGGTCCAAATTTCAGAAGCCACTGACAATGATGCCAGGCAAGGTCACAGGCTCACTCTCATGAGGCCGATCTTGAAAAGTCTAAAAGAAACCACTCTGCGGGGCCTTTTCCCAGTTAGAAAACAGTGCACTGGGACTGGCAGCTCTTGACAGAAGGGTAAATTCTTTTTTGGAGGGGAAAGGTTTTTGCCACAAGGCATGTGCGTTCATCAGAAAGAGAGAGAGAGAGAGAGAAAGCAAGAAATCACCTCCCCCACCAAGGGGGCACGGCCACGCTGTAATCCCTTCTCCTCCGTTTTCCTCTTGGGATCTTGGGCGCACACGCACATGCGCCAGCATGAGTTTAAGCCACCAGGTCCAGGACTCGAACTGCGGTCGATTACATGGGAGTCCAGCGACATAGCCTGTCGCTGCCCGTGACGCTGCCGCGAACAAAGGACACACACAAAGCGGTTTCTTCCTTTCGTCCCTTTATTTCCCCCTGAGGTAGTCAGTTGTCCGCTGCCGCGCGCCCCGAGACGGGGCCAGAATAAAAGGAGTAAAGTGGCCAATCAGTGTTGTGTACACGTGTACGGAAGTGCATATAGCCTATCATATGGGCCATATGTGAGAGTCCCGTGCTGATCATGCGACTTGTTATTGGCTAGACTCCAAGTGCACGCGTTCCGGGTAAGGAACTTCTAGGAATCTGTTTACTCTTTACGCGAGTAAGGGAGTTCCGCTCGGCGCCATCTAGTGGCGTGGTCCCCTGTAGGGCATTGTCGCCCTCCACAATAGCCAACAGCTGGTCCCAGAAGAGTAAATTTTTAAGAGAACATTTATTCTACAACCATAAATCCTTACTGCTCGTGGCCATGGGAGGACACTAGCTCAGAACCAAAATCCCTGTCTTGCTGTTTTCTCCACATTTCCTAAGTAGCTGAAATAATCCAAGGCAAAGCGCTCAGACCCATGCCTGCCCTTCCGACATCAATGCCCGGACCCTTCTCAGCTCTGCACATCAAATTCCCTGACAGGATGGGCTCAGGGCCACGGGCAGGTGATTTTACAGTTGGGAACGTGCAGCTCAGAGAGGCCGAGTGGTACACCCCAGGTTGCACAGTTACTAGATCACACATTGGCTCCCAGATTTCCTGGTCTTCTCACCCAGTTGCCACCATTCTAGAAATATCAGTCCCTGAAATAAACAGTTTATTCAGAATGTCTGGTCTGGCAATTCCCACTGAGTGTACGCTGCATGCATGCGCCACGTGAGCGCCACGTGAGCAGAACCTCCACCTCCTGAGCATGCGGGATGTGCCTGGATGGTCTGACACTTAGTAGGCCATCAGTGACAGATCTGCTTCCCCATGGATATCTGTTTCATAGATACACAAACCAAAGTCACAATGGCTGAAGATGTGCCCTGTATCCCATCTTTTCCTCCACGGAAACCCTTCCCTCTGGTCTGCCGTGTGTTGCATATAAATGGGGACCCCAATGACCCCAGTCTCAAAATTGTAATGGAACCTGGCAACATGCAGATGAACATCGTCCTGACTCTGAATGTGTGTTCATGACAGCACGAACGGCAGAGTAATCGCTGGTCACCGAGAATATCACAGAACACAGTTAGATTGCTGAAGTGTCAGATCAAGTGCCACACTTACGGGCTCATTGTTTGGCTAAGCTGAAATGAATGGTATCATCTAATTATAGCAACGTCTTGTGCAAGTGGTAGAAATGACCCTGTTTCCGGCTACTTGTGGAGCTGATTTACACACATTTACACTGCTGGAAACATTATGTGTATATAAACTTGGGGTGCAGCAAGCTGGGGGTCAAAGAGACAGGGTCAAGGACCATGCTTTGCATGGAAAAGTGTAAGGTCTCACCATCTTACTGAGGGAAGCTCAGAGGGAACCCGAGTGTGTGTGACTGGCCAGAGGGGCTCAGAACCCCCTGGTTACTGGGGCAGGAAGCAGTCAGGAAGCTGCATTAGTGACAGCAACTGAATGGCCACAGGCCACTCTACTGCCCAAGGGCAGGGAGACTGATTTAGGGAGTGTTATATATTAAAAAAAAAAAAATTACACTCTAAAGCCCATGGGATCTCTGGAGTGAAAGGAGTAGCTTCAGTATGCTAATGAGATGACTCCTGATCCCTCAGATGAAGGCTGTAGCCAGATCAGCCAACCCATGATTCGAGGGCTGGAACTTGCAGCCTTCACCCCTGACCTCCCGAAAGGGGAGAAGGGCTGGAGATGGAGTTCAACCACCAATGAATAGCCAAGGATTCAACTAGTCATGCCTATGTTATGAGATCTCCATAAACATCCCTGCATACCAGGGTTTAGGGGGCTCCAGAGTCACAAACACTTCTACATGCCTGAAGGGTGGTGCACCCAACCCCATGGGGCAGAAGCTCCTGAGCGCTGGACCCTTCTGGACCTTGTCTTTTGTACCTGTTACTCTGGCTGATTGGGATCTTTCCTCACAAACCAGAGACAGCACAGCAGGTGCCTTCCTGAGCTCTGTGAGCCACTCCAGTCAAACACGGCACCCACGGAGAAGGTCACAGAAAACCCTGATATATAGCCAAGCCTAAGAAAAACGTAGGTGACTTGGGGATCCAATACTTGTGACTGGCTTCTGAACTGAGGGCAGTCTTGTGGGCCTGAGCCCTTAACCGTGGGGTCTACACTAATTCTGGGCAGTTAGTGTCAAAACCAAATTAATTGCGACCTGCCCAATGAATGTCCGGAGACTTGGAGCAGCTGGGCTGGAAAAGATGCCATGCATCTGTTGTCACAAGTTGGGGATACCCTTGAGGAGGCAGAAGCAAGCCCCTTTTTGTGTTCCCACAACTCATAGGTCTTGGTGACATGAGTTTCAGTTGGACCCATGGTTCGTTCACACCAAGATTTTTCCCAACAAATGTATTAACTCTACGATTTAAAAAAAAAATTATAGATTAAGAAATAAAAATAGCTTGACAGTCTGCAATTTGCAGTAACATTATAAATGTCATCTCAAAACGCCAAACTGACTTTAATCTGAGGGTCATTTCCTAATCCAAACCAAACTGGGGCTAGAAATGAATAGTAGAAATTGTCACTGCCAGTGAATAAATAGTATTGTAAGAAAGAATATGAGCTACCGGTACACAGTGAGTTAAATACCTCCAGGGAAGGGACGCCCTTGCCCACAGGCTGGGGGTACTCTCGCAGGAGACGCTCCTCGTCCAGGAACTTGCCATCACGCCCATTGCTCGCGGGCTGGAACAGCCCATAGTTCAGGACGTCTTTCAGACTCTGGTTCAGCGTACACAGAATCCGCTGCTTGGCAACCCACACTGTGGCGTCCGGATTAAATCGAATGCATTTCTGCAGGAGGGACAAAGACATCTGATTAGTGATGCAGAACACCACCTGAGTCACCCACGTGGGGCCCTAAGATGTCACATATGGTTTTGCCCCTTCCTAATGATTCTGAGCATCAGATTCACGCCTTTTCAGGCTGGAAAGGAAAGCCTGCACACACTTGGACAGGGTCGCTTGGTAAACGTAAGAGGGGAAAAGCTCAGATCATGATGTTGGTCTCTTTGGCCTGGTCTCTGACCTTGGACTCCAACATCTGGTACTGAGTGTTTTTCTGCTCATCAGTAACCCCGATGGCCTCGGGCAGTTCTCTCACTTGCTCAGGGCTTCTGAAACTTCAGATTTTATTACGACATAGACGACTGACTCCTCCTGTGCCCCCGTCCCAACCCACACCTGCTTTAGCAGGCCCAGGGGGCCTGAGACCTGCATTTCTCACATATTTCAAGGTGAGGCTGTTTTTGCCAGTCCGGGAACACACACTGAGCACCTGGGTGCTGGCGTAACTTAATTTTTATGCTGGTCGCTCCCTGGCATTTCAGATACAGGTGGATACTTTGTCTTGTCACCTCACTGATGCCAAAGTCCACAGCTCAAGGGTCTGCAGACCACCCACGCTGATTCGAGATAGAAAAGTTTCAAAGACACAGACATCATCCCTCCCAAAGGATGAAGGTCAGCAATTATGAAAACCAGTTTGATGAAAAACCTAATCATTTGCCACGGGAACTTGTTTTTGGAAAAGTTAAATAGTATCAACAGGGTCTACGCACCAATCACTAACACTTCAAAAATCACAAAAGCGCCTTTAAGAACTGGAATAACAACTTGGTCTTGTTCCCAGATCCCTCTGTGAGACTCACCAGGAAGCCAGGAGAAACAAAAGCCAGGCCAAATCCACTTCTAACCATGACTTCTAATTTTTGTTGAATTAAAATTATATTCTACAATATAGGCATCAGTGGGACCTTGAGAATTTGCTTTATCACTGCAAAGGCATTCAGAAACAATGAAGTTTGAGTGCATATGAGGCTGGAGCCAATTCTCTGCCTGGGGGATTCTGTGTGTGTGTGCAAAGATGCAAAAGGCCCTACGATCTCCGAGACAGCCAGCCTAGGGTACGTCCCTTGTTCCTGGTAAAGTGATCCTGCCACTGTCAGCATGAGCCTCAGTTCAGCAGCAGCCAGGACCACCGCCCCCACTCCCAGCCCAGGAAATCTGACTCCTATGCATGAATGCTCCTACCCTCTCCAATGTCAAAGGCAAAATTCAAGTGTGGCTTTCAAATCTACACACACTGGGCTACAAGGCTGGGTGAGCCCGGTTGTTCATTTCAGGGATAAACCTCCCTGTCACATGCTTTCCCTCAGCCCTGGCTAAATGAAGAGTTTCTAGAAACTTCTAGCAAAACAAATGACCTAGATCAGATATGACCAGGTGGGGCAGTTGATAACTCACCCACTCCCACTTCAGGAAACATGGCTGGCCTCTGGCTCTGGCTATGGGGACACCCAACTCAAGTTCCTTTAGATAGTGACATGCACAGAACTTTGGCTGGCTCCTTGCAGCCTGCAGAAAAGCTCCTGCCAACAGACAAGTTTGGGAAGAGCACAGGACTCAGAATAGCCTCCCAGGGGCGATGTGTCCCTGAAGGTAATCACAAAGACTGGTGCCCGTTCTTTCTTCATGGGCGGAGCCAGACATGCTGAGCCCATGCAGGACAGTGGCCAACACTGAGTCCATGCAGGACAGTGGCCAACACTGCACAAAGAAGAACCATCCTGCTCTGAGAAATGTCAAGAATGCTCTATTGAGAAACTTCTGGAAGGAGTAGAAGCTCAGAGGTCAGAAAGGTTTAGGTTTGCAACCCAGTCGTGCTCACTAACCCACGTGTACCTAGGCAAACCTATCAGCCCAGTGTTCCCTCTGGTTCCTCAATGTAAATCAGGGCCACTGCTTACCTCACAGGCTTTCGTGTGGATCAGAAGGACATAAATGATACATGCTGTTACCAGCTGAACTGTGTTTCTTAAAAAGATGCCGGGACCAGTGGATAGCATAATGGTTAGGTTGCTGGACTCCAACCTAATTGACTGTGGTTCGAGTCCCAGACTCAGTGACTTGAAACTCAATGCCAGGCAGCTGTACATGTGTGCCCAAAATCCCAAGAGGAGACTAACGGAGAAGGGATTGTGCCGTGGCCATTCCCTCTGGGGGGGTGATTTCTCACTTTCTCTCTGTCTCTCCAGCGAGTGCACACACCCTATACCAAAAATCTCTCTTTCTAAAAAAAATTTAAAAAATGATGTTATAATCCTAATCCCCTGTTCCCTTTAGATGTGATTTATTTGAAAATCAGGGTTTTTGCAGAAATAAGTTAAGATGTGTCATACTGGAGTAGGGTGAGCTTGATGCAATGGTCATGTCCTTATGAAAAGCGAAACTCAGGACACAGCAACATGCACACAGGGAGAAGGCCAGGTGAAGATGGAGGCAGGGGTGGAGTGAAGCTTCTAATTCCAAGGAAGGCTGGAGTGCCTGCAAACTCTCAGAAACTAGGGGAGAGTCCTAGACCAGATTCTCTCTCACAACAACCAGAGAAATCAGCCCTACCAACACCACAATCTAGGATTTCCAGCCTCCAGAAGTGTGAAATAATAAACATCTGTTGTTTAAGCCACCCAGTCTGTGGTTAGCTGTGGTTAGCTATGGCAGCCATAGGAACTAAAACACACGTAAATGATCTGTCTCTAATTGTGCCAGCAGACAACACTACCACCACAATCTCTCCGAGACAAGCAATCAACTGGTAGAGCACTCCCACCATCTAGGGAACTCCCTTCCCTTCATATATGAGCGTGTAGGTGTTGCCTACACGCTCATACCAGCTCAAGGAAAGTCCAAGGTGGTAGATGACACAGTGGACAAGCACATCTTCACTTACACATCACCGACTCCCTGTCTTTCTTAGTGAGCACCCCAATCCGGCAAACCCTTGCCCAATAACAGTGTTAACAAAGTACAGGTAATGGATATTGGCTGAATGGATGAGTGATTGTTGGAAGCCACAAAAGCAACTGTGAGCAAACCAGACCAAGGTCACTATTTGCAGTGTTAAAATACACACACACACACACACACATATACATACATACACATACACACACACGCATAACACATAGGCAACTGTCATCCAATAAGGAAAAGGAGAAAATAAATGCTAAGAAGCTCCCTTGGAGACCCAGAGGGAGGAGCCAACAGGCCAGACACACCACAAACAGCCATCCAGGAGCACAGAGGAATGGTTGAATTTAGGGTGGGAAACGCCAGGTCGAGGGTCCAGCATAAGGACATTGGGGAGGCAAATGTGGAACGGTGATGAGTTAGGCAGTTGGAGTGCTGGAGACAGTTTTTACCTTATGTGACCCAGCCTCGTCCCACTGTTACCAATATTATTACTCCATAAAATGAAGTTCTACTTGAGGGGTGCTGTATCTTATTCATATCTCCCAGACGCCCTCTAAGATGGTTATTCCTTTATGATTTTTCAGTGATGTTCTGAAAGGATGAACAACGTGCCGGATGACTCACAGACAGTACAGGGAGGATAGAACAGACAACCTGGATGTCAAAAATCCCAACCCCCCAGCCAAGCCCATGGAAAGGTTGCTTGAAAATGCACCTCTCTTCTCCTCACCCTGTCTTCTATGTGTAGAGCTCTACGTCATCTGCAGGACAGCAGTCGGTGGGAAGACATGAAGAGCGGGATGGGATTTGGCCCCTTAGAGAACTCAGCATCTGATGGAAATGATGATGATGGTAGTGGAGGTGATTAGGATGAGGTAATGATGGTAACGATGAGGATAATGGTGACGATGATGGTGATGACGATGACAAAAAAGATGATGGCGATGAGAGTAACGGTAGTGATGATGCTGGTGGTAATGATATTAGGATGGTGATGGTGAGGTGATCATAATGAAGATGAGGGTGATGACAATGATAACGAGGATGACTGTGATGTAGTAATGGTTAACAGTTACTGACTCCTAATACGCAAGAAACTGTTATTATTGGGTCATTGAAAAATTCATGATGTATTTTTCCATGCAACAATGTGTCATGACTTTTCCGCTGACCCAATATATTCACCCTCACCACAACCATAGTGACTGTTGTTGTGGTTGTTTTAATAATAACATTATAATGACTTCCATTTTCCAAATGGGGAAAGTCTCAGAAACCCCAAGTAGCTACCCTTCTCTACACATCTAGAACGTGATGGCGGTTCACTTAAACCTAAGTCAAGTCTTCCTGGTTCTCAAGTCTTCACTGTTTAAGTGACACATTGCATTCTTTTCTCAACCCACCCACAGTCAAGCTCGGTGCAGGCAAAATAGAAATTGATAGTCATTGAGACAAGTGAAGAGGTCATTTATGTTTATTTCAGTTATGAATCAGGAGAAATGCTGCCTTTGTTCAGGTTTTCTCATTGCCAGTACATCTGCCTCAATGGCGAACATTTACACACAAAGGGGACACAGTTTAATCCCAAAGCAGAAGACCCCATAGCAAGGAGAAAGTTCTGGAGATCAAATATATATATATATTTTTTTTTTTACCAAGGAAGTCAAACCTAGCCTCTGAATTACCAAAAACATTAAAACATAAAGTAGTGAAGCACAAGGTATGCGGGTGCCAGGGAAGACGCGCCTGGAACAGGGCTGCAAATATTAAACACAGATGCATCTCTGTGGGAAACAGTACGGCGGAAAGCTACAAAACACGGTGTCCCTTCATCTAATAACTGGGCTTCAGGGAGTATGTACAAAGACAACCCTCAGAAGTACAACAAAGCATTTTGAACAAAGATTTTTTTTTTTTACCCTTGTACAAATTCACTAAAAAAGAATCTTAGAACAAGCTCCTAAGCCCAACGGGGTGAAATGGATACTCTAACCAGGGCTGTGTGCTGGCCACAAACCCCAGTCACACAGACAGACATCAAGGGGCACCTGGACGCCAGCTAACAAATGAGTGACTTGAGGACCGTTTGCGGATGATATCCACGTCTAACCACCCAGCCCTTCCCAAGCCGATCCTCTTCATCCACACCCTCCTCCTGCCTCCTGCTTCTCCCCCATCCTCATTCCTAATATCTATGGCAGGACTGCCACACACTCCAGAAACCAGGAGACCTCTTGGTCCCTTCTTGTCCTGCACCTTCTAAGTCAATTTTGAAAAACCTACAGCCTCAAGAGTGTACGGGTGCACTCCTGTCCCACCACCATTGTCCAGCGGGCTACCATCCTTTCTCACCTGGATTACCCCAGCAGCTCCTACTCCAAGCTCACCAGCATCC
Source organism: Tupaia belangeri chinensis (assembly GCF_000334495.1). Lineage (NCBI taxonomy): Eukaryota > Metazoa > Chordata > Mammalia > Scandentia > Tupaiidae > Tupaia > Tupaia belangeri. Next base: position 8,391,781 of record NW_006159505.1, on the reverse strand, counting down.
CTCTTAGCCTCGCAACTTCAGTCTTGATGGCTAACTGTGCCCTTTCTTGACCCAGTCACTCCACTGCCTCAGGACTCAAGACTGCCCTTTACCCAAGGGGCCGGGGAGAAGCTGATTATGGTCTGGCCCCCAACTCCTTTATGGGCCATGTCCTGACAATGTCCCCTTACTACCCCATGTGTGTATGCACATAGAAACACATACAAACACATACACACAGAAATAGAAACATGTCTACATACACACAGAAACACATATGTACAACACACAAAAGCCAACATGTACATACACAATCACACACAAATACATTTGTACAACACAGAGAAAATGATATATTTGACACATACACAAACACACACATAGAACATACAAACACAAAACACACACAGGTATAAGCACACACAAATAAAAACAGGAAAACACAAATGCAGACACAAAAACAGGAAAGCGCACATATAAACATACAGAAAACACACACAGACACTCCAGTAAAGCCAGCCAGCATGCTGACAAGTCTCTGGAGTGCCAGAAAGTGCATGCTCTGGAATGCCCGTGCACTTGTGCCACCAGTTGACTGTCTTCTCCCTATATTCTGACTGACACTGTACTCAGAGTCTCCATATGGGTCCAACTCTCTTGATAGCATCTCTCTGTCCTCCTGCCAACGTGAGCTGACCACTGTACACTCCCAGTTGGAACCCAGAGAACTGGTCTAACTGACCATGGGCCACTGGCCAAACCAATCTGGCTAAATCTGCTCCCTCTCCTGCCCAACCTGTGGGTCACAAACTATCAGGATTTTCTGTTTCCTCCAAGAGGCATCAGAGTTGCATTTTGCCTCAGACTATCTCTCCTTGCCTGCTCTAAGCCTGCAGGTGGAGGTCAGCTCTGTCACTCAGAAACCTGCTGGTGTAATGCTGTGATGTCCATTGGGAACCTCTTGTGTGTCTGGGCCGAGTTGGATGGGTCAAGATACAGAAGACTTGCAAGTGGTTGTAGAGGGATCTCCAGGACCTAGTCAAGATGGCTTCTTCCTCAGCTCTGACAGGCAGTGCATACATCACGTGATCTGGGTGGCAATGGAATGGGGAAGGGGCTGACATGGTCAGGAACTATAAAATCTAACAGTGGAAGAGGGGCTTGGGGCCAACACCAGCCTTGATGTAATGCTGTATACAGCAACATGAACAATGGAAGATCTCAGGTTCTTCAGAGCAGCTTCAGTTCTACGTTTCCTCAGCACCCCAGAGGCCCTCATCCACAAAAGAGGGCCATGCCTTAGCACAGACAAAACATCCATATCTCCTTCTGAGACACACCTACACTCTCTCTCCACCACTGCCACATTTAGCTGATCAGAGCACTCTCTACTCCAAGGACGAATCTGCCCAAGGACGAGAGTTCTTTTGTCATTTTCTTTGCATATACCTGAAAATTGATAGAATTGAATAGCATTGGTTAGAACATTCCAGAAACAGAACATTCCTATTATATAATCCAACAGGAAAGTGAGGTCTAGATGTGATGATGAAGTTGACTGGAGCCACCACTTACTGAGGGCTTGCTTTGTACCAAGTGCTTTGTGAATATATTATCTTGCTTAATCATGGTAATGATCTTGAGAGGGGAGACTATACCACCAGGTCTACAGAACTGCAAGTGGCAGAGCTGTGACCGGCCATGTCCTTAAACAGTATGCAGCACTGGCCTTTCCATCAGGAAAGTTCATGGTCAAGCTCAAACTGAAAATGAAGAGAATGAGAAAAATCTGCTATCATATTTGGTCCACACAAGTTATAGATATTCTGCAAAATGTGAGACTAATAACTGAAAATACCCAGACAATGGGGAGAATGCTGGCATTAGACACTCAGGACCTGCCTAGCCTAGGTCTACCACTTAAGCTGAGTGCATCAGTTCAGGCTGTCACAACAAAAACACCATGGACTGGATGCTTAAACAATACACACTTACTTCCTCTCAGTTCTGAAGACCCAAGTAGTCCAGGGTTAAGTGAGACGGAATGGGTTCTTCGAGGCCTCTCTCCTTGGCTTGTCAGTGGTGTCTTTCCCTTGTGTCTCACATGCTCACCTCTCTGTGTGCACCTGCATCCTAAATCTCCTTTTCTTATAAGGACCCCATTAGAGCTCCCCCTAAGGACCTCACCTCCGTAAACACCCTTTCTCCAACTAAAGTCACATTCTAAGGTACTGGAGGGACGGGGAGTAGGATTTCAACACTGGAATTGAAAAAGGGACACAGTCCATACCATTGTCATTGCCCATGACTGCAGGCAAGTCTCTGCCACCCACTAAAGGCCACATGCCCAGGGTGCACTATGTCTGTGCTGATGACTAACTCACGTGAATAATGGTAGAACACAAAACCTGCAGCTTCATGGTTATAAACTCATGAAGGCAGAAGAGTGCCTGTCCTGCCAGGGCAGTGGGAGCTTCTGGGACAAGGCTATTTTGATTTGCAGCAACATGGCAAGAGAATTTCATGTAAGAGACTAAATTGCTTTCCAAATCTATTTTGGGCCCTATATAATGGAGGTGATGACAACAGTGATTTTGTAAAATTGTAATGATGGTAGGGACTGTCTAGACAAAGCTTGAAAGAATGGTAAATATCACACTATACAAAATATGTATTATTACAGCGGGTTGTCTAAAGGCTGGGTAAAGGATTATCAACAACACAGGGCTAGAATTACACAGATCTATTCAGGCACCTCCACCTCCACTGCATTAGTTAATTCATGTTCCTCAGGTGAGATTTACATCCACCTCACTGTTGACTTCACTCAAGGAGTTCAGCAAAAGCCAAAAGAATGAGGAGAGAGTTGCCGAGGCATCGGGGCATCATTGCCCAGGGGAGACACTCCCTGCACCACCCTATTCAGGATTCAGAGCTAGAAACACAGGCCCTAGAGAGAATAAAGATCCCTGTTCTGCAAACGCTGCTTTTTTTTAAAAAAAAGAGAGATTTTTGCTATAGGGCATATATGTGTGTGCCAGAGACAGAGAGAGAAAATGGGAAACCTCCCCCTAAGGGAGATGGCCATACTGCAATCCCTTCTCCTTTCTCCTCTCAGGATTTTGGGCATGCACACCAAATCTGGGACTTGAACTGCAGTCAAGTGTGTGGGAGTCCAGTACCTTAACCACCATGCCACCTGTTGTCCCCTACAAATGCTTCACAGCAGCTTTTTTTTGCAGGAGTTCAGAGAATTCTGCAAGAAATCCAAGTTTCATCATTCATTACGAAGAAGCGCATTTCACATTGAAAACTTCCTCTGCAGTTATGGTTCATGTCACCATCAATTTCTGCATGATGCATTTTTAAAGACCCATAATAAACACAAGCTGGGCAGGAGCCATTGAAAGGTGCACTTAGGAGTAATCTGGCCTCTAATAGCTGTTCATTTGCAACCTGCACATTTGCCCACCTCTTAAAAATAGCCAACACCAAGGTCAACCCAAACTGTAATTGAGTTATTTCCAAATGAAATCATACATTCTGCTGCGGACGAAGAGCCATCAGACTGGTACTTGTGGTAGCAAACACCAAAACGCTAGCATGGGTAATGCATGCAGCCTAAAATAGGAGATTGAAATGGAATGGGGAAATGCTGGGTGACCTTATTCCAGAAGGACAGCTTGACCTGAAGGAAGCTAAAGCCCCAGAGTCAAGCTAGTACTTCTACATGTTCAAATACTAATAAAACATAATGTGGCTGTGGATTTGCTTTTCCAATTAGAAAAATATTTTCCAAACAGTAAAAGCTTCATAGCAGCTGTTGGAAGCTGTGCTGACGTGGAAGGCAGGCTGCCCCTGCTGGCGACTTTTAAGGGACCACATAGTGGCCTGCTCTTGTCACAGTGGTACTAAACTAAGAGTTGTTGTTCTGGTTTTGGTTCTGCCAATGATTCATGTACTCCCTTGGAGGTGAGTTAATTTTCCCTTTCAATAGCCACAATTTCAGGCAGGACCACCTCACAGCAAAGGATGGGAGGCTGTCCAGAGCAGTCAGTTCAGAAGCAATAAATTCAAGTGAAATAATAGGCAGTCAAAGGGAAAGGTAGTCGGTCCCAACTCCAAACACAAAGTGCTTACTCTGTGCCAGCGGCCGGGCTAAAAGAGTACATTAACCACATTATCTTCTCCTCATGTTCTCCTGTAGTAGGTACTGGTATCCCAATGCCCAAAGAGAAACTTTCTGAGCACTGCAGAACCAGTCCCAGAACCACACAGCTGTACCAGGAAGAGCTGAGACAAAGGTAGAACCTGAAGGCCAAGCTAATGATTTCAACTCAATCCCACCAGCACACCAACGAAGCCATGAAGTCAGGAGGATAAATCCAACAGGAGGTTGTACAGTAGATGAAGAGGCAGACGAGGTGGTGAGTCAGCTAACTGATGCAGCTCTGAAGTTATGGGATTGGAGGGGTGTGTCTACCCAGAAAGGAGGGTTGTAAGGGCAAAGGTCAAAGCAGGGAGGAAAAGCCACAGTAGAGACTCACTGAAAGATCATGGAAATCCAATCACAGAGCAAAGATGCTGGGAAAAGGTCTCACCCTGAGATTTGATGCAGGAAATTAAATATTGATTATTCGAGGCCCTGGAATTGTCACCCTACGGATAACACTTATCAGCTTGGACCACCAGCAGAAGAGGCCCTATCTTTACAAAGATATATTTGCAAAGCTTTTCTACAGAATGCGTAGTAATTCCAGGCTAAAGCCATCTTTTCCAGACATACTTTTCTCAAAGAGATTTAAGTGGGTATTAATTCTCAGCCTAAGCAGAGGAGCACCACAAGTCAGACATTCTGCATGCAGGCTGTGGAGACCCGCGAGCTGGCCAATCTCCCTTCTGTACAGAAAACATCAGCCTCATATCTAACAGGGCAAGGTGTGGCATGGGATCCTTGCAACGCACAGAATTGCCTCTGGCTAAATAGTTTTCTCTGTTTAAAAAGTTGATACGTATGAAAATAAAACCCTCTGCTTTTAGCAAGTTTGCCCTGTGAGAAGAATAATAACCAATGTGGTAGGGCTTGGCTTTCCAGGATACCCTTCATTGGAGGGCTTCGGAGCCTTCCCTTTGGTTTAAAAATTTACCACTCAACCGTTGTGATTAAGTTATGTAATGTAAACCACTCCATTTAAGAACAGTGGGACTGATTATCATTATCATATTACAGAGAAAGTGGAGGCAGGGAGAAGTCACAGGGGCTGGTTGGGGGGGGTGCTCTTTAGCCTTTGCAACTGATGAAACAGACCACAAAGAAAACCAGATTCCATGCTTTCTATTCCTGCAACAAGCAATCCAAGTACACACTACAAAGGACATGAGACCCCACTCAAAGTAGAGACCAAAGATCCTAATCACGTATTTCTTCATCGCAAAAAGATGGCTGTAGAGATGGATGGATAGATGCAGGCATGCATGATGGCTAACCAATGGTAGATAATACGGATAAGACAAACCTCAAAAAATAAAAAAATGCCAAGTGAAAAAAACAAGTTATAAATGGCACGTCCATGTAACAGGTATAATGTATTAGGTTGATGGAAAAATTATGACCCATTTTTGCAAAGAAAACAGAAATACGTTAAGACTTTTCCAACAACCCAATATATTCTTTTTAACTCAATGACACAATACTGTAGAGTGATAACTGATGCATATTTCAAAATTTTTTAAAGAATTATTTTATTTAACGTCATTTATTGTTTACTTATTTATTTTTTATTTGAGCAGAGAGACAGAGAGTGTGTGAGAAAGGAAGCCTTCAGGTCCAAGACTTGAACTGCAGTTGACCATGTTGAAGTCCAGTGCCCTACACCACCACATCACCTGCTGGACTCTACCAATACATATTTTAAAAAGAAGAGGTAAGGGGGAAGTCACACTGAATTTACAATATTATTGGTATTTTCCTGTATTTTTAACTTTCTCTAAGTTAAAACCACCCCAGCTTTTTTTCTTAGAGAGGTTTCTGCTATAGGGCATGTGTACTCATGGGAGACACAGAGAGACAGAAAGCCAGAAATCAACCCCTCGAGGGGATGGCCACATCACAATCTCTTCACCTTCATTCTCCTCTTGGGATTTCGGAAATGCACACACATGCGCCCAGTGTGAGTTTCAAGCTACAGGTTTCAGGACTCAAACCATGGTCAACTACATGAAAGTCCAGCACCTTAACCATTACAACACCCACTGTCTCCCAAACCTAGCTTTTTAAAGGTATCAAACCAAAATCTCAGACATTGTTCAGCCTCCTGGGGCCTCCCTGCTTGGACCAAGGCAGGCCAGGCTCAGGGTCTTCAAATGAAAGTCCATGAATGAAGACCCCAGAAACATCACCATCTTCATCTGGGTCATCTGTAATGACTTTTAGGGTGGAATTTGCTTAAGTCAAGGTCAAATACAACTAAATTTGTAACTATTGAGTTATAAGAAAAGTCATAATGTATTTTTCTATGCAAAAATATATCATGACTTTTCTGACAACCCAATACATCTCTAATTCCAAATGAAATTTTCTTTTGGTTCACCAGTTTCAAATGAAATTTCCTTTTGGTTCAGTAAACAAGAGAGAGTACATTCTGGAACAGGAAGATCTAAAAACAAAAAGACAAATATATTTTGAGTTACAAGAGTTTTCACATCTCTGTGGTGACTGGGCTACTGGATGACATGTGAGCATTTTTTGTGAATGAGTAGTATTCTATAGTGTATATTTGCCACATTTTTTCAACCCATTCATCTGTTCTTGGACATGTGGGCTGATTTCATGTCTTAGCAATTGTGAATGATGCTGTAATAAACAAGGCTGTGCAAGTGTTTTCTGACTGAGTGTATTTCTATCCTTTGGGTAGACACCCAGGAGTGAGATTGCTGGATAAGAAAAAATAAAATTAAATAAAAAAGAATATGGTAAAACACCAAGATGTGGGAATGGATGAGCTGTAGCACCTGGCACTCAGGATGACTCCCACGTTCTGCCTCTGGCAACTGAATCCAAGGAGGTCTTCACTGCCACAAAGTGAAACAACCCAGCTGCCCATCAGCTGGGGATGGATCAGCAAAATGAACAATCCATGCCAAGTGCTCCATCCACTCCATCAATTACTACTCAACAATGAAGAGTAGTGAAATTATAATAGAAGTCACAATATGGATGAACCTGAAAACCGTTACGTGGAATGAAAGCAGCCAGCCACAAAAGGCTAAACATTGTACGATTCTATGTACATATGATGTCTAGAAAAGGCAAATCCAGGGACCAGCAGTTGGCGTAATGGCTACATCGCTGGACTCCCATGTAGTCGACCGTGGTTCGAGTTCTGGACCCGAAGGCTTCAACTCACACCGGGCATGTATGTGTGCTCAAAATCCTGAGAGGAGAATGGAGGAGAAGGGATTGCGGTGCGGCCATACCCCCTGCGGGGAGATTTTTCGCTTTTTGTCTCTCTGTTTCTCTTTCTGGCAAGCACACGCACCCTAAAG
>NW_006159505.1:8380701-8384226 GCF_000334495.1 Tupaia belangeri chinensis | reverse complement strand
AACACACCCCCCCCTAAAAGAAAAAAAAAAAAAAAAAAAAAAAACCTCTCCCAAAAATTTAAAAAAATAAATAAAGAAAGAAAAGGCAAATCCAGACACAGAAGGTAAACGAGTGTTGCCAGGGGCTAGAAGTGGAAATGAAACCGGTAAGAAGCATCTCATTGGGGTGATGAAAATACTCTCACCTGAATGAAATTCTCAAGTGAATTTCATGGCTTGTGAATTATAACTCAAGGATACTTTTTGTTTGTTTGGTTTGGGATTTTGTTTTTTAAGAAAGCCAAGCCACTCACTGAAAGGAAAAATAATGGCATGCTCAGGTTTGGAGGTTCAGTAATGAGGAAAGCGGTGGGTCGTGGCACTGGGTTTGCACAATTTGAGTTGAGGGAACTTGAGTTTTCAACTGAGAAAGTGTCAAGGGAGACACGAGGTCTGGCCCTCAGATGGCATCCCAGCTGCAGATGTGACTGTGGAGGCTGCATGCACAGAAGTGGTAAAGACAGAGGTCCTGGGTATAGGAGGGGTATGGAAAGAGCAGTTTGTAGGAGGGTCAAGCAAGCTGTCCCTGAGTGGCAGTGGAAAATGAGCAGAAAGTAGAGATCGAGGAGGAGAGTGCAGGCATTCTGCAAAAGAGAACCTGCTGGAATGTTAGACAAGCCCTGGGCAGCTCATAAGCTCTGAAACTCCGGCCACAGGGGAGCCTGGCACAGCTAAACCAAGCTTTCTCCTTGGCCCGGAGCCTCCTGCTATTCACTTACCCAGAGCTAAGAAGTACAGCAGAAGGTAAGCCGGACCAGAGCCAGCATTCTCCCTAGGGCAAAAATGCATCCTCAAGAATCAGGAGCAAACCGTGAAGAGGCATTAAGTGGCTGCCACTCACGACAGTTCTCTATGGCCAACCAAGTGGCCAATTTTCCAGAAGCATGGACTCCATTAACTCCTGGAAGAAGAGACATAACTCTCACCTCCCAAGGGACCGAGAGAAATGAATTGGGTACATGCAGAGCAAAGCGTTCAAGTGCAGCTTTTCAAGGCTAAAAACCATTTCTGCACAAGCCTTCCAGAACCCCCTCCCACAGTGGGTGGCCACCTTGTGGTCTTTGCAGAATGCGGGATCAATAACAGGGGCTTGATTCTCCACTACTGAAGGAAGAGCTGGGCCAAAGCTGAGCCAAGAAAGTTGAAGCCCTCCCAATACATAAACGGCAACCATAAGTACTAAAAGCAAATCCCATGGCAATGTGCCTGCGACCAGAAGAAACAGAAGGGATTAAAACCCTTAGGAAAGGAGGTGTCTCTGCTCCTGGGTTCTATTTTGACCCTCAATGACAAGCAGAAGAGCTAAGGTTACTTAAGAATTTGGCATATCTGACAGTCTATTTGGAAGCAGGTGACAGATTAGGGGGTGTCTCAGTCAACTGATGGAGGTTGGGGAGGCAGGAACAGTGGAGATGGGGGAAGCAGGAACAGTGGAGATGGAGAGCACAGTGCCTGGGGCTGCTGCTTTGGGAGGGAATTTAGTGTGAGTGTGTGTGTGTGTATGTGTGTGTGTGTGTGTGTGTGTGTCTGAGAGAGAGAGAGACTGGATGAATTGTAATAAATTATCTTTGAGGGAGTCAGGATAGCAGCGGAAATGCTTTTCCCTAAATGAAATATATAACCTGGAGATGCATTTATTTAATCAATGGAGGTACTGAGTAAAGTAAATAAGGAGAGATTCCTTTGCCTGAAGCATCTATGGGGATGGGGGGGGGAGGCAGGCGCCACACCTCTATGACCTTGTTCAGATAGGCCATAGGAATGGCCACTAGGGCTGACAGCTGCAGCTGAGCTACCTGGTGCCAATCCTTGGGCAGAGATGGACACGGGAGTGGGGGTCAATGCTGCATACATTCTAGGAGATCCCACTTGCCTCCCAAGAAAGTGTGACTCTATCCTGTTATATATATATTTTTTGCACTCTACTTGTGACATGATATTCAGTGTGAATTAAAAACTGAAAACTGAAGTGTGATGTGTCATAGTGCCAGCCTCGTTCCAACTTTCTCATTCACTGTCCTCCCAAAATGTAAAGAATAGGAGAACTTACTACAATTTGTACTGATTTGGCACATGCCGATTTTTGAAAAGGCCATGCTGAATGAGTGGGACCAGCACCCACCACATTGTGCACTTGAGATGAGCCGAGGAGATGCTTCCACATGGGCCTGAGCCCATCTAGCCATTCCCCGCACCGCCCTGCAGCCACCAGCCTCTGTGTGCATCATGGACTCTGAATACGCTAGTAAAGGTACTGGCACAGTCGGAGGCTCCCATTAGAGGGTTCAAACTTTCAGTGCATTGGAGATGCGAGGCTCAGAAATAGCAGTTACTCAGCGGGAAGCAGCAGGTCTGCACCACCTCTGGGAGAAAAGAGGGACCACCCCAGGGACTTCTCTGACACTGTCTCCCAGCCGGCAGGCATTGGGGCCATGGTGACGAACTCAGCAACCCCTGTTCTGTTCCTCTGGGCAGGATTCCAGGAACTGTCATGTCCCTGGATACATAGAGGACTCAGCCCCGCCAGGAACTTCACACGGGGACAATGTCTGCTTTGTGGCTGAGTGCTCACGCCCGTGGGATTTCTGGTCTCAGTCTCCAGGGGCTTTGTCTGTCTTGAACAAAATAAAGAGAAGGGGTCTTCAGATGGTTCCAGAAAGAAATACACTCCTGAGAGTAGAGATAACCATAGGTGCCCCTTCCTTTTACCACAAATTATAATTCCAGGCCTGGAGAAGAGGTGTCACTTCGTTAGTCCCTTCTGACAGGTTTCCAAAGCCTCTGGTACCAGTGAACAAAATACCAGCTGGAAATGAGCCTCCGCCCTGCACAAGGTGAAGGTTATTCCTCCAAGAGGGGTCAGACAGGCCGGGAAGATGGAACACAGTCTCCGCAGATCTGCTCCTAATGCATGACCCAGCAAGTTGTGCAACCCTCCTCTAACTTCCCAACACCCTCCCACCAAATTTCCTCTCCTCTGTGGCTGGTAAGTGTGGGCAGAACAGACGAGAGGGACTGGACAGGGAATAACAGAATACACACTGGCGGTGCTCACATGTGGTAACTGGGCAGCACAGACAGCCTTTGCCAGCTCCCCTCACAACGTGGTCTTTGTCCCCCACCTGACCTCTAGCTACAGGCTCAGAGACCTTCAGCATCTCACCTAGAAGTGTGCAGTGACTGGAAGATGTGACTCTAATCCTTCCCAGGAGGCCTGCCTGTGCCATTTCCTGTGCCTACTGCCGGCTGGCCACCTGTCCTACGCAAAGTGAACACCAGTTGCAGGTGCAAACTAGGTTCAGGTACCCAATAGACAGTGGGCAAATCAAAGTTCAGCATCCCGGCAGGTTTCCAGGCACAGGGTTATGGGTCTACTCTACCTGCTCTGCCTATCATTACCTCTGGAGTCTGATATTCCACATTCCCCTCTAGAACCTGGGATTAATCATAAGCCTGTCTCATGGAGGGGGGTGGGTAGGAAACAGC
>NW_006159505.1:8374454-8377011 GCF_000334495.1 Tupaia belangeri chinensis | reverse complement strand
GGGGGAGGGGGGCGCACTCCTGGGGTGGGTGATGTCCTGCCTCTTCATCCAGCTGCAGGTTACACACTGCATTTGATTTGAGCACTGAATATATAGGCCCTTCCAATAGGTGTTCTATCTATTCTGCTGCTTAATAATTGAACACCTGAAACTGGGTGGTTTATTTAGCTCCTGGTTTTGGAGGCTGAGAAGCACAACAGCATGGGGTGGCATCTGATGGGGGTCTTCTGGCTGCATCACAGCACAGCAGACGGCAAGAGCACGTGTCTGTGTCCATGAATGTCTGCCCTGGCCTTGTTCCCTTTCTTTATAAACATACCAACATTCAGGAGTGGGGTCCCCACCCTGATAACCTTATCAATCCTAGTCACCTCTCAAAGGCTTCACTTAAAAAATTTTTTTAAATTATTTATTGAACTTTATTTATTTATTCATTTTAATTTGACCAGAGAGAGAGGGAAAATGAGAAAACAAGTCACCTAATCTAGGACTCAAACCACAGTTGGCCATGTGGTCATCTAGTGTCTCAACCCCCATGCCACTTCCAGGCTCCAAAGGCTCCACTTTTTAATCCAATAGTTGAATTAAGTTCCCACCCTCTTAATACCTTCACAATGGCTTGCCAAATTGTAACACATGAACTTTTGGAGAGACACACTCAAACCATAGCAATAGATGTGTTATACTTCAACAATAATGCTCATAAATCCTACCTGCTTACTTCAAGGCTGCCATAGGAACTACACAAAACTATGCACAGACTTTGCTGCAGTGTCTGGCATGTGGTAATAAACAGGAAGTTACAAGAACACCTCCTAGGGCGGTGAGAGAACGCTGGGATTCCCCGCACATGGATATGTCTGCAGTGCCGTGTCACATTATTAGAAGCTGCATGCTGCCTGCATGGAGATGCTTGCTGTGCTCCCATCCGCAGCTGCTTCATCCTGCCCCACTTATTCGGCCTCTCCATCTGGACCTCTTGGTCTGAGGTCTGAAATCCAAGAGGACTCTCTTTCCAGTCCTCCTCACCCTTGCACTAGTATCAGTCAGCAGTAATGGGGAATAGAGGGGATTGAATGGCTATCTCCTGCAGGTAAGGATGGGTCAAGCTGATGATGCGACAGGGTCTCCACCCTTGAGAGGCTAACATCGAGAACTGCAGCAGCCAGGGCCCAAGAAGTTTAGACCAAGTGACCCGAAATACAAAGGCCATCCCAAAAAGCATGCAGAGTAGAAAATGGCCACCACTCAATGCCAAAAACAGCCTTCTCAAACTATCCACAGGGAAACAAAGACCCTGGTGAGGTCAAGTTCCCAGGCTCCCCTTCATTCCATGAGGAGAAAAAAAATCAAGTCCCTCAAATCTGGACAGGTGTAAACAGAAGGGGTCCTTTTCTCTTCCTTGCTCTGATGGGGCAGGAGTTGGAGAGACAAAAGGAGACAATGGGGCCTACCTGTCCAGGAGGAGCCTGTCTGGCAAGGGCACATTGCAGGAGCCAGGTGTCCCTCCACAAGGAGGGGATCTGTCCCCTAATCAGGGAGGCTGAATCCCAATGCAGAGCATTTGAGAAAACCTTAGCAGAGCAATGGGAGTCCAGGTTTTCTAGAAAGACTCAGGGCTTCCCACCCCAGGCCTTTCAACTATAAAGACTGATGCCAATTTAACCTTACAAGGGGGTTGGGGCACACTCACTCACACACTGCCAGAACAAACAGAAAGACCAACTGGAACAAGACAGGAAGAATGAGCATGGACTTAATGAAGACATGGCATGGGGGAAAAAAGAGTAAGAGGAAGGAAGACAGCATGCGAAAGTCGGACAGAAGTCTCTGATCTAGATGAAAACATACCCCAATTAAAAGAAGAAAGTCCCTAAGAGCGCTTTATGCTAGGGAGAAAAATAAGAAGACATCAAGCCTACTAAGCAAACAAAAAACTCCAAAAAAAAAAAGAAGAAGACATCAAGACTACTAAGCAAACAAACAACTCCAAAAAAAAAAAAAAAAAGTTCAAAAAGAGAATGTAGAACTGGGCAAACAAATGGAAAGTCAAAATAATATGGCTACAGTAAATTAGAAACTGCAAGGAACAGAACAGTCCAGCTAGAATCACAATCAAGTTTCAAGAAAATCACAGCAAACAAGTAGGAAAACATTCAGCAATTAAAGCAATTATAGAGAGTAACAGATATGTAAGAGGAAAATCCAGTATAAAAATCATTACTATCCCTGAACTAGAAAACCTAATCGAGAACACAGAAATGGAAAAGGATACAAGAAAACATCCTTAAAACAAAGGGCAAACAGATTCTGCAAATCAGAATCTTTTTCTAAGAAAAAGCAAAATGACCAACACCAACTGATCTAGGAACAGAAGTCGAGTTTTTAGGAATCCATTCCCCAAAAAAGTTGCCTATGAAATGGGAAAGATAAATCAGGTGGTCCCAGATAGACCCAAAACAGCATTCAAGCCAAAAGAAAAAAAAAAAAAAAAGGAAAGAGAGAGAGAGAACAACAGCTCTGTAGATGAAAGTAAGGAAAATGGACCCAAAAATAC
>NW_006159505.1:8372325-8374436 GCF_000334495.1 Tupaia belangeri chinensis | reverse complement strand
AAAGAGCATTCAAACTTATGGGCAAGAAAACATTTTCGAAATTATAGTCAGTCTTATTACTGGTGGGTTCCATATTGGGAGATGTGCCTGCTTGCTGAAACTTATCTGGAACCCCCACATGAAGACTGCCTTTGCTGCATGATCATGAGCAGACATGTACAAAGCAAGAGAAAGCGTGGCCTGCCCGGTGCGCACATTTCCATGTGAAGGGCAACGTCAGCTCTCATGCCACATGCCTTGGGTGTCCTCATCCCCTGAGCACCCTATTTTTCACATTTTTTTTGTACTTTCCTGGTGCTTTCACCATTTAAAATGACCCCAGCACAGTGCTGAAGTGCTATCTAGTGTTCCTGAGTGCAAGAAGGCTATAACACTCTTCACACGTGTTTTCTACACGTGTGTTACATAAGCTCCGTCCAGGCATGAGTTATAGTGCATGACAGTTAAATACACCTAATTACAGCATCTCGTTAGTATGGTGTGAGTTCAGCGTTAATGAAGCAACCAGGTATATTAAATAATGTGTCTTGACACGACACGAGGTACTTCACAGATGCAAGCACAGTACTGTAAATAGAGAACTGATTAGATGTTCACTGAGGAAGCCCTGCCCTCAGGAACTGTTCCTGAAAAAAAAACACTGAATAATAATGAGCATTCTTCAATGAATGGGTAAAACCAGGTAAGAAACTGCAGGACAGAAAGAGGCCATCGTAGAGGCTGGAGTTGGACATGTACCCCTAGAAGACAGACTGAGTGACTCCGTGGCTCTGGAGGCATGATGGACATCAAGCATGATGGACGATGACCACGTGCAATAGGTCTAACCCCAACAAGCATCAAATGGGGAAGGCAAGAAGAGTGTGTGTGTGTACACAAGCGCACACACACACGCGCACACACACAGTCACTCGTTCACCAAATCATTGCCCTTTCCTTCCCAGGCTCCTCTGCAGTCAAGAAGGCAGGAGAATGTGCTCTCACTCTTCCCTCTCACATCTCCTAGGCAGATACAGAGGACTCTGGGAGGATTCCAGTGCTCCAGGGTATGGCCCTGCTCCCACATGGAGGGATCCTGGGTTCCTGAATGTCTGCAAGGACCAGAACCTCCCAGCTCTTCATCCTGCCAGGCCCAGTAGACTGAGAAGACAGACAGAAAGAAAACATCCGTGTGTTAAGTGCCTGAGATACAGAGGTGTGTTTATTACACCAGTTAGCTGAATGTACCCTACATGATATCGAAAGACAGTATATCAAAAAGGGGAAGAAAACTAACAAAAAGTGAAAACAAATTCCAGCCTCCCAGTGTTTCATAATCATTTCTTCTAATGTCACAGATTAACTTGAAAACAGTTTTTCTTGTGGCCAAAAAATTACTAAAGCTCAGCATTTCCTTTGCTGTCTTTTTCACCTTTTATATTTAAATGAAATAACCTTAACCATAGGCATTAATAAGAGTATTTGTGCTTTGCGTTGATGTTTCCCAATGCATTCCTATCTGGGTGCACCTCCACCCAGAATCTTTTGGATGGGCGCATTGAGACAGCTCACCAGATGTCGATAACACACACTTCTGGGGCTGGCATCTGTACTTGGATTATTTATAATGTTTATTTCTAGCCTTTATAAGGAATATTAAATGACATAGAAAAAGAAAAAATACCCAAACACCATACCTACCCTCCTGGACAGCCACTCTGTGCTACTGAGGTGACCACTGGGGCCTGAAGTGTAGCCACACAAGCTCTGGGATGTCAAGTCACCCAGAACTTTCGCTAGTAGGTGAAGCCGCTTAACCTATCTTCTTAGAGAATACACACCAGTATTACAGTCTCCCTGGCCTGGTGAGCCTCTGTCAGAGACAGCAGGGCCAGGGACGGGCTACGAGCTGAGTGTCCTGCCGCATCGCACTAGAAGAACAGGAACATGGATCTGGCCCTCCCTTGACAGTAATAAAATAATTTTTTTTAATTTTGCTAAAGGGCACAAGCACTTGCCAGCAAGAGAGAGAGAGAGAGAAAGAGAAACAGAAGAGAGAGAGAGAAAGAGAAAGAGAGAGAAAAGGAAAGACAGAGAGGGAAAGCGAGGAAACAGAGAAGTCCCCCCGCTCT
>NW_006159505.1:8368524-8369981 GCF_000334495.1 Tupaia belangeri chinensis | reverse complement strand
AAGAGAAGTCACCTCTCTCTGGGGAGATGGCCATACCACAATCTCTTCTTTGTTCTTCTCTCAGGATTTTGGGCATGCATGCACAAGCACCCAGTGTGTTTCTCAAACCACCAGGTTCAGAACTCACATCATGGAGTCAGCCACATGCGACCCAGCCATCTTAACCACCATGCCATCTGGCTGGCCCTCTCCCTCTTCCTTTTACCCAAATGTAAAATGAGGGTCCTACCAGCACTCTGAAACCCACAGAGACAGAATGATATAGAGAGCCTTCTAGAAAGTACGGGTCTCAGGAGCCCTTGAGTCCTGACTTTCAGCAGGCCACCGTGACCTCTTCACAGCAAAGGGGACTCCTGCTGACAGCCCCCACTCACAGCACCCTCACCCTGGCGGTTCCCAGGCTGACAAAGGACACATGAGGGTGCCCACGCCAGCCGGCTCCAGGACCTGTCCATACCCATGCCAATTCTATGCTCCAGCTCTGGGCTGCACCTTGGATCCAGAGCATATACGGCACAGTCCTCCCCCACATGGAGAGATATCTCTGGGGCACTCGGCACACTCTAGAAGCCTCAGACAGATGGTGAAGCTGCACTCCTTCCTCTGCATGTGAAGATTCTGTTTAGAGAGAGCCCCAGGGGAAGGTTGCACCTGGGTCACAGAGGCCCTTCACTGGGACTTCAGTTAGGCAGGCAGTGACTCAGTAGTGACCTGACTCAAGAGACAAGAGAATCACCACTGCAAGGGGCCCAGTCCCCCTGGATGGGACCCTTGGCCCCTGGTGAGCCTCTCTCAGGGTTACCTTTGACTCCCAGCTCCTGCACCCCCTTCTGCCCGCAGGGATCTGCTCACAACCATGTCCCCAGAGCTGGTCTTCCTCCCATCCACAGTGCTAAGGGTGGGACTATGCGTCTCTACATCCTCAGCACATGGGAAATAAGAGTTCCTGAAGCCCTTTCTGCTAAATGTAATGTGATTTACTTGGGAAGAAGCAAATAACCAAGTAGAAAATGCTGGAAGACAGAATGAACCATTTCTTGGCTAATAAAGACACTAAACATGCTGGGCTTAGGCCCTTTGACCACGTCTTCATTCTATAAAAATTCCAACTTCTCTCTACGATCTGCAGAGGCCAGCACCTTCCCACCTCATATCTCTCGCCTCCCTCTTCAGGTCTCACTTCCTCTCTCCAGTCTCACCTCCTAACTGCCTCTACCCTGATCTCACCTCCTACCTCAGATCTCACCCCTGGGTGGCTTTCTTCACAGCTTTTGCTAGCACACAGAACCACATAGGGCACTACTTGTCAGCACTCCACACCCCCCAAGGACCTAGGACAGATCCTGGTTCATCACTGACACCCTAGCGAGTGAATGTTGACCTCGTATCAACGCTCTGGAGAAATGCCTGATACCCTGGCCCAGCAAAACCACCACCGCCAAGCATTTCAGGAATGC
>NW_006159505.1:8364864-8368493 GCF_000334495.1 Tupaia belangeri chinensis | reverse complement strand
AATGTAAAGCCTTTCATGGGAACACGGAGAGGTAAGATTTGTCAGCTCTTATCTGCTTTGGGCAGTTTTCGATTTCTTCAGAAAATGCTGATGAATTCAAAGAACCAAAGTCAACAAGCCATGAAGGGACATGCGCAGGAGATGCATCATCAGAGGGTCACATCTCAGTGTCACAGGATGCTCGCTCCCACCTCAAAGACCATCAGCCATGCAGCGGGAACTAACACCTACCCCTTCACGGCCCCTACCCAGGCCCACAAGACACCTTTCCGGGGTAGCCGAGCCACGGGCACCATGGAAGAGAGTGAAGGAGAAACACACAGGGTGATGGAGTGAACATGAGCAGCAGGGCAGCACAGGAGATGACACTGGGCCCACGGCTTGGGTGACAACTAGGAGCTGGCCAGCGGGCAGGGCAGGGAAGGGAGCCTGGACAGAGCTTGTACACTCTGGGAGAGGAGTGCTTGGGACTGTGTGTGAGCAGTCAGCAGGGAGGAGGCAGGGCCAGGCCCTACCGACACACAGGAAGTGCGGCTTGCTAATGCACATGTGCCACTCGAGTTTCCTCTGCCAGGCTGCCAGTCACTCCTCTGTGCCTGTGTGCCCTGAGGCCTGGCCTTAGGCCTGGCATGCAGTAGGTGCTCAGTGAGTATTTGTGGACTGGACTGAGACAGGAAGAACAGCCCTGGCAGGCAGAGAGGAAGATTCGGGAAGAAGGGGACGGGCAGGAGCTGACTGGGATAGGGAGGGCAGAGGGGTGGTGAGAGGAAGAAGCCTGGCGCCTTCAGGCCCCCTCTGGTGTTCAAGCCACAGTTAACATGACCAAGAAGTGAACGAAAGGGCTGAAGAGAACGAAAGCAGAGTGCCACACTCGTGCCGCTCACCGTCTGCTGCAGGTCCTGGATGATCACACGGATGACCAGCGTGTTGCCCTGGCTCTCCTCCATCCTGGCGCCACCAGGCTTCTCTGCTGTGGCCCGGATGGTGTCGTAGATAGTCTCCTCCTTGGAGCTGTCTGACTCTGAGCCCATGGAATAGTCAGAGAAGCTCTGGGCCATCTCGTCCTCGCTGGACGTTGGGCTGCGTGGCATGGCTGCCTTCTGTCTGTAAGAGCAGGAGAAGGACAAACACGTGAAGAAGTGAAATGAGAGGGGCTGGGATGCCACCAGCCTGGGGTACACACAGGCTCGGTTTCACAGCCCTGGGTTTGCTGGCATGACTGCTGGCCAAGGGCCTCCTGTGTATGGATTCCCACACGCATCAGGAATCAGGGACGTCCCATCTCCTCCCAGAGCTAGAGCCAGAGACAGCAGCAGTCAAGGCCTGGAAGAGGCCCTTCAACTTGGTGCTGGTGCCTCGAAACCCCGGCATTTAAAAGGAGCCCTAACTAACTGTGGGGATGACCACAGCTTGTAAGGATTAACCAAAGGGCTGCTGGGCAGCCTGAAACCTCCCAGGTAAGAAAAAAGGCGACCTTTGGCTTTTCTTTCGAGGACAGAGCAGCAGGAGAGGGAAAAATGCAGGCTTGGGTCAGAATGCGGCAAGTCCATGTTATAATAATCCCCCTGCTTTGAGCATGGAGCAGTGATAGGTACTGTGTAAAAATAGAACCAACAGACAGGGCCCAGCTCAGAAATGAGATCAGTTTGGGGACCAGGAGTAGGGGGAACCCAGGGTCATGAGGAGGCTAAAGCAGGGATACCTAGGGGTTCCCAAGAGGCAACAGTGGCTGGGAGCTTCCTCACAGTCAAGAGTAACAAAGGCTCCACAGAAAAGACCCAGGCTTTTGGACAGGCTGCCAATGGTCACCTGGGACCGGGGATTTAAAGGGGTGTTGAGACAGACACAGACAAGACCCTGGAAGGCCTCCCTGGTTGCTTAGCAACCACATCTGCGACACCCCCATCTCGGTGGGGCAGGGATCCAGAAAGGAGTAGACAGAGCTGGCTTAGAGGCCAGCAGGTGGCGTGGTGTTTAAGGGCTCTGGACTCCCACATGGCCGACCACAGTTCAAGTCTTGGACCTGGCGGCTTGCTTTCTCACTTTCTCTCTTTCTCTCACTCTATCCCCCTCTGGTCAAATTTAAATAAATAAATAAAATGAAATTAAAAAAAAAAGCAGGCAGCTGGCTTGACCTGGGATGACAAGGGCCCAGTGAACCAGCAATTTCGCTCCTCCGTCAATTCAGTACAGACGACCAGGGCCATGTGTACAAGCAGGAGGTACAAGAATGTCTCCTATAAACCCAGCTCTCCTGGTTCAATGGGAATGTGTAATCACACTGGTCACTCAGGAGAGGTTTGGTCAGGTTGCCGTCTCCTTGTCCCACGGGCTTCACTGCTGTGAAAGAAACGAACCAGAGCTATATTCCATATGGGTGATCCCGAAAACTCAACACTGAGCTCTAGAAGGCGGCACTTTGCGGAATGAATCACACAACATAGTATCATGTCTAGGTACATGTTGAAAAATGCAGCACGATTCTACAGATTCTAATGGACGTGTTCATTTGGCGTAATGGCACAGAAGCACACAACAGGAAAGAAACACTAAAAGCTCAGAAAGATGGCTCCCCCTCCTGGGAGGGAGAAAGCGGTCGGCCAGGCTCTCAGCCCTCCTTGGAATCACCTACCACCTTAGGACAGTCCTAGCAAACAGGACAGAAAGTGTCAAACTCAGAGCTCGAGACACACACAACTGCTGCGTTATTCTCTATACTTTCCCTTCTCTGTATTAGAAAGCTCTCGCGGTAGAAGAAAATAAAGAAGGGCAGGATTGTAGGGTGGCAAAATATGCCACTTGGAGCCGAAGGTAATTGAGAAGACGCAGATAAAAGAAAAGCACGCTGCCTTCCCACGGCTGCCTCAAAGCAGACGTAATTTACAACAGTGTCCCCTCTCTCCCCTCATCACCAGAGACTTGGGAAAAAAATTTTTTTATCAATATATAATATACATATTTGTGGGATACAATGTGATTTTTCAGTATAAGAATACGATGGGACATAAATAAGGGTAATTAGTATACCATCCCTCAACCATCCATTTTTACTGTGTGTTGGGAACAATCTCCCCCACCCCCCAGTTACTCGGAGACATCCAGCAAATTGTTCCGCTCAGCTCTAGTTTTGTTTGCATTAATAGACAGCATTCTCTCTCTATCCTCTCATCCTTCCCAGCCTCTGGTAATTATTCTTCCATGCTCTACTTCTATGATATCGGGGTTTTTTGGTTTTGTTTTTTCAAGTTTTACATATAAATGAGAACCTACGGTCCTTCTCCCACTGTGCCTGGCTTATTTCCCTTAACATACTGTCCCCTAGGTTCACCCATTTTAACTTTAAAAGGCAGGACTTCATTCTTTTTAGTGGCTGCATAGTATTCCTCTGTGTATGTGTGTGTCACGTTTTACTTACCCATTTGTGTATCAGACACAACTTCAGACTCTTATCAGACCACAGCACCACAGGAATCTACATAACAAATATTTCTAACTAGTCTTTCTTTTAAAGAGACTTTTGCTATGGGGCACATGTGCTTGCCAGAGAAACAGAGACAGAAAGACAAAAAGTGAGAATCACCCCCCCCTCAGGGGCGGGGGGGGGGGTGGCCATCGCTCAATCCCTTCTC
>NW_006159505.1:8359531-8360775 GCF_000334495.1 Tupaia belangeri chinensis | reverse complement strand
TACTCGGAGACATCCAGCAAATTGTCCCGCTCAGCTCTAGTTTTGTTTGCATTAATAGACAGCATTCTCTCTCTATCCTCTCATCCTTCCCAGCCTCTGGTAATTATTCTTCCATGAGAATCACCCCCCCCTCAGGGGCGGGGGGGGGGATGGCCATGCCTCAATCCCTTCTCCTCCATTCTCCTCTCAGGATTTTGGGCAAGCACACACATGTGCCTGGCATGAGTTTGAAGCCTCCAGGTCCAGGATTCAGGTCCATGGTTGACCATGTGGGAGCCCACTGACATACCCATTACACCATCTGCTGGTCCATGTGTACTACTCCTGAGATTTCATGTGAAAGCCAGGACTGCTGGCTTGTTCCCACCTTCAGGAGAATTTGGCAATGCTGGGCACTGCCGTGAAGATCAAAGGGCAGAGCAGGTGCTCCGCCAGCCCTGGGCCTGACCTCCTGCCCAGGTCTTCAGAGAACCACAGGAGTTCAACATTGCCTGCTCTTACTCCTCCGGGCAGGCTCCCTCAGCGAGTCACCCTCCCACCCCAAGCTTAAACCACCTGACAGTGGCCACGGGTTCTGTTCCACCTTTCAGCCACCTCTCCATCAACCCAGCCAAGAGGCGGTGACACATCTGAAGCAATAGATCATCAGCCTTCTCACCAGGAAGGTTTTTGTTTTGTTTTTAATTAAAAAAAAAAAATTCCAACATTCATCCACTGTAATCCTGAATTAAAATTTTAGTGCGAAAACAATATTTCTGTATTTACTGGCCAAATGCCTGTCATTTCAGATTAATGTCTTCCCAACCCTAGACAGGCAAGATCTGGCAAGAGAAGAGAGAGCTGTGACAGAGGACAGGATGTGGGTAACCCCCTCCCATTACGCTGAGCCCCAGCTCAAGGTAACTTCAGTACCTAATTTATCCATTCACCTCCTATGTTTGAGCTAACGTACACAAGTGCCGAGACAGTGCCTGGTACTATTATGCAGTAATAACCATAACATACTATGATGTGGTCCGAGTCAAGCACGTGCCATAGAATGGTCATTATTTTTGTTGAAGATGGTGAATATGGTAATATCCTTGATTTGATTATCACACACTGCATGCATGCTTTGAAACACCACATTGTACCTCACAAAGAGCTATAACAATGAAATGTAAATAAGAAATTATAAATGAATATGATTTTCAAAATATTTATTTATTGGACCCGTGCCGAACGAGGTAGCGGCGGGCGGAGGA
>NW_006159505.1:8339819-8359360 GCF_000334495.1 Tupaia belangeri chinensis | reverse complement strand
CAGGGAAAAACAAGAACTACTCTACCATTCTTAAGGAAGCCAGATACCCGAGGATAACTCACGCTGCAGATCCCCACAACACTATTCCCACTAATCACAAGATGGCTGCTGTGCCACATCAACTGATAATCATCTCTGCTTATCAGAACCGCTTTCCTAGAACTGTATTCCATGGAGACTCACCTACAATGGCGGATCCGCACGAGACCCACCCTTGATCCAACCTTGAATGGAATCTATGTTCCCTATTGTTGAAAACTTTAAACTTGTGGCCCTTCTCCCTTTACTTGCATGTATCACATTTTCAATAACTCCCCTGGAAGACAACTGTATATAGCAGAGATAGGGTAATGGGAGAGGGGGAAAGGGCAGAGGGTCAAAGATAGGATAAAAAACATATATATATGTATACATTGTATGAAAGTAGAAATGGAATATTGTTGGTGATAACATGCTTGATTAAGTCACTATGCAGTTTGTCCTAGATGGGGAACTACATTTAGTATGTTGTGATGATGCTCAGGGAATGAGTGTCAGGTAATATAATATTAAAAAATATATATATTTATTTATTTTGCTATAGGGCATGTGCACTCACCAGAGAGAGAGAGAGAAGTCAAGTTACCAGGTCCAGGACTTGAACTGCGGCCAGCCATGTGGGAATCCAGCACCTTAACCACCACATCAGCTGCTGGCCCCAAATGAATAACCTCTTCGAAAAAAGAATAGTCATTATTTCCAACCATGTCTCAGGCTCTGATGAACAGACCTGTTTTGCATGCTGACTGCACAAAGAAGCTAGAGAGCTTTAGAAAACAAACCAGTGCCAGGCCAGAAATCCTGAGTTAATTGGCCCCAGTATCAGCATTGGTCTTTAAAGCTCCCCAGGTAAGTGAATGGACACATGGGTTAAGAAACCCAGCCCCAGATTACCACCACATCCTGAGCTGAGTTTGTGGTTTTGACTTTAAAAGACTCGGCACAACAGAGAGAGGCCCAGAGTAAACGCAAACCACCTCTCACATCCTGAGCTGAGTTTGTGGTTTTGACTTTAAAAGACTCGGCACAACAGAGAGAGAGACCCAGAGTAAACGCAAACCACCTCTTCTCTGGACTGAGGGGACCATGGTTGTAGGGGATCTGGGACCACCTAGTTGTGGCTCCCAGAGTTGGGCTTTGTTGTTCCAGCTTTCTGGGGACTTCCTCCTGCACTGCTGGTATACACTCTGAACTGGGGAGCTCAGAGTGGCTCCGGCTCCACTAAGAACTGCTGTTTGTCCCTCATCCCATGTCTGTGTGGCTACCTAACCCAGCAAGAGCCAGGATAAGACAATGGAGAATGACGATGATAAAGATAGCATGAGGCAGCATCGGCATTGGGGGGGGTTGTCAATACCTAATGAGGGTATCTGGACATTAAGGCATAGGGTGGAGGCAGGCGCATCTGTCAAAGAGGTATTCCGGGTGCATCCTGCTGCTCCACTGGTCCCCAACACCCCAGACAGGCTCAGGGCAGTGCAGACCTGGACCTGGCGCTGTTGTGGAGCAGCTGCTCAGTGCCAGCATCTGAGAAATGGGCATATGAGAGTCCTCAGCTGAGCTCCTAGCACAGAGCAAACATGGCCATGACAATACCATCCCTGCCAGGATTAGATACCCAAGCAAGGCACTCCCAAGTCCCACGCTGGACCCTGAGTTAAGTGTAGGAAGCCTCCTTCAATGCATGAATGAGTACTCAGTGAATGCAAGCAGAAACGCAGGCCGGAGTTCCAGTGAGGGTGGAAGAGGGCAGTGAAACCAGCAGAATGTGGATCCACATCAGCCAGGCAGCAGCGTTCTAACCCAGCCACCGCGGTGTACAGGAACACAGCCCAGTGTGGCCAGGTCAGACAGGCTTGGGGCAGAAACACGAGACGTATAAATGCTGGAAATTCATTACTTTTTCTTTCATTGCCAGAGGGTGCGAGTACTTGCTAGAGAGCGAGCGAGCGAGCGAGCACGATTGTGGTCACACCACAATCATTTTCCCTTCGCGTCTCCTATTTCCCTCCCATCAGGATTATGGGCATGCACCTACACACACACACTGGGAGTGTTTAACCACTGCGGTCGGCCCTGTGGGACCCAGATCCTGACGTACGCTGCACCGCTGGCCCAGCTCTAAAAGTCGTCTTTTTTTTTTAAGGATCTCTTTGCAGGCCACATATAACCTGTCTGTTGCTGGCTCATGATCTGTGATGGACTCACAGATCTGGACTGAAAGGTGCGTGTAACTCCCAGGGTCTTCTTTCCAGAAAAAAAGGATTGGGGAGCAAGAAGAGAGGTTGTTTATGCCAAGCTAACAACACACCCTGAGGGGCTGGGTAATGGCGCAGCAGTAACACAACTGAGCTCACACAGGAAGGTCACGAGTTCGTGTTCAGGCTGGCTGAGGCTAGAAGGTGCAGTATGCCATGAAGATCCTGTGTGCGCAACATGGGTTCTTATGTATGTATATATCAGCTGTGCTTGCTATTGCAAATATTTAGACAAATTAAGTTCATTAGCAAATCAATTAAATGGGGGGGGTAGGCATAGAAAGCAATCATGGATACCAGAGACAATGGGAGGAGGGTTGGATAGGGCAGAGGGTTAGGGATAGGGAATCAAGGATGGCAAAAAAACAAACAAAAAAACCCGCAAAATATACAAGACATAAGAAATGAAAAATTATTTGTTGATAACATGTATGTTGATGTGCTTGATTGAGACAACAGTGTATTTTGGATGAAAAATTCAATTTTTATACTGTAATGATGTATAGCATATTAATGTTAAAAGAAAAATTTAAAAAATAAGTGAGCTTTTTAAAAAGCACAATCTGACTCCAGAAACAAAACTGACAGCCTGCTATGGTTTGAGTATACCCCCCAAAATCCGTGTGTCAGAATTTGGCTGTACTGCACAGGTATTAGGAGGAGACGTGATCTGATCATGGTGTTTAGAGGTGAGGCCTTTGGGAAGTGATCATGTTTAAGAGAGGCCCCATCATTGAGTCCTGGTGGGGTTATAAGGAGAGGGAATGAGACAGACACGGGGACACTGACACACTCTGCTCTGCCCGTGCTCCTGTCCCCCACCATGTGACCCCCCCCCTCAGTAAGAAGACCCTCCTAGAGGTGGCCCTAGGACCTTGAACCTCTGAACCATGAGCTGAATAAACATTATTATAAATTACCCAGCCTGAGGTAGTTCCATTATAAGCAACAGGATGGATTAGAATACAGCCCCCAGTCAGTAGAATGGAGAGAGAGGTATCTGGTCTCCCCCAGATCCCATTGCCGCTGACAGACCTCCCCTCCACACAGACACCCACCATTCACTCATGTTGGTTTTTGGGGGGTGGTGACAAACGGTCATGTCTGCCACTAATTCTCAGTGCAGAAGAGCCTACTAGTCAGGACTGCATCCAGAAATGGGGTGAGTGGAGAGGAGGAAAATGCTGGATCATATCACCCCAGTTCTTTCCAGGACAGTCTTGGGAGTGCAAGGTTAGAGATCTGACCAGAAAGGCCTTGACCTTCATGAGGGGCTTGAGTAACCTGATTAGCAGCTCCATGGGAACAGCAGACACCTGATTCAGATGCCTAGGAAAACATTTAATTATTAACTCCCAGGTGAGACCTGGGTAAAACAGAGGGCAGGGTGGCCAGTTACATTTGCATTCCAGATAAACAGCCAGGAAGCTTTACTGTACTTGCCCCCAAAGCTATTTGCCATTCATCTGCAATGCAAATACAACCTTGTGCTCTTCATTTTATCTGGCACCGCCATTCTCAGACCTCTCTGCACTGGAGGCTCTGGAGAGAGGGAACGAAAGCAAAGACCTAAACGTGATCTGAAAACTCTCCGGAAGGGAAGGTCACTGACCACCCTGGGCAACTATTTTCAGTGAAACTCAACTCTCAGGGAGAAGACATCAAGCTATAAAAACACAGGGCAAGGGACCAGCAGATGGAGTAATGGTTACGTCACTGGACTCCCACGTAGTCGACCCCAGTTCAAGTCATGCAGGGCATGTGTGCGTGTGTGCTCAAGATCCTGAGAAGAGAATGGAGGAGAAGGAATTGTGTAGTGGCCATCCCCGCTGGCAGATGATTTCTCACTTTCTGTCTCTCTGTGTCTCTTCAGTGGGCACATGTGCCCTTGGGGTGGGGGGAGAGCTTGTTGATAAAATTCAATGACTCTTAGTGTTCCTTTCATCCAACTGGGTCCTGGGACAGCTATTAATAAGGAGAAAAGAAAATAATCACAGCTAAAGCAATTTCAGCCAACACTTGGTACTTTGCTGCTAAAGTATATGTGACACCTTAAACGGGCTCATTAGTGCCCTGAAGCTGCTGGTGGACAGCTAGATGAATCTTCCTACTTGCTCATTCTTGAGCCCCGTGAGATCCGAAAGCCAACCCGAGAGAGAAGACACGTAATAAATACACAGACACACCAACTCTGGCCACAGCCAACTCTGTCAAAGTCAGGGTTACAAAATCTTCACAGATCACCCATAAAGATGCAAGGGCTCTATTGCTGACGTCTGGTTCAAAATATTTTTTCACTGGAAAGGAAAAATAAAAAGTTATTGAAATGGAATCACAAGGAAACACCCAGGAAGCAGTTGCTTGTACGTTCAAATGCATAAAATTTGTTCGCCCTCAAAGTGGTAGGACCCCTGACACCACCTGGTGATTTATGCAGATGTTTGAACTTGGACAAGGTCATGGCCACAGGACTGAGGGCAGCCTCCCTGGGAACCTGTGGAACTGGAACTGAATATTAAAGTAATCTAGGTTCTGTCACACTGTTTGAAAATTGCCATTCTAAAACATGACCAATGCAAGTCTGAGAGCAGGTGCAAGGGCATGCGAGGGGTGGAGTGCAGGAAGAGCGGGGTCCTGCTACCCCAGGGCTATCTGCTCCCCACGCTTGCATAGCATGTCAACTGAGGAGGGATGGAACACAGCAGGACCCTGTCCAAAGGAGTGAGCTGCTCTGGAAGCTTCCACCATAGCAAACCTTCTGACAGGTCCCCAGGTATCTGTTAGGTGGACCTACCCCACCCAGGCTGCCAGCCTGTTCCTAAGTATAAGAAACTGCCCAGCCCTCCAGTAACTGAAGAAGAATGCTGCTGGTGGTGGTGGGGGTGGGGATTTGGTCAAGCAGCTCTTCTCCAGGGAGTCTTGCCTACAGGCTGCCCCTACCCCAGCCTGCCCCACTACCCTTGAAACCCTCACCCTCCAGAAGCGGCCTGTCCACCTGCACCAAGCAGAGCGACCCAGGCTGCAGCCACATACACTAAGGTCGTCCCCCAAGCATGTCGAATCTTGGTCACCAGTGGCACGAGCCCCTCTTGTGGTCTGAAATGTGTCTCCCTCCCCGACCATATGCGGGAGTCCTAAGCCCTAGTACCTCAGACTGCAGCGGTTGGAGACAAGGTCCTTAAGGCATTTAAAAGACCAGCAGATGGAGTAATGGTTACATCATTAGACTCCCATGTAGTCAACCATGGTTCGAGTCTCAGACCCAGTGACTTAAAACTCATGGCAGGTGCATGTGTGCACGTTTGCCCAAAATCCTGACAAAAGAGTGAGGAGGAGGACTGCACTGTGGCCATCCCCCCTGAGGGGGGTGATTTCTCATGTTCTGTCTGTCTCTTTGGTGAGCAAGCACATGTACCCTATAGCAAAAAAATCTCTTTAAAAAAAAAAAAAGGCATTTAAAGTTAAATGAGATCAGATGGGTGATCCCAAATCTGACTGATGGCCTTATAAGAAGAGGAAATTTGGGGACTAGCAGATAGCATAATGGTTACATCGCTGGACTCCCACATCATCAACCACAGTTCGAGTCCCAGACCCAGTGGCTTAAAACTCATGCCAGGTACATGTGCATGCATGCTCAAAAACCAAAGAGGAGAATGGAGAAGGGATTGCAGGATGGCCATCCCCCCACTCCCCTGGGGGATGACTTCTCACTTTGTCTTTCTCTACCAAGTGCACCCAATAGCAAAAATCTCTTTTAAAAAATACAAATAAATTTTTAAAAGATGAGGAAATTTGGGGCCAGCAGTTAGTGTAATGGCTGGGTCGCTGGACTCCCACGTAGTTGACCATGGTTCTAGTTCCAGACCTGGTGGCTTAAACTCACGCCGGGCACGTGTGCGTGCATGCCCAAGATCCCGAGAGGAGAACGGAGGAGAAGGGATTGCAGCGTGGCCATCCCCTCTGGGGGATGATTTCTCATTTTCTATCTCTCTGTCTCTGTCTGTCTGTCTGGTGAGCGCACATGCCCTATAGTGAAAACCTCTCCAAAAAAAAAAAAAAAGATGAGGAAATTTGAGGGGCCAGGAAGATGCCATAGATGTGACTGCCCCTTCATGGTAAAGTCCCAGGTTCAAGTGCTGGGAACTCTCTCGGCAGGTATACATGCCCATGATCCAGGCCGACTGAGACTGGAGGTAAACAGTGGCATGAGGATCTTATGGGGGTGCTTGTCTCTCTCTCTATTTTTTCCTCTTTATAATGAAAGAATTTTTTTTTAAAAGGAAATTTGAACACACCAAAAGAAACCAAGGGTTAGAGCCCACAGAGGGACAAACGTGTGAAGACACAGCAGGAAAGTGTCACTTGCAAGCCAAGAACAGTGCCATGGAGGAGACTAGCTCTGCTGACACCTTGACACGGACACTGGCCCCCGGGGCTGTGAGGCAGCAAAGGTCTGCTGTGTGAGCCTCTCAGTCTGTAGTACTGAGTTATGGCAGCCCGAGCAAACTGGTACACCCTCAGGACTCTCCTGATGTGCTTGTTAAGTGGGTGTACCAAACATATAGGGGTGGGCAATAGATGGCATAATGGTTACGTCTCTGGACTCCCATATGGCTGACCCTGGTTTGAGTCTTGACCTGGTAGTTTGAAACTCACACCAGGCATGTGTGCATGCATGCCCAAGATCCCAGAAGGAGGACAGAGAAGGGATTGTGGTGTGGCCATTCCCCCAACGGGAGTGATTTCTCACTTTCTGTCTCTGTCTCTATCACTCCAGGGAGCACATGTGCCCTACAGCAAAATTCTTTTTAAAAAAAAAAAAAAAATATATATATATATATATACACACACACACACATACATATATGTAGGGCAGCAGGTGGTGTAGTGGTTGAGGCACAGGACTCTCACATGGCCAACTGCAGGTTGAGTCCCAGACCTGGTGGCTTGAAAATCATGCCAGGCATGTGTGTACATGTGACCAAAAATCCCTGGAGGAGAATGCGGCATGGCCTTTCCCTGGAGGGTAGTTTCTCACTTTCCAGCCCACTGTCTCTCCTCTCTGGCAAGTGCATGTGCCCTATTAAAAAAAAAAAAAAAAGAGAGAGAAAAAAGAAAAGAGAAGAAGAAAGGACATTAAAAAGTTCATAGCAAAATGTAATTAAACGTGAGTTTACTGTGGTGCAAAAATATTTTGAAATAAATGCAATTTTTTTCATGGAAATATATTTTCTGTGAACTTTCTGCAGACCTCTCAGATTTATGAAAACAATCTTTATATATCCAGGTTTTCTAGGAATTTCCCTAACCACCATCTCAAATTAAAATCCCAACACAATCCCTATTTGCATCTTTGGATAAAGTCTGGAAATGAGACTCTGTCCTTCACTTTTCACCATTGCTGGATATCACCATCTTCGACCTGAGTTCTTCTCTGTTCACCTAAGGCCTTCCCTTCCAACGGGCTCATCCTAGCCCCATCAGATCCAACTGCCTACCAGAGTCCACACTCTCCTTCCTCTCACCTCCGTGGGCCCACTGGCCACACTAGCCGGTAACATCTAATTCCTTCCTAAGCTATTGTTTCCTAACCAGGGTTCAAAAACCAACTCCACTGAGCACCGACACTTACATGCTCCAACCCTCCCTGGTCAAGTAAGTTTGGGAAAAAAAACCAGCTTAAACCACAATGCAGTGTACTGCCCCATTTATCACTGTGGCTTCTATGGTAGTCTCTCAGACAGAATGGCAGAAGCGGAATTTCCCACCATGCCTGCCTAGACACACACAACAGGAAGGGAAGCAACGGCCCGAACACTGCTCTGGACCCGTCCTTGCTGGAAGGCAGGCATCGTCTATCACACACCTACAATGCACAAGCACTGAGGCCAGCATGCCACCAAGCATAGCACCTTCAATTCTTAGACTGGGGGCTGGATGGATTAAAGACACTGACAGAGGAACCCTGACATGGTCTTCTATCCAGAAGAACAGATGACAGGGGCATTAGAGCTGCCCAATATCTTCTCCTTAACACCAAAATATCCCCAAATCAGAAAACAAGATGCCTGAATTAAAATCATATCCCCACACAGACACTGGCTGAGATGAGCTGCAATGTCTTCTATGTTCTACCAGGACGTTGGAGTGGCCAGGGTAGCATTTGATGGCCCCAGGTCAACTGAAAGGAGAAGTGGTAGGATGGGATGCTCACTAGGAACATCTGCTCCTCTTCCACACTGCAGGGAGCACTGGCTTGGGAGTGTGTGGCCCCCTTGATGGTCCTGGGAACCATACCATGAATGTGCCTCCACATCATGCTTTGACCAGACTCAAGACAGCCTGGAATTGTCTCCTTATCCTCCCCTAGATTCTGGGGTAAACAAGCAGATTTCTAATAGGGCCCAAGTGAGTCTCTGTCTGAACTTCTACTGTAAATGGGGCCACGTGATGTTTTTCCTTGTTTTAGAAAGATTTTTGCTATAGGGAGTTTGCACTCACCAGAGAGACAGAAAGAGAGAAATCACCCTCCAGGGGTTGGGGGGTGGAGGTGGCTACACTGCAGTCCCTTCTCCTTCATTCTCTTTCTAGGCTCTTGGACACGTACACACACACACACACACAACCAAAGCGAGTTTTATGTCACCTGGTCCGGAACCTAAACCACCATGTGGGAATCCAGCACCTTAACCACTATGCCAACTGCTGGCCCAAGGCTGTGATTTCTAAAGAAGCTCTAGTTTATTATAGGTTTACATGAGAGTTTTCTTAGAGCAGATTTCAAGAGATTCTGACCAGCCAGCTAAAACCCAACTCTTAGCCTCTTTGTGATATGCTTAGCCTGTTCATCTAGCATTTTTTAAATCACCCCTCTGTCTCTAAGGAGCAATTTGCCCACAAGAAGCACCCCGGAGGGCACAACCTAGAGAGAAGCAAACAGAATCGACAAGTCAAAGGACCCATCTTGGGACACCGCCCCCTGCTGGCAGCTCTCAGATACGTGTTCCACAAGTTCTTGTGTCCACTGAGGCTCAGACCCTGACCCCCAATCATGAGCAAACTCTTGGAAAACTGGGAATAGAAGATAATCTCCTTAACTTGAACAAAACATCTACCAAATCCTGCAGCTGACATTAATAATAAATGAGCAAACGGAGATGAACACATTGTTTAAGGATTAAAAGAGAAAAATCATTATTTTTAGACAATATGCTTCTCTGCATGGAACAGATTCTCTGCAAGAGAATCTAGGGACAAATTATGTAAACTAATGAAGAATTCCAACAAAATGCTCGGTAAGATATTAATATATAAAGTTAACGGAATTCTGTTATATTAGCAATAAACAATTGAAAAATGTATTTTCAAAACGCATCGTAACACCACCAATGCTAGCCAAAGGTACCTAAGAAAAATCTTTAACACAATATGTGTAAGACCTTTATGGAGAAAAATTAACATTTTTTTAAAGAAAGAAATGAAGGAAGCCAAACTAAATAAATACACAATGATCATGGATGTTAGGATTTCTTATCTTAAACATTGAAATT
Source organism: Tupaia belangeri chinensis (assembly GCF_000334495.1). Classification (NCBI taxonomy): domain Eukaryota; kingdom Metazoa; phylum Chordata; class Mammalia; order Scandentia; family Tupaiidae; genus Tupaia; species Tupaia belangeri. The sequence goes on along the minus strand of NW_006159505.1, from coordinate 8,349,510 downwards.
CTCCACAAAATACAAACTTGAAGTAACTTGCAGTGGTAGAATCATCCACAGAATGTAACACTTTAATTTTAAAGTTCACAGAGGAGAAGAGAGGCCAGATAACAACAGGGTACCCACAGAGACAAAAAGAATCGCTCTACCAGACACCAAGGCCTTCCAAAAAGCAATCATATGAGCATAGAATGGTATTGCTACACAGACAAACAGATCCACGAGATAAGCCGAGAACTCTACCACAGTCCCTATAAATGAAAGAATCCCATTTGTGTCAAGGGAAAGGGGTGTCCACACAGAAAATAAGAAATAGCGGGTGGTTGGGAAAGTCAAGACACAATTTTGCATAGAAAAGCAGAAAACTATGTCATGACTGTCCCAAGAACCTCATAGCATCCACACCACTCCACAGGCACAAATCCATTCCTGGTGGCTTGAAGACTTCAGTGTGAAAAGCAAAACTTAGGGAAGAAAAACATAAGAGGCCACCCTTCACATAAGATCCCTTAGAGCAAGGAATTCTGGATACTCAATAAACATTTAGTGCTGTTGTGTAAAAAAATGACCACCAACATAGCAGGTTACAATGACAGAATCTTGAGACCAGCTGTTACGTTGCTGGATTCTCACATGGCCAAGTACAGTTCGAGTCCTGGATCCAGTGGTTTGAAACTCATGCCAGGAACATGTGCGTGTGCGCCCAAGATTCTGGGAGGAGAATGGAGAAGAAGAAATTGCAGTGTAGCCATCCCCCCCTCCCAGGGGAGGTAATTTCTCACTTTTCCTCTCATTCTCTCTCTCTCTCTTGCACATGCCCTAAGGCAAAAACCTCTGGAAGGCGGGGGGTGGGGGAATAGGGATTTAAAAAAAAAAAAAAAAAAAAAACAGAATCTTACAGCAATGTATTCTCCCACTCTGGAAGTCAAAGTCCTCGCTGAGTCTCTGGCTAAGGGCCAGGGTGTTGCCAAGGCTGGTCCTCTCTCAAGATACTCCAGAAGAATCCCCTTCCTTGCTACCTCCCCCCAGACCCGAGCCATAGCCTCATCACCTGCGTGTGGCCCTTCCTCCTGTCCCCGTCTTCCCAGGGCCACCCCCTCTCCTGTAGTCCAGTCTCCCTTGGGCTCCCTCTTTCTCATAAACAAAGACCCTTCCGGGCTCACCTGGATAATCCACAGCAATCTCATCTCAAGGCCCTCAGCTTCATCACACGTGCAAAGTCTCTTTTGCCAGATATGCTACATTCACAGGTTCAAGAGATTAGGAGCCAGCTCTCTCTGGGGCCCATTCTTCAGCCAAAGACAAATAAAATACTATTTGCTGAATCAACAAGAAGAGAAAAAAGTTTTTCTTTCAACACAGCACAGAGCACAAGGCATGAAAGAAAAGACAAGTTGGACGATGTTAAAGTTAAAGCTTCCATCAGACACAGCAGGGAGAAGACAACTGGGAGAAACCTTGCAGCTCAGCTTGGGCTGGTGTGAGATGCCAGGAATAGAGCCCAAAGGAAACGCCTCACAATGCAAACCCCTGGGTAAGGGGCATGAAAAACACAGTCCTTCACAGAGGACTCCTGAAGGGCCACTCAGCACAAGAATACCAAGGCCCACTGTGATGCCAAGGCCCAGGATAAATGCAGGCCTGGGATGGAAGGGGATGGGGGAGGACAGCAGAAGGCCACAGGAGGATGGGGGGATGCCTACCATCACCAGGAGTGCCACAGGAGGGGAGGGCTGGGGCAGGGAGCCTCTGCCATCACCCCAAGAACACCCTCACAGCCTTGCTCCTGCAGACTGAATTATGCCCCCCATTCGTATGCTGAGTCCTAACTTTCAATGTGGCTGAGGCTGGAGATGGGGCCTCTAGGAAGGAATTAAAATCAACTGGGATCAGGTGCCAGCAGGTAGCATGATGGTTAAGGTGCTGGACTCCCACATGGCCGACCATGGTTCGAGTCCTGGACCTGGTGACCTGCTTTCTCACTTTCCTTCTCTCTCTCTCCCACTGGGGAGCACACATACCCTATAGCAAATTTTAAAATAATTTTTTTTAAAAAAATCCAGTGAGGGGACCAGCAGATGGTGTAATGGTTGTTACTGGACTCTCACGCCAAGTGCATGCGTGTGCATGCCAAAAATCCCAAGAGAAGAATAGAGAAGGGACTACAGCGTGGCCATTACCCTTGGGTGTGTGTGGGGGGGCTGATTTCTTGCTTTGTCTCTCTTTCGCTAGCACACATGCCCTATAGCAAAAAATCTCAAAACAAACAAACAAACAAAAAAAAACCAGCAAGTGAGATCATGAAGGTGGGACCCTGTTCCAACAGGACTACTGTCCTTTTAAGGGAAGGGAAAGACACTGGAGATACCCGCCACACACTCTCTCTGTCTCTCTCCTCCCGGAGAAGGCGGCCATCTGGAAGCCAGGCACAGGCCCTCACCAGTGGTTCAGAATGATGGGATTGTACAGAAATGTATTCTTACTACCCTGGAGGTCAAAATCTTCACTGAGTCTCGGCTAAAGCAGAGTGATGGCAAGGCTGGCTCCTTCTCGGGAGTCTCTAGAAAAGCCCCCTCCTTGCCTTTCCCAGATTTGAGTGGGAACCTGTAATCACCTGATTGGGGCTGAATGGACCCGGGACCTTGATCTCATTTCCAGCCTCCAGAACTAGGAAAAAATTCATTTCTGTTGTCTACAAACGCTGCCTCACTCACCTGTGGTATTTTCTACAGGCGGCCCAGGCTGCCTAAGACACTCCCTTCTACAAACCACCTTGAACTCTAACAGCTAAGGGAAAAGCAGGATTAAGGCAGACCACTCACCCTGAGGCTATTTCCTCCATTTTGTCCCCAGAGTCCTGTCCGGTTCTGGGTTCTGTCGGCCCCAGTGCTGACACCTTAAAATCCCTCTTCACAGTCTTAATCCCTGGCCAGCGCTGAGAACCCTGGAATATGTCTGTCCCCAAAACAATGGCTTCCAACAGAGCCCAGTTTCCTTAACATTGAAAACTGAATTTGTAAGGGCCTTCTTTAAGAGAGCTGGTTTTTCAGATCCAGAAATGTTTCTACAGCCTGGGCAGCATCCTCATATCTGGTGGACAGCATGGAGGGGCTCCAGGTCACTGTAGTCACCTCTCCTTACACCCAACAAAGTCTCCCGGACCCCCGAAACACTTTCCATTTTTTTCTCTGGAGAGCTTTTAAAACTAATAATGATAATAATATTTTGAGTAGGGGCCGGCAGGTGGCGTGGTGGTTAGATTCCCATATGACCAACTGCGGTTCGAGTCCCAGACCTGGCACTTGCTTTCTTGCTTTCCCCCTCTCTCTCTGGTCAAATTTAAAAATAGTGAATGGGACTAAATAAATAATTCTTAAAAAAAAAAATGATTTTGAGATGGCTCATACTCCACTGGATACTCAGGTTTCTCTCCTTCTGGGTCCACTGGCTGTAACCACTGCTTGGAAGTTGGCTTCTACATTGGAAAATAGCCATCTCCACATACGCTCGTAATTGAGTACGAGAACGTTTATATATGGAGACAGATGGTGGCCCAGTAGTGCCATGCTCTCCGAGGCTGACTCACAGGGGAAGGTTCCTAGTTCACCTCTGGAGATCTCCCTGAACACACCAAGCATGTGTGTATCCATGATCCAGGGCTCGCTGAAGCTTGGAGTTGATTGTGGCATGAGGCCCCTGTTTGGGGGGGGGGAGGTTTACAGAAACAAACTTTTTTTAAAATAAAATTAAAACTTTAAAAATTAAGTGTCTGTGGTGTGGGCTCTGCCTGTAGTGGTCTTTCCAGTGCTGGTCTTTGGTCCAGTGAGCCTACTCATAATCCTAACCCAAGACACATGGAGGTGTCTGGGGGCCTCCCAGGACCTTACAAGTTTTATTTTAAAAATTCTGTCAGAGGATGCATGAGCTTGCCTGAGACAAGCGAGAGAGAGACTGAGAAAGCAACCTCCACACACCATGGGATGGCCATGGGCATGTAATTCCTTTTCCATTTCTCCCTCTTTTCAGGTTTTGGACATGCATGCACATGTGCCTAGCATGTTTCTCAAGCCACCAGGTCTTAGGACTTGAGTCATGCAGTCAGCCATGGGATCCAATCATCTTAACTACTACTTCTTTATAAACCAGCAGAACTGACCGTAGAACATTTCTCTGGATCTTCTCTCCCAGAAGACTTCCAGAAGACAACTGCCCCATGTAATGAAGGGCTCAAACACACTGCCCCGGAAGATGATCACAGAGGTGGAGGGTCACAGGGAGGAAAATGGGAATCAATTCACTCCCATCCTTCAGTGCAAAACACACTCTCTTCAACATGGAGGCTGAAGATCAAAAGAAAGAATGCAACATTTTCATATATATGTGGTTTAAAAAAATACATTTTTAAATGAATAGGATTTATTTTTTTGCAGCAGTTTTAGGTTTGTAGAAAACTGAGTTGATAGGAGCCAGCAAGTGGCATGGTGGTTAAGATGCTAGACTCCCATATGGCGACTGGCAATTCGAGTCCCAGACATGGTGGCTTGCTGTCTCACGTTTCTCTCACTCTGGTGAGCAGAAATTTAAAAATAATAATTAATAAAATTAAAGAAATAATTCTTTCTTTAAATAAGTTTTGCATTTAACTTTTTTTTTTAATTTGACCAGAGAAAGGGAAAGTGAGAAAGCAAACCTCCAGGTCCAAGACTCTAATTGCAGTCAGTCATGTGGGAATCCAGCACCCTTGATCACACCACCTGCCAGCCCCAATAAATAATTCTATTAATAAAAAAAAAATTGAGTTGATAGTACAAAAAGTACCAAATCCTCGCTCTATTCCAGCTCATTAAGAAAAAAAGTACTTTTAATTCCTAGATCACCTCTTCCTCAGGCTAACCTTATAAGCATTTTCTCTAGGACCATGGCTGCCAAAAGTAAAAAGATCTCTAGACTGAGTGGGTTCGTAGCTTGCAGCCTGTCCGCTCTGACAAACCTACTGCATTCAGGATCTAAAACAAACGCAAGGGCAGGACGGTGGTGCAGCAGGAAAACGTGACGCTCTGCAAGACTAACCTGCACAGAAAGAAGGATCCTGGTTCAGGTCCAGAGACCTCCCTGAGTACACCAGGCACATGTGTGCCCATGATCAGGGGCTGGCTGGGGGGTGGATCGGGACCTGGATGGGGGGGCTATTTTTCTACCTCTCTTGCTCATAGTCAGAAAAAAGAAATGAACTTAAAAAAAAAAAAAAGAAATAAAATGTAAAATCAAAATACAACTCTGTGGGCCACATGGCTAGCACTAGCCAAATTTTCGGGTGCTGTCTACTGGTTTCTCAGCCTTCCCGCGGGAAGTTTGGCTCCACTTGGTGATGGCTGGCACCTAAGATGTGAATGTGAAGGAGAAGTGGGCAGTCAGGCCGCCACCCCACCTCCACCTCGCTCCACTTCCTCCACCCTTGACTCCCCATGCTGGACAAGAGGGAGGAGCATGACTGCTAGATAGAAAGCCAGTCTGAGATCCCATGGGGGGGGGGTGACATTGCCCAGAGTGATTGCTCGAAAGAGTCACTGAGGCATGGGGGAGGGGCAAAGGGGAACAGTGGGCACAACAATCACCTCCAAATGCAAGCCAAACTCATTAAGTCCTCATACGTGGGGTGGTGGAGGACTGGGGGGTGGGGGGTGGATGAAGTCTCCTTTGAATTTTTTTTTTTTTTGAGAGAGATTTTTCGCTATAGGGCGCGTGCACTCGCCAGACAGACAGAGAGAGACATAGAGACAGAAAGCGAGAAATCACCCCCCAGGATGGTCATGCCGCAATCCCTTCTCCTCCATTCTCCTCTCGGGATCTTGGGCACGCACGCACACGCGCCCAGCGTGAGTTTTAAGCCACCGGGTCTGGGACGTGAACCGCGGTCGACTATGTGGGAGTCCAGCGACATAGCCATTACGCTAACTGCTGGTTCCCTCCTTTGAATATTTTTTAAAGAATTAATTTATTATTATTTTTCAATTCACCAGAGAGAGCGAGGGTAAGTGAGACAGCAAGCCACCAGGTACAGGACTTGAACCACAGTCAGCCATGTAGGAGTCCAGCACATTAACCACCATGCTACCTGCTGGCCCCCTGAATATTAACTATCACAGCCTGCAGCAGTTCACAGCAGTGTCTGGCCCAGTTGAGAGCACTTTGGCATTAAACAAACCCAGCAATTGTGGCCATGAAGGTGGAGAATGAAGGAAGCAAAGTGAGTTCTATTCCCCACCAGCTCCAAATATGACATTAGACCAGCCTCTGAATAACTGGCTGAGGCTAGTCTCCACACAGGGGTTGATGGCAGGGCTCTCCACCTAAGGCTTCTCCAACTTGGACTGTGGCTGACTGTGGGTGCCTTAAGAGGGCAGATGCACCCTCTAAGCTGAGTACAGGAATGGACTCATCACACAATAAAATGACAGGACTCCGAGAGATAAAATATCACTGAAATCTTAAGACTAAGCTGTATGGGGGCCAGCAGTTGGTGTGGTAGATAAGGTGCTGGACTCTCACGTGGCCAACCATGGTTCAAGTCCCAGACCTCTGTCGCTTTCTCTCTCTCTGATGAGGACATGTGCCCTATAGCAAAACTGAAAAATTAAATATTAAAAAAGAAAACAAATTAAGATATATGTGCCAACAAAACAACTTCCAAAAAAAAAAATCGAATGAAAGGTAAGATCTCTCCAGTTTTGTCATATCCAACCCCACCAAAAGCCAGCCTCGCGGGGGCAGTGGCTCAGAGAGATACCAAATGCCCCAGCCAAGGTATTTCCTGTCACTTGCCCAGGAACAGCCCTGACTCACTGGAAGGGATTGCAGCTACCCTGTCCTGCCAACATCTGTTATGACGGTAGTTAGCTGGAGATGTGTTCTTTAATGCCTATTATTCCAGGAGTTGTGGGAATCAGAATTTTCTTGTCTTGCTTTCTTACAAAAGAATCTTGAAGAAACACCTTTCCAGTCTGAGAAGTTGAAAACTACCAAGCTAACTTCACAAAGTGAAAACCTCTTGCAGGTTCCCTGGGAGGATGACTCCCAGGTCCAGGTGTCTGGCTTTGGTGTACTGTGTTCCCAGGATGTGACGCTGTCCAACAGCCCACCAGGTTCAATAGCTTTTATTATTTTCATTAAAGTTTATTACGTCTTCCAAGAGAAAGAGAGAGTGGCATTCCCAACAGGGTCCTCACACCACAATTCGCCCCCAACCTCAGCCAGCCTGCATTGTGGGCATGCACCCCTGTGCCTGCAGGAACAGGAGCCCCTAGACACAGATCCAAGACCTTCCCATTACCTCTACACCTCAGCTTTTAACGCGTCCCCCAGCGCGGTGAAGGAGGGCTGAACTCCAAGCCTGAAAAGCTCCTAGTTGCATAACTTAATTGGTGGCTTCCGACTGGTTGAGCTTAAGTTTCATTTCTTTAATATAGGCAATTACAAGAAAAAAAAAAAAAACTCACATTACTTCACCCTTGTTTGCAAATCAAGCAAAGTTGCAGTCACTTATGGGGACTACTTGGTTGTATCTGCTCAGAATTCTTCCTGCATGGTCATCATTTAATTGACCTTAGTAATATGAAGCAATTCATATGACCCCAAAATGTGTACATACATAAATCTAGAGAGAATATATGTCAAGCCAGATACTGACATTTTGCCTATCTGATGATAAAATTGGGATTCATTTTATGTTCATGAAAACATTTAATGAAATTAAATTTTCAGAAAACTAATTTTAGAGCCAACCCCCTAGCACAGTTAAACACTGTGCGTTGAGGGCCAGATCCCATGTGGCTGACCAAGGTTTGCATTCCAGTCCAAAATGCATAGGGTGCATGTGCGTGCATGCCCCAACATCCTGACCGCAGGGAGCAATGGAGGAAACACCTGGGGCATGACCACACCTATCGGTAGGTGCTTTTCCTCTCCTCTGTCTCTCTCTGTCGAGCGAGCACATGTGCCCTCTGGCGACATAAAAAAGAAGAAAATTAAATTGAAATGTTTTTATTTTTTGCATTATTTTGATTTAAAATTACAGTGTTCATTCATTTTAATTTGCATTTTGCCTCGAACACATCATCTGGAATATTTTAGTAGACATCACTTTTGGAATAATGAAAAAATATTTAATGTGAAATTTATCTTAATTTACATTTTCATGAAGATAAATCCAAATTCTGTCTACTTTGAATACATTACACTTTTAATCACTTAGATTATTACTCTCAATAGAATGCAGATTATACCCAAAAAACTAGATTATAAAGCTGGATGATGAGTAGTAATTTTGCTGAACGGAAGGCCAGACAAATACAATTTATGAAATATATAATAATGGATGAATGATGTTTATCTTTAGTACTTATCCAAATATCACTGGCATCAATGCAATACCCGAATGTGAAACAGAACAATGAAATTTCACTCAGATTTGGTGTACTGCCAGCTTTTAATCACATAAAATGGAAAATGTGCACACTCCAAAAAATGTCATCATTATGAAGGGATATCTGTGAAAGCAGAAAGAGGATGCATTTTACCCAACAGCTCGCTGGCTTGATTCATAACTTCTAAACAGAAGCACATGGCTGATGAGCTACCATTTGTGCTTTTGCCCCAGCCCCCAAATATCACAGACCGTCCACCCAGGGTGGGGACTGTGACAGGAGAGGTGTGTGCTGACTGTTCCCAACCCCGAGGGCCACAGCAGAGTCGATGCTCAAACCTTCCAAAGAAAGGACGAGGCCAGAGACCTCACGAAACCCAGGAGGGAGCAGTTGTCTCCTTCAGGACAATAACATGGGCTGGATGCGAAACTTGGCATCCTTCACCGTGAACAAAATCATGGGAGTTTCAGGAGCATGGATGCCAAGGGCGAACCCAGGGCTTCTTCAGGGTGGGGAGGGGGTGTCGGCCAAGTAGGTTACCACCACAAAGTGCCACATACTGGGGGGTTGAAACACAGGCATTTACTTTCTCACCATCTTGGAGGCTGGAAGTATGAGATCAAGGTGCCCAATGATTCAGTTCTTGGTGAGGGCTCTCTCCTGGCATAGACGGCCATCTCTGACTGTGTCCTCAACACGGCCTCTTCTTTATTCATCCACGCAGACGAACCAAGCTCTCTGTGTCTCTCCTTATAAGGGCACCGATCCTACCCATTCTCATGCCCTCATTTAACTTTGATTACTTCCTTAGAGTCCCCATCCCCAAAGACAGCCATGCTGGGGGTCAGGGCTTCAACACATGCATTTTTAGGGGACACATGCATCCAGTCCACAACATCCAGGAAGGCCTGCCTCCGATCTTGAGAGCCTTGTAGCCACGCTGCAGCCCTGAGCTAGGGGGCCTCATCTGGGTCAGTGAAAGTGTGGAGGGAGGCAAGGGAAAGGTGGGGGAAGTGGGACTATCCACCCCTCAGATGCCTAAGGATTCAACAAGACAACCACATCACTGCTCAACACCATCTTGTGACATATTGAGAGTATAAGCAAAAGGGCAAATGACTATTAGGATTTCCAACACAACCTACACTCAGGCACAAAGGAAGCTCTCAAAATACGTGAGCAGCAGCTGTCAGCATCCCCCTTGTCCTCACCACCCTGCCAGCTCCCTCCCTGGCCTCACACAAGGAGGAAGAGCATCCAAGAAAGGCTTCAAGAAA
>NW_006159505.1:8336295-8339237 GCF_000334495.1 Tupaia belangeri chinensis | reverse complement strand
AGTAAAAATGCGCTTCCGTGGGTTGGGGGTGGGGGGATACAGTATATATTCTCACCGCATTTTATTTAATAGAAACAGACTTAGGAGCATCTTCCCCAATTTCAAATGGCTTCCTCAGGAAATGTTCCTGACAGTGAACCTAACTGTGTCAGGGAACACGCCTTCTAATCACATTCTCTCCTTTGTGAGAAAACACTGCCAGGCAGCTGCTCGGGAAGGCTATATTATTTACACCAGGGTCATGCACACCTCCTGCAGCAGCAGGGTCTAACCTCGCATGCCAGAGCAGGAGAAGGCAAGTGCTCGAGGCCCTCAATCACTCTCCACATATCTCCCAGAGCCCCACCACCAGGGCAAGGGAGAACACGATGAAAACACACATGACCATAGAAATTTCAGAATCCTTAAAAGATACACCTAAGGGCTGCATTTCAAAGTGTCCTGGCCTCCAGGGTAATTGGCTAACCAATCCTGGCGACCATTCAAACTGTACCCTGCTGTCTCTGAGCAAGGAGAGATAGAATAGCTTGTTTGAAGGGTTTTATAAATCTATTAAATTTATTCTCCAAGCCACTGGACTTTTGCAAATTTCAATAACAATAAAAGGAAATTTTTCCTCAATCATCGTAGAGGACAGGATAAAAAGGAAGAGAGACATTGATGCCGAAGATTTCTCCTCTGAGCTGGGGCCGTTGGCTGGCAGGCGCACTGTTACCCTGCCTGCTCTCAGAGTCAGTGTAAACGATGCTCCCTAAAGCTCCCTGACCGGCTAACTACAACACTGGCCTCCATCTGCACCACTTCATCCACCCTGGGTGTGAGTTCACTCTCTCAGAACTACTCAGGATGCCGGCCCTATAAGGGAATACCATTTTAAATCGAGGTAGACATCCCCAAAGAAATGCCCCTTCAGTGTCACTACAACAATTTTAACTTCTACTGAGATTACTACCGCAGAAAATGCTGAAGTTCTATTTCTCTAATAACATACCCTACGGGTTGAAGGGCATCTCCCCAAATGGATATCCTCTCATAATTCAGAATGTGATCTTATTTGGAAACAGGATCTTTGCAGATGCACAGTTACGATGAGGTTCTTACTGGAGTAGAGTGAGCCTTAATCTGACAACTGGTTTTATGAGAGGAGAAATACAGGAAAGACAGCAAGGTGAAGATGAGGCAGAGACTGGACTGATGCAGTCACAGCCCAGGAATACTTGGAGCCCCCAGAAACTAGAAGAGGGAAGAAAGGATCGTCCCCTAGACCATCTGGAGGGCGCACACACCCTCCTGCCCACACCTTGATTTCAGACATGGATATCCAGAACTAAGAGAGGACACATTTCTATTGCTTCAAGCCACCAGTTTGTTTCCATCTGTTCTGGCAGCCACAGGAAACCAACACACCAGGGACTTACCTTTAAGGGAGTAGCATCATTAAAACTGTTCTCATCTCCCTTCAGACAGTATGAACCCCGTAAAGCTTAGCCTGATAGCTTTGAAGAACGAGGAAATAATCATAGCAACACTCACCACTGGAATGTACTCAAAGGCCTTGAGAAGCCACTGGCTTTAGGTGACTTTACCTAGAAGCAGTCCTCGGGTTGGGGTGAGGAGGTGTACAGAATTGGATTTTGATGCTGGAGTTCCCTTGGGACACTGTGAATACAGTTCCTCCTTCCTGGACTTCTCTCTCTTCTCTCCCTTTTCTCTTCTCCCACTATAGTTCCTATGTCATACTCAGAAAACCTTCCCTGACTTCTCTTTCTTCATTTACAAAACACACACCTTCAGAATACATGCACCCTGCCACTGCATTTACTGCCCTGAGGGTTTTAGTTACATCTGTGTATTATTTATTTTTTGTCACTTTCAGGAGAGTACAGACCAAAATCTGTCATATTCACTCATGCTTCCTCAGTACCCAGTTCAGCTCAGAACTAGTTTGAAGAATGAATAAGTAAAACAGCCTGGGGTCACTGAACCATGGTGTACAACTGGGGCAAGACAGATCTCTCCAGGAAGTGCAAAACCAGTGGTGCTTGAACTACCAGGTGGTGTGAAAAACCAAGGCTGCTAGCTAGAAGTCTGGTAGACACTAAAGCAGTGAAAGGGAATTTGTGAAGACAGCAAGGAAAGATGTGAAGAGGGAGGGGTGAGGTGAGACACAGTTTTTAACAATGAAGGTTGAAAGGCAGGCAGAGAAAGAGAAAAAAAATATGGGACAGCAGGCAGTGGGGTGGTTGACATTCTAGACTCTCACATGGCCAACCACGGTTCAAGTCCTAGACCTGATGGCTTGAGATTCATGCCAGGCACATGTGCATGTGTGCCCAAAATTCCAGGAAGAGAATAGAGCAGAAAGAATTGCAGTGTGACCACCACCACCGTCCTCGGATGATTTCCCATTTTTCCTCTCATTGTTTCTCTCTGTCTCTCTTCTGCAAGTTCATGCACCCTATGGCAAAAACTGAAGGAAAAAAAAAGAAAGGAAAAATAGAAAAGGAGGAGGCTTTTATTTTCAGCAAGATGCAGTAATGAGTACTAGATTTCATGAAAATACCTAAAGAAATATTCAAAATATGTGAAAGAACAACAATTTTCCAAATACAGGACAGTGACATCTGAGAGACAGTAAACCACCACGGTGAATCCTCTGATTATTCTGAACTTACTGCCGCAACAGAGTTCCCAGGACACAGTGCAAGAAAGCAGCACCAAGTGAACTCCCAGAGCGGAGGACAAGGGGCTGAGGATGGAAAGAGGTCAAGGTGACACCAACGTGAGGACACACCAATAGAAATCTGTCCCCAGGAACCAGCAGTTAGCGTAATGGCTATGTCGCTGAACTCCCACGTAGTCGACCACGGTTCGTGTCCCGGGCCCGGTGGCTTAAAACTCACGCCGGGCGCGTGTGCGTGCGTGCCCAAGATCCCGAGAGG
>NW_006159505.1:8323884-8336058 GCF_000334495.1 Tupaia belangeri chinensis | reverse complement strand
ACCAGTTTGTTTCCATCTGTTCTGGCAGCCACAGGAAACCAACACACCAGGGACTTACCTTTAAGGGAGTAGCATCATTAAAACTGTTCTTATCTCCCTTCAGACAGTATGAACCCCGTAAAGCTTAGCCTGATAGCTTTGAAGAACGAGGAAATAATCATAGCAACACTCACCACTGGAATGTACTCAAAGGCCTTGAGAAGCCACTGGCTTTAGGTGACTTTACCTAGAAGCAGTCCTCGGGTTGGGGTGAGGAGGTGTACAGAATTGGATTTTGATGCTGGAGTTCCCTTGGGACACTGTGAATACAGTTCCTCCTTCCTGGACTTCTCTCTCTTCTCTCCCTTTTCTCTTCTCCCACTATAGTTCCTATGTCATACTCAGAAAACCTTCCCTGACTTCTCTTTCTTCATTTACAAAACACACACCTTCAGAATACATGCACCCTGCCACTGCATTTACTGCCCTGAGGGTTTTAGTTACATCTGTGTATTATTTATTTTTTGTCACTTTCGGGAGAGTACAGACAAAAATCTGTCATATTCACTCATGCTTCCTCAGTACCCAGTTCAGCTCAGAACTAGTTTGAAGAATGAATAAGTAAAACAGCCTGGGGTCACTGAACCATGGTGTACAACTGGGGCAAGACAGATCTCTCCAGGAAGTGCAAAACCAGTGGTGCTTGAACTACCAGGTGGTGTGAGTGAAAAACCAAGGCTGCTAGCTAGAAGTCTGGTAGACACTAAAGCAGTGAAAGGGAATTTGTGAAGACAGCAAGGAAAGATGTGAAGAGGGAGGGGTGAGGTGAGACACAGTTTTTAACAATGAAGGTTGAAAGGCAGGCAGAGAAAGAGAAAAAAAATATGGGACAGCAGGCAGTGGGGTGGTTGACATTCTAGACTCTCACATGGCCAACCACGGTTCAAGTCCTAGACCTGATGGCTTGAGATTCATGCCAGGCACATGTGCATGTGTGCCCAAAATTCCAGGAAGAGAATAGAGCAGAAAGAATTGCAGTGTGACCACCACCACCGTCCTCGGATGATTTCCCATTTTTCCTCTCATTGTTTCTCTCTGTCTCTCTTCTGCAAGTTCATGCACCCTATGGCAAAAACTGAAGGAAAAAAAAAGAAAGGAAAAATAGAAAAGGAGGAGGCTTTTATTGTCAGCAAGATGGAGTAATGAGTACTAGATTTCATGAAAATACCTAAAGAAATATTCAAAATATGTGAAAGAACAACAATTTTCCAAATACAGGACAGTGACATCTGAGAGACAGTAAACCACCACGGTGAATCCTCTGATTATTCTGAACTTACTGCCGCAACAGAGTTCCCAGGACACAGTGCAAGAAAGCAGCACCAAGTGAACTCCCAGAGCGGAGGACAAGGGGCTGAGGATGGAAAGAGGTCAAGGTGACACCAACGTGAGGACACACCAATAGAAATCTGTCCCCAGGAACCAGCAGTTAGCGTAATGGCTATGTCGCTGAACTCCCACGTAGTCGACCACGGTTCGTGTCCCGGGCCCGGTGGCTTAAAACTCACGCCGGGCGCGTGTGCGTGCGTGCCCAAGATCCCGAGAGGAGAATGGAGAAGAAGGGATTGCGGCGTGACCATCCCCCTGGGGGGTGATTTCTCGCTTTCTGTCTCTATCTCTCTCTCTGTCTGTCTGGCAAGCGCACACGCCCTACAGTGAAAATCTCTCAAAAAAAAAAAAAAGAAAAAAGAAATCTGTCCCCTTGAGTATTCTGCAGAATAAAATTAATGTGTGCATGTGACAAGCCCTCTTAGGTCAAAGATCCACCCAAAAGGGATTGGAAGTAACAATACACATCAGTTAAACAGGAATACCTGTTCCCACCAGTTAAACCAGAAAACTTCATGACTCACAGGGCAATAAATTTACAGAAGGGTTTTGCCTAAATAGTGGGAAATAACCAGGTCTACACTAAATGCTGCTATGATCTCACTAAACAAATACTGAAAGCAACACCTGAAAGAACTGAGCTATTTATAAGTAACTTAACTAAATCCCAGAACGAAGTTCAATAATAGGTACAGAAATGCAATAGTATACAGGCCTGGAAAAAAAATTCAGAGTGAGCACTGTTTAGCAACAAAAAGACTAATGAGCTAATAAAACAAGAAAAACTAATCAGGCATGCAAATAAGTCAGAAAATATGATCCATACTGAGGAAAATAATCAACCAATCAAAACTACCAAAAACTGATACACAGATTAAAATTAGCAGATGAAACGTTAAAAATCATTTTAATCATATTAAGTATGCTCAAAAAGAAAAGTTGAGACATGAAACCTCTCAAACAAATAAACACAAATAAAACCTAAATCAAACTTGCAAAAGTTAAAACTATGATACCTTAAATAAAAACTACACTGGATTGGATAACTGGCAAATCTGACAGTACACAAATAGTTGTGACCTTGAACACACAGTAGTAGAAATAGTCCAAAATGAAACATACATTAAAAATGAGAATAACAGCAAATTGTAACTTTTTAAAAAATCAAAGCTTTGTAAGCTATGAAATAACCACAAATGGGCTAACGTGTAGGTAATGAGAGTCTCTGAAAAAAAGGAGGAAACAAAACTCATTTGTGTTTATGGCTAAAAGTCACTCAAATTTAATGAAAACTATAAACCCACAGGCCTAAGAAACTTAATAAAACCCATGGACAAGAATAAAACTATACCAGTGAGGCCACATGGAACCTTCAAGCATTGCTCATAGGAAGTTTAAATGGTGTAGCATGGCTACTGGGGCAATGAACATAATAATAAATGATTCAAAAAACAAACATAAAGAGAAAAATCTGAAAAGCAAGCAAAGAGGGTGGGGTGGAGGGGCAGAAGACACGTTCTATCCAGACAACAGACTAAAGAATGACAGCAGACTTCTTGTTGGAAACAATGCACATGAGCAGACTGTGGAGCAAAATCTTTACAGTACTGAAAGAAAAACAGTCAAACTAGAATCATTAACGAGTGAAAATATCTTTTAAAACTGACAACAAAATAAAGACTTCAGAAATATAAGAGGTGAAAGAATTCATAACCAGGAGACCTGTTCTATAAGATGTGTTTAAAGTCTTTAGGCAGAAGAAAATGATACCAGAAATATAAATATAAATTTACAGAAAGAAAGGAACACAATTGGAAATGATAATCACAAGAGATAAATACAGTTTTCTCTTATTTAAACCTCTTTAAGACAATTGACTATTTAAACAAAAGTAGCACCAAGGAGTTGATAACATATATAGAAGAAAGATATACAATAACAACAGCACAGAGGTTAGAAGGGAAAATGTAAGTATATTATTGTAAAGTTCTTATACTCCATGGGAACTGGCATATTATTACTTGAAGATAAATCATAAGAAGGCCAAGATATATACTATAAGCCCTAAAATAACCATTAAAATGACAAAATAAAGAGCAGTAGCTAAGAAGTCAACAAACGAGATAAAGTAGAATCATAGAATTCCTCTATTGGGGCCAGCAGATTGGGTAGCAGTTTCCTGACTGGACTCCCACATGGTCAGCCACGGTTCGAGTCCAGGCATGTGTGCGTGTGTGCCCAAGATTCAGGAGAATGGAGGAGAAGGGAATGTGCATGTCCATACCCCAGAGGGTGATTTCTCACTTTCCCTCTCATTTTCTCTGTCTCTCTCTCTCTGACAAGTGAAAGTGCCCTAGCGTAAAAACCTCTAAAAAGAAAAAAAAAAGAAATCTATTAATCTGAAAAAAGGCAGAAAAATAATAAAAAGGAAAACAAAGACCAGACAACAATAAAACAAATCATAAGATAACAGATTTACTCCAAACTATTAACTTTCATGTTGTGACCCAACACTTAAGTTTTCTATAAGAAATATACATTACACATATTAATATAACCCTATTCAAAAATGGGCTGAGGACTAGAATAGACATCCACAAATAGGGTAAGGAAATAGCCAATAAGCACATGAAAATGTCCAACATTCTAGGCATTAAACAAATGCAAATCAAAACAATGAGATGTCTCTTCACGTCTCCTAAGATGGCAATAATAGTAATAAATGGAAAATAACAAGTGTTGGTGAGGCCACGTGGAAACTGGAACCCTCGTGCATTGCTGGTAGGAAGGTTAAGTGGTGTAGAATGGCTGCTGGGGCAAACTGCAGCAGTTTCCCAAATTCCCCATGGAATGACACATGAGCCAGCATTTCCACTTCCAGGTATAATGCTAAAGAACTGAAAGCAGGGAGTTGAACAGGTATTTGTACACTAGTGTTCACAGCAGTATTATTCCTGACAGCCAAAAGGTAGAGACAACCTATTAGCTGTCCATCAGCTGATAAACTGGTATTTTTAATGTGGTATATCCATACAATGGAATACTAATCAGTCATAAAAAGGAAGGAGGTTCTGACACATGCTGCAACATGGATGACCATTGCAAACATTACACGAAGTGAAATAAGCCAGATAGAGAAGGAAAAAATGTAAATGATTCTACTCATATAAGGTACCTAGAATACCAAATTCATACACCTTGGAAGTAGAATTGTGGTTGCCAGGGACTAGGAGAGAAGGAAAAGGAAACTATTATTTAATTGTATGGAGTTTTCGATGGGAAAGACAAAAAGTTTTGGGTGTAGATAGTGGTGGTTATAGAACATGGTGCATTTACTTACTACCGCTGAACGGCCCACTTATGAATGGTTACAAACATTAAGTTACCACAATAAAAAAATATTTTAAAGAAATGTATTTTAAAACAAAAACAAAAATAGAGGAAAATAATAAATGGGTAGGTGCCCCAGCAGCACAGGTACTCAACAAGCTGAGGTCACACAGACAACCTGGGCTCGATTCCCAGCCCACCCTAAAAGCTGGGTATGGCAGTGTGCACCTGTAGTCCTAGCTTCTCAGAAGGCTGAGGCAGGAAGATCACAACACAGCAAAAGCTGCCTGTCTAAAAAAATCAACGAATAAAATGTAAATGAGTAGGAAAAGCAATGCCAGGTAAATACTAATTGAAAGAAAACTGTAATGGTTATATTAAGTTTGTGTGTGTGTATGTGTGTGTGTGTGTGTGTGTGTGTGTGTGTTTCCAGAAAACCAAAAAAAGAAGAAACTCCCCAACTCATTCTACAAGGTCAACATTACCCAGACACTAAAAAGAAAAAAAGACCAGGGCTGGCCCTGTGGCACAGTGGTTAAGCGCCACGTGGAAGGAGTCAGATTCAGATTCCACCTGGCCGACTGCAGTTTGAATCACCAGTGGCTTGCAAACCACACCAAATGCATGTACTTATGTGCCCAGGATCCTCCCTATAGGGAGAGCTTTCTCTCTCTCTGGTTTTTTGGCAAGAGCATATGCCCACTGGCATTAAAAACAAAACATCAACAACACTGGGAGAAACAAAATGCATCATGAAACAGATGCAAGTGAACTTCAGCAAATTGACTCTAACACTATATACAGAAAGGATATTACATGACCAAGTGCAGTTTTATGAGGAATACAAAGTCAATTTAATATCTGAAAATCAACACAATTCCTATCTCAATAGGTGCAGAAAACACATTTCATAAAACCCAACACAGATTCATGATGAAAACTCTCAGCGAAGTAGGACTGGAAACGAACTTCTTCAGCCTGACAACAGTGACGGATGAACTTACGTAGCATTGTACTCCATGATGGAACACCAACTTTCCCCTTCGATCCTGGCAAGACAGACGTGTTCTCAAGGCTTCTTTATCTCTCTTTAATTGCAGAGGGTGTATGCACTCACCAGAGGACAAAAAGGAAGGAAGAGAGGGAGGGAGGAAGAAAAGCATCTCCTTGGGGTGTGTTTACTCCACAACTCTTTTTCCCTCCATTCCTTCTTTCCATCAGGATTTTGGGTACATAAGCCTGGCATGACTTTCAAGCCATGGGGCTGAGATTTAAACCACAGTCAGCTAAGTGGGAACCAGTTCCCCATCCCTAGGACTTAGCCACTGCACTCTGGGGCCATTCCTCTCAAAACAAGAGAAAAGATATAAAACACATTGGTTAGAAAGGAAAAGCTACCGTCTTTCTTTGCAGACAACACAATTGTCCATGAAGAAAACTTACTGCAATCCTTGAAAAAGCTACTAGAACTTCTAAGTGATCTTAGCAAGACTTTAGCGAGATAAATATAGAACAACCATATTTCTATATAAATGCAATGCACGATTGGAAGTTAAAATTTAAAAATGATACCCTCTGCAAATACCAACAGAAAATATGACATACTGGCAAAGGATGTGAAAGATTGACACTACCCTGGAAATGACAAAACACTGCTGAGAGAAATTAAAGATGACCTCAATCACTGACAGGCCACCTTTCAATGCAAGTCCCACAGTCCAAGGTCACACAAACCTTTACTGGCCTATTAGGAACCCAGCAGGTGCAGGACTTTTCTGGAGCATCTATGCTGTAACCTGCCTGCTTCATAGAAATGACAAAGCACTTTCCTGATGTTCCTGAGGACAAATGTCATTATCTTCATTTTGTACTTGCAGAAAAAAAGGTAGAAGCAAGAAACTGTGTGTGTTCTTATTCCAGTTGTACTCACCACTCCATCTCTCAGCCCCACCAGCAACTTGTTCATTGCTAAGAACAAAGCCACAGCGGGTGTAGTAGTGGTTAAGGCACTGGACTCCCACATGGATGACCACAGTTCGAGTCCCAGACTCAGCAGCTTAAAATTCATGCTGGGCATGTATGTGCGTGTACCCCAAATCTCAAGCAGAGAATGGAGAAGAAGGGACTGTGGTGTGGCCATACCCTGGGGGTTGGGGGTGATTTTTCGCTTTCTCTCTGTCTCTCCCACAAGCTCACACACCCTATATCAGCCATGCTGCAATCCCTTCTCCTACATTCTCTTCTTGGGATTTTGAGAACACATGCACGCACCCCCAGTGTGATTTTCAAGCCGCAGGTCCAGGACTTGGACAACGGTCAGCCATGATGTGGGAGTCCAACACCTTAACCACTGAACCAGCTACTGACCCTAAGGATTTTATTTTTAACACAAGGCCAAATGGAAAAGGATAAGATGAAAAGGCAAATTAGAGATGGTGGAAGACAAGTTAGCACAACCACCTTGGTTGTCTTACACTCAGTCCTAAGGCTGCCCACAGGAGACCAGGGAAGTTAGCCAGTACGCAACAGAGAATTCCAGAAAGACTCAGGAATTACACTTGAGGTTCTCCCAACAGACTGAAAGTAGAGAGACTGGTTCAAAGTTTCTTACAAAGCAGTTGGTTTACCAAACCCAGTCCTCTAAAGTGGCAACAGCCAGTGAATGCCCTCACTCCCAGCCTGGTTCAAGATGGAATGCTGACTTCCACAATGAGACCATGAACTTGGGGATGCAGAACCATCCAGTTAGCTAAGAGATTGAGTAGCACTCCAGGGATATTTCTGCCCCTTCTCCCACCCTTTCTCCTCTAGACCCCAGAACTCTAGATCTCTTTGGAGAATTTGAGCCCAAGGATATATGGGACAGGCTGGACCCTTGGGCTATCCCTCCAGCATCAAGAAATGAACTGAATAATTCTAACTGAAGGTCTGTCAGTCATCCAGGAGGTCATGTTGGAAGCACTGACCACCTCTATCCCCCAA
Organism: Tupaia belangeri chinensis; assembly: GCF_000334495.1. Classification (NCBI taxonomy): domain Eukaryota; kingdom Metazoa; phylum Chordata; class Mammalia; order Scandentia; family Tupaiidae; genus Tupaia; species Tupaia belangeri. The sequence continues at coordinate 8,328,378 of NW_006159505.1, read as the reverse complement.
ATGATGTTAAGTCCCACCTAGAGGGCTTTGATCATCGTAAACAACTCATACTTTGCAGGGGCACCATGTACTCCCTCAAATTATACTACTTGTGTGGAAGCCAGTTGTTATCTTGCTTCTCTTCCAAGAAAAACACTTGTACCTTAGAAGTAGTCATAAGAGACCCTCAAGTGTATAAGCAAACATCCCCAGTACATCACGTAGTCCTCAGAGGACCACAAAGTCCTCTTCAAACTAAAACTGTTCTTGGTCACTCAGGGAACTTCTGGGAGGGTGAGCTGGCTCACTGTGTGATCACTGTCCATAGGAGACATCCAACTAGAAAAGATGGTAGGAAATGTGTCCCTAAATTTAGGGAAGGTGATCAGTACCACCACCTTGGCCCAGAAGACATTCAGATCAATCTCAGCTCTCTGTCCTGGGTTACCATGGATAATAGAATTGTCACTTACTTCTTTGTGGATCAAGGTGAAGTCTGTGCAACTGGCAATTCATCTCGCCACACTTGGATTATTAGCACCTTTTGCCAAGTGGAAAGGTCAGAGGGAGCTTGAAGAGAAAGTTGTTGCTTCGAAGGGAAACCTGGAAGTTTCTGGAATTTGCTCTGCTGGCTGGATCCAGAATCCTAGGTGTCACAAGTGAGGTTAACACTGCAGTCCTGTTGATAGCAGACTTAAATGTTGCTCGAGACCACTGGAATAGATTTGGTCCCAGCCTCGGTTTGTTAGTAATTGCTATGGCCAACAGAACAGCATCATGGAAGAATTGGCCAAGATAAGGGGTAATATTGTTTGGGGACAGTTCTTAATGGGTTTATGTTTTGTTCAGGGACAATCCCTCATAGGTTTCTCATGTCAAAAATGTATAGATTTTTGACAAGGGGCAGATACTGCTGGGAAGTAGTCCTTCATGGGCTTCTCATGTTACTACATGTTGCAGAAATAGAGGCATTGACTGCCTTGTTCTGGAGTATCTTCCAAGGATGTCTGTATAGTAAACAGCCTTGGAAGACAATGAATGTCTCCCTCTGGAGCAAAGGGCAGGTGTGCTTATTCCTCATTTTAAAAGATCTAATTTCCCTAAACTGTATACCATAATGCAACCCACTGGGTTGATGGTACCATATGGCCCTCCTTGCATGACCCTATGGGAATCTGCTCTACCCACTGGCATTGCTGCAAGTAGCACCATGACCTTCATCTCTGACCCAAGAGTTTCACGTCTTCTACCAGCATCATGAAACTGGCAAGCTAACATGTAAACTCCACGACCCCTCACAGTTTATGACACCATCTATTTGGCCCAGCTAGAAACTGAGGCATAATCACCATTTCTCTCTTTCTAAACCCCATTATCCTAGTCATTCCTAAAACCTGGTGATTTTACCTCCAATCTCTCTCTCAAATCCCGTCAACTCCCTGTCACCTTACCCACTGCTTTAACTTTCCTTATGGAATGCTGGAGTAGCCCCCTTATCATCCCGCCCATATGTTCTCAGGCCTCCTTAACATACATATGTCCAACACCACCATTCATAAACATCATCAGCAGCCTGGCTGCAGGTCTCACAGTATAATCATCACTCCCTTTCTCAAGAAATGTATATAAACAACTAAGTGTCCATCAGGTTTTTTGTTATATATGTATGTCTCCCCATCAGAATAGCTGACACCAATCTTCACCAAAATTAATCTGACACTAATCAAAGTTTGTCATTTACATGTGTTATCTCATTTAATCCAGCCAACAATTCAGTGCAGGCAGGTCACTGTCCCATCTTATAGACCTGGCATGGAAATGAGGGCACAGCAGGGCTGCATTGCTTCGCAAGGTCACATGGCTATAGGCTGGTGGTGGCGGGTTTCCAACCTGAGTTCTGGTATCATGTGGCTCAGCTACGACCCAACAGCTGCCTCCCAGTTACTAGCTAGTGCTAAACAAATGTTGAGGTGTATACGCAGCAGTAGCTACACACTGTGCAAACTCCTTCCATCAACAGATAGACTCTGATTTCCCAGCTCCCTGAGTCTGGGCAAATCCTGTCCCTGTCCTTGTTCTGGCTGACAGCATGTGGCACAAAAAAGAGCTTAGACAGAGCTCTTTTTTGAGGCAGAGCTTTCAGAGACCTGCAGCTTCCATGTTTGCTTCTTAGGAGTCTCTACCCTTTGGAAGCCAACTTCCATGTGGGAAGTTACCTGCCCTGAGACCATCATGATCTGAGAAACACCAAGAGAGAGGGGGATAGGCTCAGCCATTTGCCACTTGGGGTAGACTGAACGTGGACTAAGCAACTCCAGGTCATCCCTGAATTCCTCACCTACATGATCAGGAGCCAGAACTACGGCAGATATAAATTCCTAAGTTTCAGTGTAGCTTCTTCTGCAGTGGCAGGGGGCTCAGCCACTCCGATCTCCCTGCTCCACTAGACTGGCACTTGCTTTAGGAGAGAAGGGTCTGACTGTTCATTGCTGAGCCTTCAACTGATGTATCCACAGAGGACAAAACAAAATTCTTGTCTTGTACCCGCCCCCCTGCTACCCAGCACCACTGAGAAACTTCCACAGGGACCTCCAGCACCCAGGCTTCAGAGCTCCTCACTGCATCTGAACGACAGGGTGGAAGCAGCCCCTTGCCCAACACCCAGCCCCAGCATGCCTTTATGGGCCTGATTCACTGGGTAGGAAGGCCAGGAAAAGCTGAGCATTTCTTTTTCTTTCTTTTATTTTAAATGGGGTTTTTGCCTTAGGATATGTGTACTCATGAGAGAGAGAAAGTGAGAGGGAAAGTGAGAAATCACCCCCCCCCAGGGGAAATGGCCACACCACAGTCCCTTTTCTTTCATTTTTTTCCCAGGATCTTGGACATGCACACATATGTACCTGGCGTGATTTTCAAGGTACCAGGTCTGGAACTCGAACTGTGCTCGGCCATATGGGAGTCTAGTGACATAACCACTATGGCCTCTGCTGGCCCCCAAACTGAGCATTTCTCTCCAGGTCCTGTATAGGTGCCTCCAGAAACAGAAGTCTCTCCCTATGGGGAGGAGGATTTCAGTGCAGTGTAATAAGAAAGTCCAGTTCATATTTATAGCTGGCACATGAACATGCACAAGGTACATTAATAACTGAAAGATGGAAATAGCCATGGCCACAAGAATTACCTTGGCAACCAGAAGAGCAGGAAAGACAATGCAGTTAACTCTAGCCAAAAGTCAGGATGGAAGGAGGCATGGGGCCTGAACGCCCCATGCTGGTGCCCAGGTGTCCACTCACTCATCCATCAGTGGTCCTCATCCGTTCTCATCTGCCGAAGCCTCCCTACACCCCTGCCCCGGGCAGGTGCTGTGTTCATTAAGGCAAACGTGATGAATCTGCATGGTCTCACCAGGACCCTGACCTTTTCTCTAGCAGAGAGGAAGTCATCTCTCACTCCCTCAAGTGGTGAGTCAAAAAGGGCAGGAACAAATGCTGGGGTCCTGGAACACAGAGAAGTAGATGCCAGTGCCACCAGCTCCTGCTCTCACCTGGATGAAAGTCTGAGTCCTAGGAGGATGCCACACCACAGAGCAGCAGCCAACAGCCAGGACCAGGAGCTCAGAAGGATGGAGAAGACGGAGTCCTCAGGTTCCAGACCAGGCTCTCCAGGCTGTGCATGCACACACCCAGCGTTCTCGACTGAAACCATCAGCCATTCGTCTTCTCTGATTCTCCTTGTTCTAGGTTCATATTCCCGAGCCTCCCTCCCTCTTTTTTTTTTTTTTAAGAGATTTTTGCTATAGGGTATGTGCACTTCCTGGAGAGACAAAAAGTAAGAAATCACCCCTCAGGGGGTATGGCCATGATGCAATCTCTTCTCCTCCATTCTCCTTTTGGGATTTGGGACACACATGGTGGCATATGTTTTAAGCCTCTGGGTTTGGGATTCAAACTGGTCTGCTAGGTGGGAGTCCAGCAACGTAACCATTTCACCATCTGCTGGTCCCCCAAGACTCCTCTTGATCACACCTGGCTTCCCGAGCTCTATCACAGATTTGTGATCGCTCTAAAGGTTCTAGGCACCATTCCATCTCCTTCTGCTGAGTGATGGTGTCCCACTCCAGATCCATGGACATTTGATCCCAGTCCCTGATGCCTTATGGGCAATCAATCAGTGTGTATGTAATTGATGAACCCCATATAACCGCAGAAAATATCACTCAAGTTTACACATGAGCCCACTGATGCTCAGAAAATAGGAGCTATTCATCCAAGTCCACACAGCTGGTAAGTCTTAGAGGAGACTCAGAATCCAGATTGTCCCTGCCAAAGCTTGTATTGCCAGACCTGCTGTTCTCTGGAGGGTGGTTCCAGGATGCCAGAAATCTCAAGGCTAAGGTCTACCCCAGGTTTCAAAGTCCAAAGCCCCAGAGCCTAGAGAAGGAGCTCATGGCCTGGTTACAAGGGTGAAAGAAAGGGATGGGACAGAAAGTTGAGGGTGGAGCCCAAGCTTTCAGCA
>NW_006159505.1:8320684-8323853 GCF_000334495.1 Tupaia belangeri chinensis | reverse complement strand
AAGAGGCCGACTTGCCACCCAGCCTGGCGCGACCCCATGTGCGAAGATGCCCTGAGTCATCCATATGTGAGCTGATGACCATCCATGCATCCAGGCACAGTCCCCCACGGCCACATAACCAGCCAAGCAGAGCACTTCAGGGCCAGGTCTGGTGGCTGCAGTCCATGCCCTGCTCACGACAGCCTTAGACACGAAGATGGCCTTGCTCCTTCTGAGCCATGGAGAGATGCTTTACCAACTCAAAGGAAAGCACATTGATCACAGCTTCAAGAAGCTGCAGCTTCTTGTGTTCTTTTCATGAAATCCAAAAGCAGACCCTGGAGTTCATGGCTGTTCAGTACTTAGGGAATGGGGGTGAATATGACCCTCAACCATGATGGAATGAGGCATTCAATACAAAGCTCTACACTAAGCCTTGGGACCAACAGTTGGTGGATGGTTATAGGACAAAGCACTGTCATTGCCCTCCATGGCTAGAGGTTACAGGGAACAGCCAGCCTCTCCAAGCATCCCCCTTTCTGATGACGGAAGTGCCAAACTACCAGAGGTCCCAGAGGATATGACAGGAGGCCAAGAGAAGGTGACATGGAGACACACAGGCATCGAGAGGGTACTTGTCTAAGTAGGCAGAACTGGTCCCAGTTCCCGGGCACCACTGTGAGCCATGGACTCATGTGAATCACATCATTTCTGTCGCTACCTCACTTTCCTCATCTAGGAGGTGAGCCTCCAGCTCCAACACTACTGGACAAAGCAGCTGAGAGAAGAAACCAGAAATATAGGTAGGGCACTCAGCACAGTTGGGACACATACTAAATCCTCATGAGCAACTTAAGACTGATGCGAATGGGAGACAGACCCTGCACTCTCCACCTTGGAAGTCTCAGCTCTCGTGTGAGTTTGTTAAGGCTGTTGTACAAAGTACCACAGACTGGGCCAGCCAGGTAGCTGGATCCCATGTGGTTCTGAGATTCAAATCCCAGACCCGGGCAGCTTGAAATCACACTGGACATACATGTATACATTCCCAAAATCCCACGAGGAGAATGGAGGAGAAGGAATTGTAGTGTGGCCTTCCCCCAAGAGGGATACCTTCTTACTTTCTCTATTTTGGTTTAATTACCTCTTTCAAAGATCAGAACCTGATCTTTTAACCTGATCACGAAGATATATTAAATGAAGAGAAACACCAAGTATGCGTTCATAGAACTGGGTGTCCCACCTTGAGCGGGAGAGTCTCGTCTTTGCCAGGAAAATGATTTAATCAATCTAATTTTATACTTTCTGCTTCAGTCATTACTAGACTGTTCACTTACAAATGCAAATGGCAAGAAAATCTATATTCATTAAGCCTTTCTTTTTCCTGGAGATTTTATCAAGCTATCAGGAGTCTATCAGCTCATAAAGGTGACAGGAGAAAGCAAGAACCAGAAAATGCAATCCCGCTTGCTTAATTAAATCATATGCAGGGTGCCTGAGGAAATAATGAAGTGCCTTTTATAAAATATGATAACTTTAACGGGGTGGATTCCTTGTCAAAGGTAAATATGCCATTCGAACCAAGCCTGGTGTAGATTGCTCTTCCTGCTTTAATAATGTCTGGAAAACCAAACCTGGTTATCTGGAAAGTACCTGAAAAAGAATAAAGAGGGGAGCAGCAGGTGGCATGATGGTTAAGGCACTGGACTTCCACATGGTCCACAGTGCTTTGAATCCTGGACCTGATGGCTAGCTTTCTCAGCTTCCCCTTCTTTACTCAAATTTCAAGTATAATATTAACAACAATAGAATTAAATAACTTTTAAAAATAGAGGCATACAAATCCTTTATCTAAGTATTGCCTAGTTAGGTGCAGAGAGGGACAAGCCACTTCCAGGTGATATGGAAACACATCTCTGAGGTGGGACTGAGCCAAAGCCAGGCTCCTCCACCAAATTACAACCAACTCAAGCCAAACCCAGGAGCCAGGGATACTGGCAGTTCTCCATGGAAACAAGTTGAAAGGGATACCTTGGGCCCACTGGAATTCCTCCCCAACACAACCATGTAGCAATTCCAGACCAAAAGAACTGTGTTTTTTGTTTGTTTCGTTTTTCTGGACATATTCATCTCCTGGGTCATGACGGTCAGCAGAGCCATTGCGTATTCCAGGGTCTGAACCAGAGCAGGACATTTGAACTTTTCATGACCTCACACAGAGGCGGCATCAGAGTCACCTTCCTAAGATCAGAAAACTTGGGCCCCATGGCCACAGGACACCATGTGGCAGGCAGGACCTGAGTCTCCACCCTGCATCACCCTGGCCACTGCTGGCTCCCTTCCTAGAAGCCTCAGCCTGCTCCTGGCCCCCTGCACCAGTATAACAAGCGCCACTGACCAAGGAGCTTAAACAGACACTTACTGTCTCACTGTCCTGCGGCCAGAAGGCTGAGATCGAGGTATCAGCATGGTGGCTTCCCTCTGGACGAGACGTGCCAGGCCTCTCTAGGTGGCTCGCAGATGACTGTCCTCATTCATGTCCATGGGCCATTTTCCCTGGGTCATTAAGGTTGTCTTCTCATAAAGACACCAGTCACACTGGGCTAGGGCCCACCCTCATGACCTCATTTTAACTTGACTACCTCTTTAAAGATTCTATCTCCACTGGGACCAGCAGACGGTGTAATGATTACATGGCTGAACTTCCATATGCCCAACCATGGTTTGAGTCCCAGACCTGGAAGTTTGAAACTCACACTGGGTACATGTGTGTGTGTATGTGCCCAAAATCCTGAGAGGAGAATGAAGGAGAAGGGATTGCAGCATGGCCATCCCCCCGGGGGATGATTTCTTGCTGTCTGTCCTTCTGTCTCTCTAGCAAGCACACATACCCTACAGCAAAAATCTCTTTTTTTTTTAAAAAAAAAAAAGTATCCCCAAATATGGTCACATTCTGAGGTACAAGGATTAAGCCTCAGTATATGGATATGGGGAAAAGAATTCAGCCCACGACAGTGGGGCTGGAATGGCGGGGCCCAGAGCACCTGCCAGAGTTGGTGTCTGGTTGGTCTCCGGTTGGGCTGTCAACGGGCCCCAGCGTCAGTGCTGGGAGTTACAGCAGAGAAGCAGGGAGCCCTGGGAGAGTGCACAGACAAGCCGAGCATCAGCTTCAGCTCGCCCCTACTCTTTC
>NW_006159505.1:8318051-8320673 GCF_000334495.1 Tupaia belangeri chinensis | reverse complement strand
TCAGACCCCAGTGCTACTCGCTTGTCATGCTTTACATCACCTCATTTCACATGAACGCAGTGCTATTTTAAAAGAAAAACCAGAAGCAAGCCTTTAAGTACAGTGTAACTATAAGATCTAAAGGGCAGAGGGAGTTGGGAGAGATGTAGGCATGATTAGAGAGATACAGAGGACACAGAATTCCAGAGACCAACGAAGCTAAAGACATTACACAAGGGTGTGAGGGATCAGATGGATTGACTGTCCGGTATTTTTGGAGACACCTGGAAGTAATTAAAATGTCAAAAGAGAACAAAAGAAATGCAAAACAGAACCAAGCCTTAAGGAAGTTAGCTACAAACTTCCTAACAAATTATGCTGGCAGATTGGAGCCATACAGAATAATCCAGGCTTCTATAACTTGAGCAGAGGCCCTGGGCTGATGGACAGAAAGCCCAGCCTTCTGAACATCAGGGAAGACTCACTAAAGCTACAGAGAGTGCCACATGGGGGCAAGGATCGGATGAAACCAACCCCAGGTCCCTGCTGTCTGCTTGCCCTAGAGGGAGGGTGTCAACCCCAGCTACTGTGATGGGAGATCTAGATTGTTCAGGCCAGTCTACTCCTTCTGTGAATCTATAACCCCATAAAAGCTTAAACTGAAGGATAGACAGGAAGAAAGAAATCAAAAACACCGACTGCATGCTAAATCCAGAAACTGGTTTCATCTTTACATAGTGCACCTGCTCACATTGGGTACTGCAGAGTGTCTAACCAACCCATCTTATCACCCAGCCAAGATATCAGCTGAATGACTGATCTAGACAGAAGATTTACACTGAAAGTATAATTTTACGAAAACTGAAAAACATTTCTAAGATGCTTCAGAGAACTCAAGATTTCCTATTCTCGGTATAATGAGATCAATAAGAATGTCTTATTCATCAAAATGGAATTTTTTTTGTTAGACTTTAAGGGAATTCAAATTCATAAATGAGATCACTTTTACCAAAGGCTCATTTTTAGAGGATCATAAAATCAACAAGAATTAAAAGCAGAATAACTGTTGTAAATCACACTTACAACCTTTTGTGAAATTAAGCATTTGAATTTATAACTCCAAGAACGTAACATTTTAATTCGAAATCCCAAGCAATTGAAAATACTCTTTTCTGATGGGAAACCTTGAGGAGCAAGAGATGCGCATTGGCATATTGCCAACCACCATAAAAATAAATGTGATGGTTATTAAACTCTAGTTCAGTCCTTTCATCCGCCCCAGGCACTCAGGCTGCCTCCAGCTCTCTCTACTAAGAAGACAGACCAGCCGGTGTCAGAGGAATCATACAGGCTCCCTACACAGCAAACCAGGACTCGCCTATGACTCAGAGCCATCTTTTCATGCCTTCAACATGAAACATACATTTCTTGTATGCCTACCACATACTTCACCCTTTTCCTAAAGGTTTAGGACTCAGCATTGAACAAACGAACAAAAATCAGTGCCCTGGAAGAGCTTCTGTTCTACTGGGAATTATAACAAGACTGAAAACAAGAGAACTCTTTAGTTGTATGGTTTAAGAGTTACCTACACTGGGACCAGCAGTTAGCGTAATGGCTATGTCGCTGGACTCCCATGTAGTCGACCACGGTTCACGTCCCGGACCCAGCGGCTTAAACTCACGCCAGGCGCATGTGTGTGTGTGCCCAAGATCCCGAGAGGAGAATGGAGGAGAAGGGATTGCAGCGTGGCCATCCACCCTGGGGGGTGATTTCTCACTTTCTGTCTCTCTGTGTCCTTCTGGCGAGCGCATGTGCCCTATAGCAAAAAGCTCTCAAAAACAAACCAAAAAAAAGAGTTACCCACACCAGGCAGCTGTACCCATAGAATCATTTTAGTCCCCGTACTGTCCAGACAGAGCAAACTGCTGGACCTTCCCAGGTCAGAAAGGGGAAGGGAGAGGAAAGTATGGGTGAGTCCTAAGATTCCCAAATTCCGAACAGATGTTGCGGCCTATGCCAACCTTGGCACATGACTGACCTTCGGCCAGACCTTGATGTCGCCTTTCAAGCTGAGTCTGCCCCTCTTATTCTCTGTCTCCCCATCTCTAAAGCTTGCCTGCTCAATAAGACACTAAACCCTAAAGCAAGGGACCCTGTTGATCTTAGACTCTCTTTGCCTGCTCTGAAGAACCACCTGGTAGGCGTTCTACAAATAACTGTTGATTAAATGGAAGACAATTTTGGAGCCACTCCACCAAGTCATGCACGGCCCTAAGGAAAGGGCATTTAAAGCAAAGGGACTTAATCACCAGCCCCAGCCAGAGAAGGTGGGAGCCGGCAGGCTGGCAGTGAACTCCAGCATCACCGAAGTCCATGTTTGAACTCAGAGAGAATCATTGCTGATAATGGTGAGAAAGTTGCAGTTGACAAAGGACCAGGTCATGCACCTTCAGCTTCATGTCAGGCCTTCAACAACAGGGATTTGAGGGGGGACCAGCAGATGGCATAATGGTTACATCACTGGACTCCCATGTAGTCGACTGTGGTTCGAGCCTTGGACTCAGTGACTTAAAACTCACACCAGGCACATGTGCATGCATGTCCAAAATTCCAACAGGAGAATGGAGGAGAAGGGATTGC
>NW_006159505.1:8313426-8317619 GCF_000334495.1 Tupaia belangeri chinensis | reverse complement strand
TATAATCCCAGTGATTTAGAAGGCTGAGGCAGGAGGATCATAAGCTCAAGGCTCATAAAGAGCTGAATGGTGTGGTACACCCTGGTAGTCTCAGCCAGAAGACTGAGAAAAGAGGATCACCACATGGCAAGACTCTGCCTTAAAAAAAAAAATCCTGTTCTTGCAGACTGGCTAAGGAAGGCTTATGTGACATAAGAAGTCTGAAGCAGCTTTTGAGAGAGTTTCTGCACCCCCAAAGATAGCCACAAGCAACAGGCTTTCTTCCTTGGATCCTGATGGGAGCATTCCATCCCCACACTGTCGGGCTGGAGGCTGCCGGAGAAGAGAGACCACTGTCCACACTGCAGACTCCAGTCCACCTAAGTCCACGCCAAGGCTCATGCCAGAGGGTGGGGAGCCAAGACTGGACTCCCCTCACCTCGGTGCCATTGACCTTTCTCCTGTCCAGCTGGTGTACTAGTGTGAAATTCAAAACCAAGAAGGTGGGAGTGAACACTTGTGTCTATGGGTAAGCGAGTTCACCAAAGCAGTTCTGGATCTGGCTGGGGCCATGGCTTCTGGATGGCCAAGCATCCTGTCCTATAGCAGCTCACTCTGCCACAGCTCGGGGAGCTAGTTGCCTACGGTGCTCCGCCCAGCATTGATGATCACATCACCCCCATCTCCCTGGATCCCAGGTTGTTCTGTCTCAGTCATCAGCCACGGCACCATGGCAGACATGAGGCCCAGGCTCATCCAACATGGTAGCCTGGAGCCCATGACACGGGGAAGGCACACGAGACTGGGAGTGTGAGGACTGCCCCCCAACGATGGTACCAGTGACCAGAGATGGTGTCATGAGAAAGACATCCTCACCCACAGGAATTGTCCAGCCTTCTCAGCTCTGCCACTTACTGTGTGACTCTGAGAAAGTCAGCAGACTTCTCTGAACCCTAGCCCCTCAACCTGTAAAAGAGAGCCTTCAATTCCCATCTTTCAGAACAACCACCGCTAACTCCAATGAGAGCTGTACATCAAGTTTTAACTCCAACTCCGAGGGCCCCATTTCCTGTTGAGTTCTATGCTTCCTGTTAAAGCAGAAATGCCAAACCCACATCGGTTTACAATTATTAAGGAAAACCACAAGCACCTCAAAGTGCAAATGGAGGTCACCACATGCACACAGTCAGGGTCTGTGGCTTCTGGCAAGTGGCAGGCAGGAGCTCAGACCTGAATGAAATGCACTATACAGATAATGCCCTCTAGCTACAGGTGATGACTCAGGCAGAATAGAGCTCATGGGCACTCCGAAGCACCCTGTGGGTGGGAGGAGGACACTGCATCAAAGGTAATCTGGCTCTAGAGGCCTTTTTTAAAAAATGTACATTCTCTGAACGACGGTTTGCAGCTGCAATCTTGGAAAGGGAGTACAGGACAGACATGACCTTCTCTAGGACAGACCTCCCGTGGACGCACTGAAGCAAGTCAGGTCACCAGGACCATGGCAGGAAAGATGATCACGCAGACGTCAGGTCCTGTCATGCAGAATTTTTTTGGTTTTGTTTTTAGAGGTTTTTTGGTTTTTGGTTTTTGGTCTTAGGGCATGTGCACTTGCTGGAGAGACAGACAGACAGACACTGAGAGGGAAAGTGAGAACTCATCCCCCAGGGGTCATGGCCACACCACAATGCCTTCTCCTCCATTCTCCTCCTGGGATCTTGGGCACGCACATACACATATCTGGTGTGATTTTCAAGCCACCAAGTCCAGGACTCGAACCACTGTTGGCCACACGGGAGTCCAGCAGCGTAACTGCTATGCCATTTGCTGGCCCCTGCCATGTAGAATTCTAATCTCCTGTGGCTAGAAGTGATAGCCACTTCTTGTCCAAGATGAGCAGACCCCACAGCCATGGGATGAGTGTGGTCACACTGAATGAGGTGGTCATAGCCTCTAACAGGATGGCTGTGGCCACATTTGTGGGGACAGTCAGAGCCACTAAGAATTCAAGAAGTAGCAAAATGCTAGGTGGCAAAATGCTAGCCCGCTGCTGGGAGAACAGCATTTCACTTTGCAATAGCTCGGCCTTCCTAAAGGCAGTCACAATTTTATCTTTTTCCTTAGCAAATGTTTATATTCAGGTGAAATTCCTAGAACGTGAAACTTATTACCATTTTAAGGTATTCAACTCGGTGGATTTGAGCCTTTGCCGTGCAACCGTCACCTCCTCCGTAATCACAGAACACCTTCATTGCTGCGGATGGAAACCCCATCCTTGCTAGCAGCTGATTCCTACTCCTGGCACTGCCCCAGCCTCCGGCGACCACCAGTCTGCGTTCTGCCCCTGTGGGTGTGCCTGTCCCGGACATTCTGGACAGATGCAGTCCTGCGCTGTGCAGACCTCCATGCCTGGCTTTCTTCGCTGCATGTTTCCAAGGTTCGCTCGTGTTGTATGACATCAGTCATTCCTTCCTTCTTCCCATGGCCAAGAGACATTCCATCACCTGACTACACAAGTTGAGCATCCCCAATCCAAAATGTCCCAAACTCTGAAACGTTCTGAGTACCAAAATGATGCCCTAAGTGGAAAATTCCATATCCAACATGATGTGACAGGTCACAGTCAAAATGCTGTGATACCAAAACATTGTATAAATTATCTTCAGGCATATGTATAAGGTACGTAAATTAATTCCATGTTTAGACTTGGGTCTCATTCCCAAAATATCTCAGTTTATATGTTTGCAAATATACCACCATCCAAAAATACTGGCAATCCAAAACACTCTGCTCCCAAGCATCCTAGATACAGGACACCAACCTGCACCACGTTTGTTCAATCATCGATTCCTCTGCTGACATCTGGGTTAATTCTGCTTCTTGGCTATTGTAAACAGTGCTATGAGCACATGCATAAAAGTGTGTGAGTGGACAGACATTTCCGATGCTCTCCAATGCCTAGAAGTAGAACTACAGCTTCTACAGTAACTCTGGTGAACTCTGTGAGAACAGCCAGCCTGTTTTCTCGAGTAGGGCAGCCCCATTTCAACCAATACCATCAGAATGGCTGACAGAGTAATTCTCTTTCCTCTTGTCATGTTGTCTTCGAGCCCTTCATTCACCTGCATGCAGTCAACAGGCCACAGAGAGGGACCACGTCTCAATTACTAAATCACTATTTATATTGAGCAAATGTTGACTGAGCACCCACAACGTGGCAGGGCTTGTTACTGGCTCAGTGAACAAAATAAAAGTTCCTCCAGGTCTTCAAAGAAAATGAAACCACAGTGATGGCTTGAGAAGATTAAGGGTACTCAAGAGTCTTTATCAAGATTAAAAAGTTAATTACTGGACCAGCTGGTAGCACAGTGGTTCAGGCAGCTGGATCCCACATGGCTGCTGGTGATTCAAATCCTGGATTCCATGACTTGAAAAACACACTGGACACTGGGCATGTGTATGTACGTGTGTGCCCCAAATCCCAAGAGATTGCAGAAGGGACTGCAGTGTGGCCATGGGGGTGCTCGTGCTCAAGTGCGCGCACGCTCACTCTTTCTCTCTCTCTCCCCAGCTCCCCAGCACACACCCTTTAGCAAAGTTTTATTAAAAACTGTAAATTACCAAACCACTCCGTGTGGACAGGCTACACTCACACTGGCCATAATCCCTCCCATGTCTTCTCTTTTCCATGCCCATTCTTTGGCCTCTTCCTAATATTCCAACTTTATAAAACCATGGAAATCTGACGCATCTTAAAGAGATAAGCTTTGGCTATGAGAAATGTCTCTTCTTTCATGGATATGAAGTTATGATCCCAGGCAAGAATATTATCTTTGCAGCCCCTTGGAGAGGACTTCAGGTACCTGCCGAGACCACGCTATGTTTCCAGACGTTTCACAAACGTGGGTCACCATGATGGTTGTTGCTACTCCTGAAGTTGACTCGGGTATGAACAACAGCAACTCCAACAACAGGGCCTTGTGAATTAGGGTCTACTCCATGCTGGCTGTTCCAAGCACAGGCACAGACGAAGTTTTATTTTAAGTCCAGTGCCTTCCCAATATATGGCTAAGAAAAACAAAGCTTAGGAAGTCTAGGAACAGGTTCAGGGCCTCAGAGTGGGTGGAAGGCAGAGACGAACCCATACCTAGCAGACTCCATGGGGCAGGGAATCCCTGACTTTAAAGGTGGGCACAAGCACAAGCCACATACAG
>NW_006159505.1:8300240-8313384 GCF_000334495.1 Tupaia belangeri chinensis | reverse complement strand
GCAGCCTCCATGGGGCAGGGAACCCCTGACTTTAAAGGTGGAAAAGAGTACAAGCCATTTCCTGCTGGATGGAAATGAACTTGTTGGCAGGGACTAGGGAAGAATGAGACTGTGACTCAAACTCCTCCCAGTCACCCTGAAGGGACAGATTGACCTTCTGGAACCTGCCCAGTGGCTTCTGTAAATGCCAAATTTCAGGGGAGCTTTCATGAGCCCTCTGATGAGTTATGGCCCCATTTTATAGGGTACAAGTCCTGCTTTCTCTTTATGACTCCCCGCTGCTACATGAGGGAAAGGAATATGCTTTTATAGCTCACCAGGTAATCAGCAGGTACTGAATCTATGTGCTGAGGGGATGAATGGCTGCTTGGCTAGAAGGGCCCAAGATACACAAACTCTCTGCATTTAAGGCATTTGTATGGAGTTTAGCAGGCAGGTCGTTCTGATGCAGCCTGGGTCAGGGCCTCTGAGCCAGTAGAGGCCCCTCATCCCAGGAGGCTGCTGGCTCCCCAGCATCACCCTCTACCTTCTCCTCCCGTTGGACCCTGGACTGGCAACAGAACCACAGCTGACGGTGAATACAGAACGGTCGGTTACTCTCAGGAGTTCAAGTCCTTCTACAATACTTCACAGCAGTCCACATAGAAGACAGACAAAACTACTGACCCCATTTCAGAGCTCAGTAGACCAAGCCAGAAAAGTAAGGGTATTCTCAGTCCCACACCCAGACCAAAGACAATTCTACAAGGTCCCCAAGTCACAAGCCTGCCAAAGGACACCCCAGATCAGCCTCTGAATTCTCCTCATTAGTGATTCCTGAAGAGGAGGCCTTGTGGATACCACAAGACCGACTCCTCTTTGGTAGCCATGCTACCTGCTGTGTTGAACGTCCACCCTCTCAGGTTAAAACCATAAGAGCAGAGGCCCTAAAACAAGCATGGCACTGACCCAGGAGACCACCAGGAGGAATCAACCAGATGCTACCAAGATGGCTGACACCAGTGGTCAGTGACTCTGTCACTTTTTTGCCTTCCAATTTTTTAATGGGGTAGCAAAGTAAGAAGCAAATTTAAACATGGAAAATACTGCATGGCCACAGGCATGTAGGTAGGCCTGCAGGTTCCAGTGACCTCTGAGCACCTCTGCAAGAGTGAGGTCAGCCTTTGGAATCACAGGCAGGCCTGGTATGGGGTCCCTGAAATATGAGGATGCCTGTGTGAAATGCCTTGCCTGCCAAGAGCTGAGGTCAGTGTGCAGGCAGGGAGCACTCTGCCAGTGCTGGGTGGTGGTGGTGGTGGTGGTGGTGCTGTAAATGACCATGTTGCTACATGAGCCAATACACTGGCCACATCAGACATCCTGTACTGACCACACTCCATGGCCTCTGACCAAACGTGTTGTACTCCATCCAAGGCCCTCCTGCTTCTTGCCAACTGCCTCCTGGTTCTCACAGGCTATCAAGTGGGAAATCGCAGGCTCAGGTGGTTTGAGTAACTTGTGGCCCCGGGGACTTCTGTCTCGTGGGACAACAGGGCTGCATGTGGAGTGGCAGCAGCATAGCGCCACATAAACGGGTTAGAGAGACCAGAAAGAGAAGAACCAGCCCTTGATGAAGTAACAAAGGCAAGGGTATGTTTATGCTCCCAGTTTCAGAACCCACCCAAACCTGAACTGTATGAACTCTGGCCTATGTGCCTCTTCCTCAGGTACAACTGGTCAACCCCAACTCTTTGCAGATGAAATTGTTTTACATGGCTAATATTTGCTCCATGACATTTTCAAAGCTGAAACATGTAACTTTATGGGTGTCTGATGGGAGATCCCCTATATCTCACTGGCTGTTCCCACCTGAAGGTGTTGCCATGGGGCCCAGGCATGCCCAGAGCCTCTTGGACTCCCAGTCCTGTACATCAGACAGGTCCTGAAGTGATGCTGCCGGTAGTAAGTGACTGCAGGTTGGCTCCCAAGAAGCATGAAACTCTGAGCAGGGTAGAAAGAACCTCAAGGAACACACAGGACATGAGTTCCAGAATAAAATGATAATCAAGGAAGGACCAGCACAAGCCACTTGACTCATCTTGGTGAGACCTTCATTTGAATTCTTGAGACTATGACTCAAACCCTCCCAGGGGTCGGGGATAGGTGCTGGGAGTGGTGAAGAAGCAGACTGAGGTAAGACTACCCCGCCTTCAGAGAAAAAACTTAGGATCGAATTGGGTGAGGGAAGGAGAAAGGAGATGTTCTCATTTCCGTCAGCACCATGAGGGAGTGTGCAATGGATCCTTCCTACTGTGCCAATGTGATGACCGTCTGCTTGTGTGGGGAAGGTCGAGGAAAAGACACCACACTCCCTTGATGTGGTGATGAGACAGCAAACTCTATCAAAAGCTTAGAGATTAGCATTTCTTTTTAATAATTATTTAACTTTATTTATTTACTTTTTAAAATTTGACCAAGACAGAGCAAGAGAGAGAGAGAGAGAGGGGGAAAGTGAGAGGGCAAGCCGTCAGGTCTAGGACTCAAACCATGGTTGGGCACATGGGATTCCAGTGTCCCTAACCATCATGCCGCCTGCTGGCCCCAAGTTTAGCATTTTTAACAACTCATTCAACCTCCCAACACTCTACAAAGTAAGTGCTGTGATCATCACTAATTTACCAATGATAAAACAAAATATGAAAATTATCTTTAAAAAAACAAATATAAATTGGAGCCAGCAGGTGGCATGGTGGTTAAGGTGCTAGACACTTCCACATGGCCAACTACAGTTCGAGCCTGGACCTGGGGACTTCCTTTCTCACTTTCCCCTCCTTTTCTCTCTCTGTGTCTCTCTCTGGTCAAATTAAAATAAATGAATTAATAAATAAAATTAAGTAACTCTTTAAAAAAATAAAACAAATAAATAAAGGGTAGAATGAAAATTTGATCCTGTGCAATCCAGAATCACCACTACAAACTAGGAGCCCAGACTCTTAAATATTCTTGTGCAGTAAAGGGTAAATTCAGCAGGCCTGGGTTGTCCAAGGAAAGGTTCAGCCCTTATCTGACTGCTGGGAGGTAACCTCTGAGCCCTGGGGTGATTCTGCCTGGTGAGAAAATCTGTATTTTCCAGGGGCCCTTGCTAACAACATGATTTACAGGATGGGGTCTGGAGCCAAGTGGTATCAGGACGACCTCCAGAGGGGCTGGAGACCAAGGTCAGTCAAGTGGGTGATCAGCCAAGCCTATACAATGATCCCCCAATAAACACCCTGGACACAAGGTTCAAGAGCTTCCCTGGTCGGCAATACTCCATCTGTGCTGTCATGCATCACAGCTGAGAGAATTCATCACTGTCCAAGGACTCCGCTGGGAGAGGACAGCTGGACAATGGTGCCTGGGGCCTCTGGATGTCATCCTCTGTGCCTTCCGTCTTTGCTGATCTTACCCTTTTGCTATAAGGAAAGCACCTGTGACAGTACTCGGCTAAGTTCTGTAAACCCTCATAATGAATCACAGAGCCTGAGGGTGGCCTTGGGGACATCTGGACACAACTGTCCTGTAAGTGGCTACAGTTCTAAAGAGAAGAACTGCACGCCAAGGGGGGAGGAATTGATATCTGAATTGATTTATAAGTGGTCTTTATAAAGGTAAAAAAAAATATTAAATACCCCTCCAAAAAAAGACACCATCACCTACACAGAAAAGATATGGGAAAATGCTCATTAACACAGCAACCAGAGGACCAGGCCCTGCCTCCCTGGCTGGTGGGAACAGTGAATCTTCTTGGCTAACCTCCCGGCTAACAGTGGCTGTTCCTGCAGGAGGCTCTTACAGGCAGGTAACAAGACCCGACACAGTTCCCATCTGTGCTGCCTCTGTACAGTGAGCCTGTGCCAGGAAGGGCCCGTGTTCCCTGTGGACGAGCTCTCAGGTGACAGGCTCTGACTGAAAGTGCTGGGTCCCCTCCCCTCATGGTGGAGGCTACAGCACTGGGACTTCCAAGGCAGGAGTACTCCCCACTGTCACACCAGATGCCTGTCCCCTGCCTGCCACACCTACGCTTGCAGGAAGAAAGGATTCCTAAAGACAGGGTCTCCTGCTGTCTCAGCTGAGGCCACTGTCCCCTCCCAAGATGGCTCTAGTCTACACCTGACCAGACACAATAGACAAGAACAAGGACCTGCTTCAGATGACAAGTAACTAGCTCTCTACCAATGCTGTTAAATGCCGACATTCACCATGGACCCAGGCAGCACCAGAGTTCCAGAAGGGGAGCATGATGCAGCTATTCTGGAAACAGTATCTCCCCACTGGCCCAGCCACGGAAAGCTGCCCAGGCTGGGCAGAGGCATGGACCCCTGGGCCCAGACAGGGACATACGACCAGAGTCCCTCTGAGGACAAAGCTAATAGAGGCAAAGGTCGGCTGGCCTGGCACAATGTCGGCCTGGCATCTGCATGCCAGCCCCCTCCTCTTCCCCATGAAGGAAACCTAGTGAGGTGACACAGGGAACAGCAGGCACAGGGAGACCCTGAGTCCCCAGAGAGCTCTGTGCCCCAGGCTCTTGGTGGTCCCAGCCCCAGGGCCTGCAAGCCCCTTCTGACCTGTGCTACCAGAATGGAGTTTCTATGGCCTGTGTGGCCAGAGGCCTGATCAAGGAAGTACCCAGGCCTGTGGCCTCTTGGTGATGCTGGCCCATCCTGTCAGGCTGTTGCCTTTCCTCTGAGTCTCTGTTCTGTCACAGCCATCATTCTCACTAGCTTTAGATCGTTTGAAATCCAGATGGTCACTTCTCTGGTCAGAGAATGTCAGTCGGTGTCTCTAACCCTCAACCAGTGACAAATTCAGAGATGCTCTGTAGCCCTGCCTGTGCCACAGCCCGGCACTTTCACGAGGACCCTGATCTCCCAGATCCTGTTCATTTTCCCCTTGCTGGATTCCAGCAAAGGCAACGCCATCCTTGGGGAAGGAGAACTTGGAGCCCAAGGGTAGAGCGCTGGGCCACAGCCTCCCTCCCCATCACTGGCAGTCCTGGGGGACCCCCCACAGACGAACACTCAAAGTCCTCTCATGCCTATTTGTCAGGATAAACCTTAAGGAAGTCCAAGTGAAAAGCCTAGAGGTTCCCAAAATGGGGCTGGGATGCACCATATCTCCAATTCTTACCAGGAGGAAAGTTCTGGAAAGGGACAGGTTTGCCAACACTCCCTTCCCCGTTACCAACGGAGACAGCAGGTATTTCAGATTGGGAATGTGTGTTATTTACCTGCTTGTTGGTAGCAGGGGTATTGGCAGGGTCTGCAGGGTCACGGGGGTGAGGAGAGGTCAGAGGTGGGCCCCATGGATCCATATCAAGAGTCACTGAGGGGCAGCTGCTGAGATTGGGGGGGGGGCAGGAAAGACCCAAGTAAGGCTGTGCTTCTGGGCATACAATAGAGGAAGGGGCTGGGGTCTTTCAGAGAGAAGAACATCAATCGGTTCAAGTTCTCACCAGCGTCAGGTGGGGCATCTGATCCTCTCCACATGCTCTGTGGGGACCCTCGATGTTTCCCAAAGCGATCACTCCACAAACTTCAGAGGAAAAGGCAAGCAAATCAACTGTCTACAGTATGCATTTGCTTATGCTGAAGTAAGGAGAAGGACGGCAGTGCAGTGTTCAGTTTCTGGAACATTCCTGTGTGACCATGCTCACCATCACTTCCATCTCCAGGCAGTACCATGATGGGTGGAAGGATGGGTGGAAGGACAGCTGCATTCCTGTGGCATGGAATTTCCTCTGCATTTATTTATGACTTTCACATCTACTTCATGACTGTCAAACAGTTCTTATTAGCCGAACTGCTCCCTCTGAAAACATCTGGGGGGAATTAACACTGGCAAGTCGATGTGCAATTGCCGTTCGTTGTATAAAAGAGTAAAAGACATATAAATATTTTAAGATGGTGAGGAATCGGCAGCCCTTCCCCTCATCCTTGCTCATGCTTTTGACGGACAGGTCAATTACATTCTTCACATAGCCATGACTATGGAACCGTAGCCAAATGTCATACCTTTTCTCCTGTGCCTCCAGAAGACCAGCTTGCTATCTAGGCAAACAGTTCATAATGTATAAAATCATAAAAATGTCCGCAGTGAGAGAGAGAGAGACCGGAAGGAAAGATGGGAGTTGGGAGTGGGGTGGGGACAGTCTGGACTTAACCAAACACTTTGAATTTTATTTCCAATCATCAGAGACGAGCAAAACCTCATGTATTACAAGGTTTATCTGCTTCTTTTGGCAAATTCCATTCTTTCTGATTTGGTTCTTGTTCTTTCCAAGAAAAGGTGAGCTCAGCAAGTTTCCAACGTGCTTGCAGTGCTTTGCTGAAATGTGGCTCAAGTTTTACCCACAAAGCAAAAAGGAATCCACAGGACAGACGCAGATGCCAAAGCCATCTGCCTCCAGTGACCCTGATTTCTCTTCCTGAACCAGATCTTCTGGTCCTTGCTTCCAAAGCCCAAACAGTTCCAACTCACCCTGCCCGTGGCATTTTCCCGGGAGGCTGGCCTTGGCCACACCTTTCTGGAAGGTCCCACGTACAGGGCTTCTTCCTGCTGTGTCTCCAGGCTCAAGAGCAAAATGAGGGAGAGAGAATTCCTCGGAATTGCTGTTGGCTTTTGAGTCCGACTTACCTTCATTTCACTTCATTCCGTTGAGACAAAGAAAGGACAAATGGGAGTCCTGGACACACACTGCGTTTGGCAGTCTGAGGGCTCCTAAAAACTCTTTTTTT
This sequence comes from Tupaia belangeri chinensis, assembly GCF_000334495.1. NCBI lineage: Eukaryota > Metazoa > Chordata > Mammalia > Scandentia > Tupaiidae > Tupaia > Tupaia belangeri. Next base: position 8,306,629 of record NW_006159505.1, on the reverse strand, counting down.
AAAAAAGAATTATCATACTTAATTTTATTTGTCCATGTATTTATTTATTTAAATTTTGACCAGAGAGGGAGAGAGAAGAGAGCGAAAGTAAGAAAGCAAGCTGCCAGGTCCAGGACTTGAACTATGGTCAGCCATGTGAGAGTCCAGTGCCCTCAATCACCATGCCACCTGCCAGCCCCCCTAAAAACTTTTTAAGGTCTTTAAAAGGCTAAAAATCCAAATGCAAAGAAAACTGCCCTGTGCACCCTGCTGTTCCAGTGTCACTGAATTTAAACCCAGGAGGGGCGCAGGAAGCCAACACAGCTGTGCTCCCAGTGCTCCACAGGTGTGCGGGCAGGTCCCCAGGAGGGGGCTGGGCTGGAGGTGGCATCTCCAAGTAAGTGGGATGTGCCAGGGCTGAGCAACCCCAGTGAGGCATCGTCCCTTCTCCTAGACTGCAACAATGAGAAAATCTGCTCTCTACGTGGACTGATATTGCACAAGAGAATTGGTATCCCATCTCTTTTTCCCTGGCTGCCAGAAAGCTCAGAGACAAATACCAAATACTGTAACTGTAAAAATGCTCTCTCATCCTACAGGTTGACCTTAGAGACATCTACTGTTGGAAGAAGAATTTTGCCAGTGTGGCCTAGAACAGAAACATTTGGGAAGCTAGCTAGAAAGACAGATTGCTCCTGAGTCAGATTTCCTGTGGATGAAATCTTAGAATCTTCCATTTAAATAAGATGCCCAAGAATGTTCTCTGGCCTGGATTCAAAGCCAAAGCCAAATGTCACAGTGCTTTTCCAGGACTTAGAAGATGTGTTGTTGTTGTTGTTGGGAGGAGCCTAGCTACTCCACTCCCATCTTTATCTTTGCCAGTGAGCACCCAGGAGTACCCCAGGTGCCACTTGCAGGGGCTGCAGTGAGCACGGTGGGCAGGCGAGTCCACACAGAAGAGCTGTCACAGCCTTGAGGTGATAAAGCAATCCTTGGGTGGGATATTTAGGAAGATTTATATAATGAGCAGACTGAACACAGCCTGCATCGTCTCAGGATAGGGACTCAACGTTCACGCACATCAACGGATGAATGGGTAAAGAAAATGTGGGACATAAACACAATGGAATACTATTCAGCCACGAAAAAGAATAAACTCCTACCGTTGCAGGCTAGGTAAGTACGACCATGTACTAAGTAAAATAATCTAAGTATAAATGGAGAAAGACCCCGGGTTCTCCCTCATAAACAGAGACTAGAAAAACTGACCTCACAGCAGCAGAGAGATGAATGCCTAACAGAAGCTGGGAAGGATGGGGTCAGGGACAGGAATAGAGAAACACTGATGAACAGAAACAAAATCACAGATGGATAAGAAGAACAATGTCTAGTGGTATCAAATACAATAAGGAGAATGCGGTTAACAAAAACTCTCAAAGGAGCTAAAAGAAGAGAATTCTGAATATTCCCAACACACGATGCTTAAAGGTCTTCGGCAGTTCCTATGATAATCCAGTCTCCCCTAAACCCCTGCTGCTGCCTCATCACCCAACCCCACGGCTCTGCAAAGCTTTAGGACATCCCTGGCCAACCTATTCCAGCAGGAAGTTTCTCTCCCTACCTGCCTCAGTGAGTAACCTGGTCTAAACAGACAAGAGAAGGCACACAAGGATGGAGAGGGAAGCCCAGAGACACTGAGCTGGCCTCGCAGCCTGCAGGGAACAGGCTGGGCTCTACAGAGCTCATGCAAAGACACAAAGGCAAACCCTCACGGAAAGCAGGGTCTCCTAGCAGCCCAGGACATAGTCCCAAGGAGACAAAGGGCATGCAAGTGATTGTGTGGGAGGGATAGAAAGGTAATTTTGACATGATCCAGCCCGGTGCTGCAGTCCTCCTGAACAAACCTGGTGCTTCCTCTAGGGCCCTGCAGGAGCTGCCTGTCCCTGCTTTTGGGAAGTGTAAGAAAGCCTCATCCCCAGGGCATTGACCTCTCTGTGGGATACAAATGTCTATACTGAGGAGGGGGCTCCCCTCTCAGCTACAAACAGGGTTCCCAGCTCTGGCAAAGAGCCTCCCAGGGGACACCCTGGCTCCTTTGCACTGAGAGTAGAAAGGGTGGCTCTTCTCTTCCCACACAAACCTTCCTCCTTGTGTAGCCAAAGCACATCCAGGTGTGGGACTGTGAGCTTTGCTCAAGCAATGGTCCTCCAGAGCTGCACACTTCCCAGAAGGTCTCCTGGCTCACCGTGTTGTAGGGGAGAGACTCAAACGTGACATCAGGGCCTTGCTCAGGAGCTCAAATTGACCCCTGCAGAGCTGGGCACCCTGACTGACTAAAAACATCTGGCCAGACACAGACTACTTAGAGGGCCATGGAGACATCACTGCTCAGACCCTCAGCTCACCCATTGCCCACCCAAGTACCTGTTGAGACTCACCTCCCAACATCCCACTCCTCTGCAGTGGGATTCCACACAGTCCTGACGGGGTGCCGTGGGAGCCATCCTGCTGTAGAGCTATTGAGAAAGGTACCACTGTTACAGAACACAGCTTGGACGTTCTTCAAAAAACTGAAAATGGAACTCCCATATGATCCAGCAAGCCTACCACCAGGCGCAAATCCAAAGGAAAGGAAGTCAGCGTGTAGGAGAGAGTTCTGCGCCCTAATGTCTAGTGCAGCATTATTCACAACAGCCAGGATGTGGCCTCCACCTCCGTGTACGTCAACAGACGTAGGTAAAGAAAACCTGGTATAGACACACCGCGGAATACTACTCAGCCGTGCAAAAGGACGAACTCCTGTCATTCGAGGTTGAACAAGTGAGCCTGGAGGACTGTTAAATGAAGTAAGAAAGACCCAGCAGGGGCCTGGGGCAGACTGGATTGTCATGGGAACTGTGGAAGCCCTTTGAGAACGTCCTAGTCTTAACCACAAAGCCTTTTGTGGAAGGATGGGGAGGGGGAGGGAGTAGAGGGGCAGATAAACAGAAACGAAATTACAGATGGGTAAGAACAATGCCCAGTGGCATAAAATACAGCCAGGAGAGTGTGGTTAAGAACTTACTAAATACCTTCAAGTGGGAGAGTTCCTAATACATCGTGATGACATTGGTTGAGAGGTTGGGCATTCCAATTACCCTGAGTTAATCATTACACATTGTATCCATGTACTGAAAACTCACACTCTACACCTACACAGACATGTACGATTATTATGTTAATAAAAAAAAAAACTTTTAAATTACAGACCACTAGGTGTTCTGTGGGGGTGCTGAGTGACCTGGGGCCTTCAGATCCGGCCTGCAGCTGTGGTGGGCAGCTCCACCATCCTGCTTTGCCACCCTTCACATCCACAGCTGCCCTCCCTCAGCCAGGCGGCAGCTTCCCCCTCATTCCAGTGTCCTCGGAGGAGCTGGCCAACCAAGGGTGCTGTCCAGCACATGTGTAAAGGGGTTCAAGTGCCTTCCGAAAGGGCAAGGTGTCTCCCTGTCAGCCGACAGCCCGCCTGCACCGGCCTCCTCCCACAGCGCATTCATGTGCACCAGGCTGGCATGTCCAACACAGGATGCCCCCTCCCCAGGGCCGCTGGCCAGACCCATCAGCACAACGCAGCTCCAGACATTTCGTGTGCTGGAAAGACAATCGCTGGGCCAGCCAAAGGCTTGGGGGTTAAGGCAGCTAGATCCCACGTGGCCAACTGTGCAGTTCAAGTCCCAGACCCGAGGTCTCGAAAACTACACCAGGTATAGGTACTTGGGTGCCCAAAACCCAGAGAGGAGAACAAATAACAGATTGCAGCTATCCTTCTGGGGGCTCGTGTGCTCGCTCGCGCTCGCGCTCTCTCTCTCTCTCTTTCATGAGTGCACGCTCCCTACAGCAAATTTAAAAAAGATGGAGAGAGAGAACCAGAAGCCCAAGCTCTTGTCCGCTCAGAACTGTAACACACGTGCTCTGAGTATCGGTGTCCCTGAGAGTGCAAGGAGGGATACTGCCAGGTGACCTGTGGTCGACCCCCACTTCCACCAGTCTGCGCTCCGAGGGCCTCCCGTGGGTCCCCCACTCATCTGAACACGTTGCTCTGGGCTTCTCAGCTGTTTGTGTCCGCCGTGGAGCCATTAGTGGGTTCTGTCCTAGACACTCTGCTGCCCTTACAGCAGTGGTCAGGCACCCGGAGCGAGGTCATGGCGCCAAGGAGTTCTAGATCTGCATCCACCCAAGGTACCGCCCTGTGGTGATGTGAGCCCAGGGCCAGGTCAGGCCTGTGTGGCTTCCCTGGTGCACCCAGAAGGGACTCCACAGAGGTACCTCTTCTTGGCATACCAAGAGGGTTATTGAACTGTACACACGAACATAGATAAAAGGGTCAATCTAATATTAGGCATATTTTACCACAATGAAAAAATTAATTACAAAAACAGTCCAGCCCCATAGACTCGTGGGTGGGGAAGACTGATCCCACACAACCCCCTGCAGTTTGAAGCCCAGCCTCGACAGCTTGAGGAGCATGACGGGTCCAAGTGCACGTGCGCTCCAATCCCAACGGGATGGAGAAGTGGAGGAACGAGGACTGCGGTGTGACTACACCCTGCTGGGGGCAGCTTTCCCTCTCTCTGTCTCTCTGTGTCTCTCTGGCAGGCACACATGCCTCTGGCAACTAGAAAACGGGCAATAGGCAGGATTTAGTGGGGCAGGTCCTGATTGAGAATTAAGTCCCCCATTCTGGGGAGAACTTCTTCAGAAGTCAGACTGCACCATGGCAAATAGAGTGTCACACACACTTCATCACCCAGGAAGGACACCCGGAATATCAGGAATCCTCTGTGCCCTCTGATTAATCACTAGAGGGTGTCTGATTACACCCACAAGAGGGAAAGATCATTTGAGACAATAAGGAAGAGCATTCAAGAACACCACATCTTCCGCTCTAATCTAACATCCTAAACCAGTGACGAGAATTTGCAGCATTGTGAACTAATTTCGTTACTCGACAGTAGCACCCTCCTGCACGGTGCGACATCCGGCTACCTCCCAGAATAGACCCCAAAGGGAGATTCCCATTCTTTCCCTGAGTGGCAGCAGGAGGGGATCAGTTCCCAGGTCAGAAACCCAGAACCCATGCAGGTTTGTTATGTGATAAATTTGTCCACTGGAACATGACCCGGCTGCAGCCTCCGTGGGGGTGATGTGAAGTACCCTCATAGGACATAGGTGACAGAGGGAGGCCTCACGACATCAGGGCCCCTGAGGAGCAGGGCCCTTTGTGAAAACAAGGATGCAGGAGCTGCCTCAGGAGGAGGAAGGAGTCCAGATGAATGATCTAGCCCTGAGTGCCAATTCTGCCTCCAGCTCTCCACCACCCAAAACCCAGGGAGGCTTACTGCCGGGGGGGGCTCCCAGAGGAGACACATCCCAGAGAAGAAAGCCCACCACCTCCCACACATCAGCAAGCTCCTTCTCCCAGTTGAGAGGCTCTGGGAAGTTCTTTTAGAGACTAATCACCCCCATGAACAGAACTCCCCAGAGCAGCTCCCCTTCCCTGGAGACCACTGACTGAGTGGTAGAGAGCCCTGGCTAGGAACCAAAAATAAATGCACTCACTCTCAGCCGCCATGAGCTGCCCAGACTGGCTCCTCCTTTTTTCTTCTCTTTAGTAACAGTGACCCCCACCTGAACTCAAGTGTGCCCCCACCATCTGTGAGCCAGCAGTGACAACCAAGAACAGGCTCAGGGCCTGCCCTGAAGAAGGATTTACAGTAACAGCACATTAAGCACTGTTTTTGTTTGTTTGTTTTGTTTTTCTAATTTTGCCACAGCATGTATGCACTGACCAGAGAGAAACAGTGAGGGAAAGTGAGAAATCACCTCCCAGAGGGATGACCATGCTGCAATCCCTTCTCCTCCATTTTCCTCCCAGGATTTTGAGCACATACACCCAGCATGTTTTTCAAACCACCAGGTCTGGGACTTGAACCACGGAGTGAGTCATGTAGGATCCAGAGCCTTTTCAAATACGGTTACCAGATCTCACTAGTTTTTTTTTGTTTGTTTTGCTTTATTTTTTTTTTTTTAATTTCCCAGAGGGTATTTGTGCTCACTGGAAAGAGAGAATGAGTACAAGGGAGAGAGAAACAGCACCGGGGGGAATGGTCACGCTGCAATTCCTTCTCCTCCATCTCTCTCTCCTTTTGGAATTAGCATGTTTCTCAACACCAGGTCCAGGACTCAGGAGCTCACAGTCACCGCGTGGGACCCAGCCACTTGAACCACCATGTCACCAGCTGGCTCCACAGATCTCACTGTGGTAACAAGCAAAAGTTCAATTCAATTGGTCCAAGTGTCCTTTCCTCACTTAAGTCCCTGGAGGAGATAAGAAGAGCTTGGTACAAACCGAGGCACACAGAGGCTCGAGG
>NW_006159505.1:8281331-8299234 GCF_000334495.1 Tupaia belangeri chinensis | reverse complement strand
CTGCCGGGGGGGGCTCCCAGAGGAGACACATCCCAGAGAAGAAAGCCCACCACCTCCCACACATCAGCAAGCTCCTTCTCCCAGTTGAGAGGCTCTGGGAGGTTCTTTTAGAGACTAATCACCCCCATGAACAGAACTCCCCAGAGCAGCTCCCCTTCCCTGGAGACCACTGACTGAGTGGTAGAGAGCCCTGGCTAGGAACCAAAAATAAATGCACTCACTCTCAGCCGCCATGAGCTGCCCAGACTGGCTCGTCATGTAGGATCCAGAGCCTTTTCAAATACGGTTACCAGACCTCACTAGTTTTTTTTTGTTTGTTTTGCTTTATTTTTTTTTTTAATTTCCCAGAGGGTATTTGTGCTCACTGGAAAGAGAGAATGAGTACAAGGGAGAGAGAAACAGCACCGGGGGGAATGGTCACGCTGCAATTCCTTCTCCTCCATCTCTCTCTCCTTTTGGAATTAGCATGTTTCTCAACACCAGGTCCAGGACTCAGGAGCTCACAGTCACCGCGTGGGACCCAGCCACTTGAACCACCATGTCACCAGCTGGCTCCACAGATCTCACTGTGGTAACAAGCAAAAGTTCAATTCAATTGGTCCAAGTGTCCTTTCCTCACTTAAGTCCCTGGAGGAGATAAGAAGAGCTTGGTACAAACCGAGGCTCACAGAGGCTCGAGGTGCTGCGAGCTAGCCAGAACGTGGCCAGTGAGCTGGCCTGATGCAGGTGCTATTCTAGATGATGAAACCCACGCAGCCCAGTGGGCTCTGAGCTCTGCCTCCTGCTACCAGCTCACTAATGTCAGGTCCCAAGTTCACACCCCACGGAAGTCCACATTCATGTCTAGTTGCTTGCCTCATGTCCTGTGGCTCAAGTCAGTGCTTGGGCATGCACTCACTCCTGTCCTGTGAACAGGGACAAATCTGCTCCCCTCTTGAGCCTGCTGCTGACCCCCAAACAGAGGGGCAGACTACCATCTTCCCTAGAACCACACATTCTCACAGACGTAAACTTGACACCTTGTGACTGAGCTGGCCAGAGAGCCAGAACTGTGAGCCTAACGGGAAAGTGACTAGCATAGGTCTCTGCCTACTTGGCCAGGATGCTGGGGATGGTGGGAGCACGTGCCACCCCCTGCTCAAGAGAACCCCTTCCCACAAGAGATGGAAGAAGGAAACTACAGAAGCTAGAGACAGGGCTTGAAGACTTGGAGGGACGCTGGGATGCAGAGAAGGGAGGGATATGGAGAGTGGGAAGATTCAAAGTAGATTTTAGACAGAGCTGGTAGGCTGCGGCGTTGGAAGCAGCAAGTCCAGAGAGCAGGTGCCCCCCCAAAGCCACGGGGGACCAGGACCAGGAGGTACTGGGACGTGCCTCATTCCTGTCTTGTGCTCATAATCTTGGACAGACATTCTCACCAGGCCACGGAGGATGAAGCGCAGATATACAAACAAGGCATTAACAGATACACACCATCTCCATGGTACTGAGGTCTCACTGAGGGGGCAGCTAGGGAAAAATGTCTCATAATGGCTTATTAGGACGGCAATAATGACAAAAGTGTTGAGAGACCGCCCAAGAGGTCCAGACTCCAAGTATCTGCCTTTAAGGTCCCCAGGACAGGGGGTCAGGCTAGGAGTCCTGCACCAACAGCCCTAACATGTGGCCAGCCAGGCCGGGAGCAGCCGCTCAGTGACCCTGTGAGAGTGATCAAGTACCGACTGCGAAGGGCCTGCCTTCACCTGAGAATGGCGGTGGCTGCACTTTCCGCATGGAGGCAGCAGTACAGGGATGTTAATGAGGACTCAGCAAGTGCAGGTTTTAAGCACAGATCACCAGTGAAGGGATACCAGTGAAGCAGAGTGTGGGCCACTGGGCACTAGGCAAGGAGCTCAGGGTGTGTCTTCATGCTAGAGGGCACACAGGGCATGCCAGGCCTCCCTCTGTCCTTCCTTCTGGTCAGCAGCAGGCTCACCCCTGGTCTGAGCGGTGCTCAGAGTGTCTCCACCACTCCTGTTTGCAGTCATATGACTGAATCTGGCATGAGCATGACAACTGGGACCTCTCGGAGCAGACAGGAGAAGCCAGAGCTGGGACTTTGAGCCACAGGCCCTGCAGTCCCTCTAGGTCACACTAGCTGGACACTAAGGGCAGCCTGGTTTCCCCGGCACCAAGAACAACTCCATCCACCTTCCTGTCACCCAAATGCAAACACGCAGGCCTGACCACAGTAACCAGCTGTCCTCTGGCCACGATGCTCAGGGACCAAACCTGATGAAGGCCATTGGCTTATAGATAACAAGGACGAGAAAATGTTCTAACTCACCAGAGGGGTAGGCAGACTAAGCCGTGCGGGAAGTCCTAGCACAGGAACCGTCTGTGCTCTGGGTAGCCAAGGCAGGGAGAACAGAAAGCTTTCCAGACCTGTGAAGAGACAGAAACCAGAGTCAGTAGAGGCTACTGAGAGGTACATGTTAAAACGTCATGTACGGGCCAGCAGGTGGCGTGGTGGTGGGGGCGCTGGACTCCCACATGGCCGACTGTGGTTTGAGTTCTGGACCTGGCAACTTGCTTTCTCATTTTCTCTCTCTCTCTCTCTCTCTCTCTCTGGTCAAATTAAAATAATAATAATAACCAATAAAATTAAATAATTATTAAAAGAAAAAATCATGTAGATCCTGGGCTTTCTGAGCTAAAAATCAGACTTCACTTTTCCCCTTGGGAAGATGGAGGACTTCCTCTGGCCAACATGAAGTATGACTAGACACCCAGGGTGTTGTGTAGAACACCAGCCTAAGACTCGGAAGGGTGGGGAGAGGAAGGCAGACCGGCCAGGGACAGGTGTGAGGACTCAGAGCTTTCTCCTCGCCTCATACAGCCCAGACATGCGACCCAGGAACAGCAACAGGGGCAGGACGAAAGCTGCTGTCCTTAATAAAGAACCTGAAATGTGGCCACTAAGATGACATGTTTAGACAAAAGCCGCTCTACGCCAGCCAGAAACAGCCACTGCGCCCCACCCCACCTACAGCAGAGGCCAAGTGAGGAGGTCAGATCTCCACTGTGTGTGGTGGTAATGTGGCATCCAATCCCTCGCCCGGGCAATGTCCAATAAGCCAAAGTGGGAAGCGGGGACATTAACTTCCAACAGGCAGTAATGAGCTCTTTAACCAAGTATCAGTGTATAGACGTTGGTAATACAGGAAGAGGATTACATGTCATGACCAAGTGGAGTTTACTCCAAGGATGCAAGGCTGGTCTAATACTGTTTTATTTTTAAAAGAATTATTTTATTATTTAACTTAATTTATTTATCTATTTATTTAAGTATCTATTTATTTAAATAAATAGATAGATAAATGTATTTATGCCATCTGCCAGCCCCCTAATATTTATTTTTAAAAATTGATAAATGTAGGGGGCCAAGAGGTGGCATGGTGGTTAAGGTATTGGACTCCCACATGGCCAAACACAGTTCAAGTCCCAGACCTGGCAGCTTGCTTTCTCATTCTCTCTCTCGTTCTCTCTTACTCTCTGGTCAAATTAAAATAAATAAATAAGTAAAGTTAAATAAAATAATTCGTTAAAAAAAAAAAAAATCAATTGCATCCCATATGCTAGCAGTGAACATGTAGATATCAAAGCTAAAAATATAACACTATTTCAACTGCTTTTCTAAATGTAATGATTAGGTATAAATCTAACAAAACGTACAGTACTTACATGCCGAAATCTACACCACATTGATGAGAGTCAGGAGTCAATTCTTCCCAAATTGATCTACAAGTTGAATGTAATTAAAATCCCAGCTATCTTTTTAAGATATGGACTATGTATTCAAAAATTTATACAGAAAGGGAAAGGAACTAGAATTAAACAATCTAAAAAACAAGACTAAGGTGAGAAAAATCAGTCTACCCAATTTCAAGATTATATACTACAGTAATCAAAGTTGTGTTGGTCCAGGGGAGGGATAGGTGCATAGCAGTAGGACTTTGTATTTTTATAAGAATTATTTAATTTTATTTATGAATATTTTTTAGATTTATTTAATTTTATTTATTCATTGTTATTTTATTTTTTAATTATTTATTTAACTTTACTTATTCATTCATTCATTTTTAATTTGACTAGAGAGATACAGAGAGAGAGAGAGAGTGAAAAATCGCTCCCCTTGAACTATGGTCAGCCATGTGGGAGCACCCAGTGCCTTAACCACCATGCCACCTGCTGGTCCCCATTCATTTATCTTAATTTGACCCAGAGAAAGACATAGAGAGAGGGGGATAGTGAGAAAGCAAGATACCAGGTCTGGGACTTGAACTGTGGTCAGCCATGTGGAAATGTCCAACACCTTAACCACCATTCCACCTACTGGCCCCATGATTATTACTACTTAATTTTGCTATAAGGCACGTGTGCTCATCAGAGACACAGAGATAGAGAGAGATGGGGAGAGTGAGAAAACAAGTCACCAGGTCCGAGACTCAAACCACAGTTAGCCATGTGGAGTCTAGCACCTTAACTACCACACCACCTGTTGGACCAAACAGCAATAGGCCTTTATAATAGAAAACCACCACACAAGTACATCCAGCTGATTTTCGCACAAAGGTGCAAAAATTCAATGGGAGAAAGATTATCTTGTCAACCAATAGTGTCAGAGCAATTGGATATCCATAGGCAAAATAATGAACATCCTAGGCCTCATGTCTTATACAAAAATTAATTCAAAATAAATCCTGGGCTTAGATATAAAACATAAAATGATAAAACTTTTACAAAAAAAATGTAAAGAAAAGAAACAGGAGGAAACTTCAGAATCTGGAGATAGGCGATGACTTCTTGGACTTGATGCAAAATCTAAGTCCACACACAGAAAAACTGGGGCTGGTTATGGGATCCCACATGGCCGGCCATGGTCTGAGTCCCAATGGCTTGAAAAACATACCAAGCAGGGGCCAGCAGATGGCATAATGGTCGTAGCACTGGACTCCCATATGACCAACCACGGTTTGAGTCCCAGACTTGGAAGCCTGAAACTCACACCAGGCCAGGCATGTGTGCATGCATGCCCCAAATCCCAAGAAGTGAATAGAAGAGAAAAGACTATGGCATGGCCATGGCCACTGGGGGGTGATTTCTCACTTTCTCTCTATCTCTCTGTCTTCAGAGAGTGCACATGCCCTATAGCAAGAACAGCTCTCGGAAAAAATTTTTTTAAAAAAAGAAAAGATATATCAGGCACATGTGTATGCAAACTCGAAACCCCAATAGGATGCAGAAATGGAGAAGGGATTGCAACAGGACCACAGCCCACTAGGGTATTCTCCTGCCAAGTCCTGACACCCTCCGGCAGCTAAATACATACATACATAAAGACTGATAAATAAGACCTTGCAAAAATTTAAAAATTTGGCTCTGTAAAGGACTCCGTTAAAAGGATAAAATCACAAATCATGAAATGGAAGAAAATGTAAACCACATATTTGACAAAGGACAACTTGACATTCAACAACATGCAAACAAACAAAAACAACAATCCAATTAAAACACAACAAAAGACCTAAAGAGACTTCTTACCAAAGAGGACACATAGATGGCAAATAAACCCACAAAAAGATAACCAACATCATTAGCCATTAAAGTAACGAATTAAAATGAGATGACTGCAGGACCAGCAGGGTAAAGTAACACAAATTAAAATGAGATGACTGCAGGACCAGCAGGTGGCGTGGTGGCTAAGGTGCTGGACACTCCCACATGGCTAACCATAGTTCAAGTCCCGGACCTAGTGGCTTGCTTTCTCACTTTCCCTGTCTGTGTGTGTGTGTGTCTGTCTGATCAAATTGGAATAAGTGAATGAATGAATAAATAAATAAATAATTCTCTTTTAAAGACATTGAGATGACTGATAAGTAGCTTAACAGCTAAAATAAACAGTAACACCCACTGCTAGTGAGAAAATGGAGAAACGTCATATACTGCTGGGAGAAATATATAATAAAATGGCCCAGCCATTCTGGAAAATGGTGTAGCAGCTTCTTAAAAATCTAAACATGCAACTGCCATATGATTCAAAAAGCACACACCTGGGCATTTTTCCCAGCGAAAGGAAGACTTATGGTCACAGAACAACCTGTACGTTAATGTGGATAGCAGCTTTCACTGTAATAGACAAAACCTGCAAACAATCCAGATGGCCTCCAAAGGGTGACTGGCTAAACAATCTGATACGTATGTGCCGTGGGATATTACTCAGCAATAAAAAAGAAAGAGCTACTGATACAGGCAACCATCTGGATGAATCTCTAGAGAGTTACATGGAGAGAGACAGAGACTTATCCCAAAAGGATATTTGCTATTACTGAAATCATGACATCAGTGGCGATCAGATTAGTAGTTCCCAGGGGTTACGGAGTTGGTGAGGGGGAGAGGAAGTGTGCGTGACTATAAAGGACCAACATAAGGGATCCTTGTGTTGATCACAATATTAGTGTTCTCATGCTAGCCATGCCCTTATCCTGGCTGTCATACTATAGTACAGTTCCCCAAAATACTACTGTTGCTATAAACCAGCTAAAGGGCACAGGGAACATCTCTGTATTTTTCTTACAAGTGTATTTACCTTAAAATTAAGAAGATCAGAGCCAGCAGGTGGTATGGTAGTTAAGGCACTGGACTCCCACGTGGCCAACTATGATTCGAGTACCGGACCCAGCAACTTGCTTTCTCACTTTGTCTCTCTCTCTGGTGAGCACGTGTGCCTGATAGCAAACTAAAAAACAATCATAATAATAAATTAAATAGGTTCTTAAAATAAAAAGATCAATTGTTTTTTAAAGTACATTGTGAAAAAAAAAAAAAACTGCACACAAAGTAACTATATAATCCAGCAATTGCACTCCTAGGCTTATACCTAAAACTAATAAAACACACCTCTATGCTAAACACCACCAAGGCCAAGATGGAGTGACTTGGAGTCAGATCCAAACCAAAGCAGAGCCAGGAGGTCACAAGGAAGGGTACCCACGCACATTGGTCTGAGATTCAGAATTCTAACAAAAAATATCTGGAAATCCTTATGCATGCACACCTATGGTACACACTGCTACAAAAATGCTCTGTGATGATAAATTCCGATAAATTGCTTCCAAGAAGGCTTCTCCGCAGCAGCAACCAGTGTTACTGAGTAGTGGCAAGCTCCTGCAAGGAGCCTCTATGATGAATGGACTTTGTTTCAAAATGAATTTAGTTTACATGAACTTCTCCCTTTTGCCTTATAGGTTTCCCTTGCCTCAATCTCCTATGAGCCCTCAGGACATGTGTATTCCAGATTATAATCCCTTGATATTCCCAAATAAACTCATTTAGTTTGAGAGCTACTCTCTCAGTTGTTATCTAGGTTGACAACATGAAAACACAACTGTTCATTACAGCATGATTCATTACAACCAAAACGTGGAGGAAATCCAAATGCCCACCAGTTTATGAATGGATAAATGCACTGTGGTCTATCCACACAATGGAATATTATGCAGCCATGAAAATGAAGCACTGATCCATGCTACAACATGGATGAACTGTGAAAACACTCTGTTAAATTAAAGAAGCCAGACACAACTGACCTCATCTCAGAGGCAATGATTCCGTTCACACGAAATGCTCAGAACAGAGAAATCCAGAGGCAGGAAGCAGACCAGTTGCCACGGCAGGGAAGGGAAGAACAGAAAGCACCACTAATGGTTATGGAGTTTGTTTCTGAGGGGACTGATTTGTTCTAAAATCAACCAGGGTCATGGCTGCATAATCCTGTGACCACTAACACACTGCACTGCAGTCACGCATCACGTCATGGTGGGCACACATCCTGAGGAATGCGTTAGGTGTCTTTGCCATCGTTAAACAGATATCCTACATGGACGTGGACACAGAGCCTACTCCACACACAGGCTAGTGGCATAACCTCATGGGACCACCTTCACATAGGCGGTCCCCCTTCACTGCAGCACCACAGTGACACATGTCTGTACTTTAAAAGTGACTTATTTGGTATGTAAATTGTACCTCAATGTGTTTAAGACAAGGAGTAATGACTGGGTTGTAGACAATAATAACAGCAGCCACTGAAGGGTGATGCTCCTCCCCCCACAGGGAGTAACTAAAGTACTGAACTATTTCTTTTTCTTTGGAGAGGTTTTTGCTATAGAGCGCGTGCACTTGCCTGAAAGCCAGAGAGACAGAAAGCGAGAAATCACTCCCAGGGGGTGATGGCCACGCCGCAATCCCTTCTCCTCCATTCCCCTCTCGGGAACTTGGGCATGTCCCCACACGCGCCTGGCGTGAATTTAAACCATTGGGCCTGGGACTCAAACCACGGTCAACTATATGGGAGTCCAGCAACATAGCCATCTGCTGGACCCAGTATTGAACTATTTAAAAATGCTAGCCATGGGGCCAGCAGGTGGTTTGTACGTTAAGGTGCTGGACTCTCACATAATTGACGGGTTCAAGTCCCAGACCTGGCAGCTTGCTTTCTCACTTTCCTTCTCTCTCTCGCTATTTCTGGTGAGCACGTATAACCTTATAGCGAAATTAAAATAATAATAATAATTTTTTTAAATATAAAAGAAATAAAGATAAAAATGCTAGCCTTCAGATGTCTATTTTTAGAAGCGCAGGTGATTCTCAGAGATGGAAATCATGATTGCAAAGCACTCTGAACCTGCTCTGTAACCCTAGGGGAATGCCTGAGGCACAGAGCCCCGGGCTTCAAGTCATTAGGTCTGTCTCTATGTCCTGGACAGACCCAAGCAGACCAAACTGCCCGAGCCTGGGGCCTTTTCTTGGAAGGTGCCATAAAGCAAGAGCATGGATTCATGGATTCTGAAGTCGGCCTGCCTGATCCCAGCCCTGCTTAGCCGCTCACCCACCATTCACAGCCTGGATACTTCTATGTCCTCATCTGTCACAAGGGAATGAATAGCCATGATTGCTCCAAGAGTCCTGGGACTTACATGGGCATGTATGGGTGGGCTCGGCCACCCCCACAGGTACCCTGAGGAGAAAATGTCCACACTTCTCCCTGGTCTGTGAAAGCCCACACCACGGGTCCTCTAAGGGGCCACTACTCTACTCCTCTCAAAAGAAGAGAAGGCAAGGGCCAGCAGGTGGTATGGTGGTTAAGGCACTGGACTCCCACATGGCCCGCAGCAGTTTGAGTACTAGACCTGGCCACTTGCTTTCTCGCTCGCACTATATATCCCTCTCTCTGGTAAAGAAAAAAAAAAGAAATAATTATTTTTAAAATAATTTTAAAAAATAAGCGAAAGCAAATGTTCAAACAAAACCTGGTGTGTGAATGTTCACAGCAGCACCATTTACAACAGCCAAGAACTAGAAACAACCCAAGGCCCATGGATTTTCTATCCATGGGGTTTATCTATACCATGGACTATTACTCAGCCACGAAAAGGAATGAAGAACTGATACATACAACATGCGTTGTTCATTGTGGCATAATAAACACAGTGCCCTTTGTCTCCTGTTCCTGGCACAGAGATCCCAAAGCTCTCAGAATTCCTTGAGGAATGAGCCCCTTTGGATCCCACCTGCGTTTATGTTAATGATATAAGAGCCTGGAGGTGGGGCTGGTCACCAGGGAGACCCAGTGATTAGAGGGTGGGAATGTGGGGGATTTCAGCCCCACCCAGAGACCCCTGGGAAGGCAGGAAGGGCTAGAGGTGAAGCTCCACACTCTTGAAAAAGGAGATTTGATAAGCTTCCCAGCTAGTACCAGGAGGATGCTCCCCAACTCCACAGGGACAGACCCCTGCACGCAGGACCCTTCCAGACCTCATCCTATGGACCCCTTCCTGACCATCTGCATCCTTCATAATAAGCCAGTAAATGTAAGTGAAATGTTTCCCTGAGTTCTGAGAGCTGCTCTAGTAAATTAATCAAACTCGAGGAGAGGGTCACGTGAACTCTGATTTATAGCCAGTCGGGCAAAAATCGGAGACCCAGGGCTTACAATTAGCACTGAGGTGGGGCCACTCTGTGGGACTGAGCCTTGAACTTGCAGGATCTGACTCTGTCTCCAGGCCAACAGCATCAGAATTGAACTAAATTAGAGGACACCTCCTTGGTGGCCTGGTGTCCACAGGAGATCGGTGTGTGGTGTCAGAAGTCTTCTGAGAGCGCAAACAGTGTGCTTCTCTCATCCTAGAAAAGCTTATGCTGAGTGAAAAGAACCAGGCACAAAAAGCTACATTATGTGATTCCACTGATATGAAATGCCCAGAGTAAGCAAATCCACAGAGTAGACAGTCATTACCAGGGCCTTGGAGGGAGATGGAGTGATTGCTCCTGGGTGTGGGGCTTCCTTTGGGGGGTGATGAAGACTGGAAGTTTGGGAACTAGAAGTGTGTGGTGTACAACAGGAATACGCTAAATGCTACTGAATTGTATACTTTTCAGGCCAGCAGGTGGCATGGTGGTTAAGGCACTGGATTCTCATATATCCAACCGCAGTTCAAGTCCTGGACCCAGCGACTCAAAAATCACACCAGGCACATGTGCATGCATGCCCAAAATCCCAAGAAGGGAATGGAGAAGGGACTGTGGTTTAATCAGCCTCCCTGGGAATGATTTCTCACTTTCCCTCTGTCTGTCTGTCTCCCGTGAACCCAAGTACCCTATGGCAAAAATACACACATACATACATACATACATTTCACTGGACTAGACCTGTAGCCTAGTGGTTTAAGGAGCAAGATCCCACAATGCCAACTGTGGTTAGATTCCAGCTCTGACAGCTTGAGAAATATGCTGGGTACATGTGAAATCCCAACAAGATGGAGAAAGGGAGACATGACCATGCCTTACTGGAGAACGTTCTATTTCTTTGCCTCTCTGATAAGTGCATGTGGCCTCTGGAATTTTTTTTTTTAAGTGGTAAATTTCATGTTAGGTGAACTTTATCTGTGTAAAGGGGAAAAAGATCTCATTCTAAACAGTCCACAAAGATTCAGAATCTACTTCAAGGCAGGCAAACATTGAAAAAGGGTCCCGTGGTTTGAATTTGTCCCCCACAGTTTGTGTATTGGAAATGTAACCCCCTATACTACTGGGCTGGGAGGTAGGACCTGTTAGAGGTGACTAGGTCGTGAGGACTCTGCCCTGGTGACTGGATTGATGCCGTTCTAGAAGGAGTGAGTGGGCTTGTTACAGAAGCCAGCTCCGTCCTCTGCTCCCTCTCAATATGGCATGACCCAGTGAGAAGGCCCTCACCAGATAAATGTCTCTTAACTTTGGACTTCCCAATCTCCAGAACAGTAAGGGTTACCCAGTCTCTATTATGATGGTTCAAAAAGGGACTAAAACATAGGGCAAAGGTCAACATTATCAGGCACGAGGAGAGAAGGAAAATCTTTGATTTCCAGGTCTTGTCAAAAGCTACTCCTGAGGCTCACATGACAGCCTGCCAGGGAGTGGCTACAGTGTGGACAGGCAAAGGAGTCCTCCTGTGTGCATGGCCTCTCCATAATGCTGTTTATGTCATCGCTGAGGTCTGTGCCAGAAGAAATGTGACCTTGATGACCTAGGATCTGCCCAGTCCCCTGATGAGGAAACTGAGGTCCAGGGTCTGGTAGGGACTAAGTGGCACGGCCCGGTCCAGGAGGCCAGCCTTTAACTTTGCCAGTCTCTGTTCAGCCTCCTCTGCTCCCTCGTGGAAATGTCTTATCAGAAAAGCAGGGCCAAGAGGGAAGGTGACCATGGCCAGATCTCACTCACAGCTAAGCCCCTCACTGTCCACAAGAGGCTTTTAATCCTCCCTGCCTCACAGCTCCCCTGCCACAGAGGGCCAACAGCACACACTGAAAATTGCTTACCATGTAGAATTACTCAGAAACAAAATTAAAATATGAATTATACCTGCTGGCCAACCCAGCAAACACTGTGGCCAGTAAAAGCATAGAAACCGTAACCTGGACCTCCCCTGTCCTGTGTGCATAATGATTCCTTCTTATGTGTACGCGCACATGCTGTGTTTTACAACAGGACAATCCCACCCCGGCTTCCAGAGTAGCTGAGACTACAAGCTCACATCACCACTCCTGGCTTTCAGGGGGGCTGGAAATGAACCTAGGCCTCCATGGGACTTCAGCCTGCTGACCGGCAGCATCTGGCAGAAACTACCACAGCCAGGCTGGTGCAGGACCCCTTCCGTGACCACAGGACAATGAGGATGGCAGCAGCTGGGAGGGACTTAGCACAGGTAGGACTTTGCAGGGACTGTCAGGGCTGTCCTTGGTGACCACTCCTGGGAGGCTGTCACGGCAACAGCTCCAAGGAGTCGGTGTCTCCCTGGATCTACCACTGTGGGAAATCCTCTCCCTGATGACCTTGGACTTGGCAGTTCTGTTCGCTTTGGCCAAGCAGATGAGAACAAAGGGACAATAGTTATTGTGACACAAACAGGAATTTAAAAATGGCCGGCACACTGCAGCTTGCTGTCTCGGTGTTCTTGGAAGTCCTACAACCAGCAAGTGACCACTCCAGGCTAACCAGCTGAGCCCTATCACACAGGGCTTTCAGAACCCTATGCTAAATAAGTCAGGGTTGGCAAACAATTGGCCCGTGCCTTTATCTACTTTTTTAATTTTTCTAGAGGGCACAGGCACTCATCAGAGGCAGATGGGGGGGAAGGGCTGGAGGAGAACACTGTCCAGGAGGACGGCCATACCACAATCCCTTCTCCTTCATTCTCTCGGGATCTGGGGCGTGGGCTCACACTAGAGCCAGCATGCTCTTCGAGCTGCCAAGTCTAGAATTTGACCCATGCAGTTGGCCACGTGGTATCTAGCGCTTCATCCACCATGCCTCTGGCTGGCCCCATGTCTTCTTGTACATAACAATGATTGGAATATGCCCATTCATTTACGTACTGCCTTTGGACTACAAAAGCACAGGTGAACACAAATGATGTACAAACACAATACATTTACTATCTGGTCCATTTTTTTGCCTTCTTTATCTTGTTAACTTCTTACCCTAACTTTCAGGATGGTTTGCTATGCAGCCGAGGTTAACTATACACCCTCAATGTGCTAGCTGCCTACCTGAGGGTGTCCTGACCTCCACTAAGGATCAGGAAGTGAGGGGTCGGGACCAGCAGTTAGTGTAATGGCTATGTCGCTGGACTCCCATGTAGTCAACCGCAGTTCACGTCCCGGACCCGGTGGCTTAAAACTCATGCCAGGCACGTGTGCGTGTGTGCCCAAGCTTAATAGAAAGGACTCTTAACTCTGTCATCAACCTTAGTCAATATTCCATCTCTACATTCCAAGCCCCTCCTCTTCCTTCTCTTCAATAATAGATGACAAGATAAAATCTCAAATGAACAAAAGCGCATCCACATGAAGAGAATCCCGAGGGCCAAGAGGGCCGACATGGACACCATACTCAGCTCCTGCTGGCCCAGGTGGAGGCAGGAGCAGCTCGGTCGCCTGGAACACCCAGGGGACTCAGGTGGCTCTTCTCAGGGGACTCTCCCTGCGATGCCTGCACTGCAGCCTCCACACCGGCTCACTGCACACCCCGGGTGAGGGAAGAGCTGCAGTCGGTCTCTGAAGCTGCTGGTTTCCCCTCTGAGAGGAAACGGGTTACCAGGGTGAGCACAGGTCCCCATCACCCTGAGCTCCTAAAAGGGGCACACTTGCAAAGCCTAGAACAGGGAGAGGCTGAGGTTCACATCCCAGCTTCTCCTGCTCAGCTATTACCAGGGCCTGCACACAAACCCCAGATCTGCAAAAGCCAGAGCCTGAACAGAGAGGAAGTTTTCAGACACCCCCCACCCCCCCACACACACACATGTGGCATGGGTCATATCTAAATGGATGACACACATTGTGAATCATGCCAAAAAGGGCAGTTCACAGTATGTGGATGCTCATTACAGTCTTGTGTAAATTATCTCATTTAATGCTCACAGCCATGTTATTACCCCATTTTATAAAGACAAGGAAATTGACGCCCAGAGAGATCCACTGGCTTGCCCAAGGTCACAAAGTAGTTGTACAGCAGAGCTACACACCACTTACTTACAGGACAGTCTAGCAAGCAGCCTGGAAAAATCCAGACACTCTTCCAAGCCCAAGGGGTGTGGGGCAAGAGTAGAGAGGTAAGAGGTTCGCTGCGGCTAGCAGTTACTCCCCACAAACTTAGAATTCTCCCAGGCACAAGGCCTGCCAACCACGGTCCAAAGATCATGGTGACATTCTCTCTGCCAGCACAAACGGACCATTGAGTTCCGGTCTTGCCTGAGTCCATCAGAAGCACCAGCAGAGCTGGACCCATCTTCATCCTTCCTGCTCCTCTCATGCTGCCTCGACCTACCCCAGAGGACTCAGGAAGAGTGGGCATCCAATCAGAGTCACATGGGACAGCATCCATTAATGGGGGAAGAACCAACTCAAGGTCTTCCTTGAGAACCATCTTGTTCTCAAAGGCCTGGAGGGCTTCAGCAAGGACTGCCCAGCAGGTGGTTAGAGAAGCCACTGGGTACAGCAGGGGGAGGGAAAATGGGGAGGGAAGCCGGACGAACGCTCACATCCCTTCCAGGTCTACAGGTGGAAACATGCAATGCCCAGGAGGGCTCGAAGCCCCATCAATGCACCTCTCTGGAGCTCAGTTTCCTCTTCTGTAAAATGGACACACAAACGCTTCCTCCCAGAGTGGGCTGAGAGGATTCCATGAGACTGAATGTGTGGCCATGCTGGCACAGCAGAACTGAAATGTCTCTGCCAATGTCCACAGATTCACGTGACAATGATGATGGTGACGTGAGCTACCTATAAAGGCATCCGTTTTATTTCATGTGACTGCACTGCTCCCTGGAAACTTTTTTTAACAACAGTTTATTTAGATGATGTAATTAAGTTAATAAGCCAGGTAGGGGACAGATGGTGGTGTAGCGGTAACACTCAGCGATGCTGAGCCCACGTGGAAGGCTCTAGGTTCATGTCCTGAGGTCCCCTTGTGCACACTGGGCACACATATGCGCCCATGGTCTGGGCTGAGGCTGGGGGCAGACAGCAGCCTGAAGACCCTGACGAAGGCACCTGTCTCTCCGCCTCTCACTCGTGTGCGCTCTCTCTCTTGGAAAGAATGAGTTATAAAGCTTTTTTAAAAAATCCCTTAAAGTGAAGATTCTTTACTTTTTTAATGTTTGCCAGAGGGGCATGTGTGCTCACTGGAGAGAGGTGGCAGGGTGGAGGGGTGGTGAGAAGGCATCCCACAGTCGATGGTCACACTGTAATCCATTCTCCTCCCTTCCTCCCTCCTGTTGGGATTTTGGACATGCACGTACACGCACCTGGAGTATTTTTTCAGGTCACTGGGTCCAGACTCAAACCATGCAATTGCCCATGTGGGATCCAGCTGCCTTAACCACATTACTGACTGGCCCTCAAATACTTTTCTATTTTTTTTTTAACAGAGATTTTTGCCTTAGGGCAGTTGTGATCACACGCGCGTGCGAGAGAGAGAGAAAGAAATCACCCCTTAGGGAGATGGCCATGCCACAATCCCTTCTCCTCCATTCTCTCAGGATCTTGGGCATGCACACATGCATGTGCCCAGCATGAGTTTAGGTTGCCAGTCTGGGACGTGAACCACAGGTGACTACCTCAGAGTCCAATGACATAACCACTACACCATCTTTTGACCCCTGCAAATCCATCTTTAAAAAATAAGCCTGGCAAGATTTTTGTCTCCAACTGTGGAGCCTCATGTAAATGGCTGCTAGGGGCTAACCCCTTGGGGGTATTTCCTTCCTTCCAGGAACCACTAACACCACCTCAGGCCACTAACCCCACGATCAAGTTACATTTTGGGGAGGCCTCTGCCATGGGTCTCGGGAGACCCCATTCCCCTGAGGGCTGGGTGGACTTCTCAGCAGCCACCAGAAAACTATGTGTATATCCAAGGGCAGCAATGAACGTTAAATAATAATACAAGACTATGCCCAAAGACTCTGGATTAAAGCCTGCTTCTCAGGACAGTAGGCCGTGGCAGCTATTCAGCCTGGCCGAGCCATGTTAAGAGTCTATACTAACCCTGAGCTGGCCGACAGGCTAGGGAGGCTCATCAGCACTGTGATTCGGGGATCCAGCAGGAAGCCTGCCAATGACTCACTGTGGGATTCTTGAGAGGGGTCCTCCCCTTCTCAAGGTCTGAGGATCTCTGGGAGGGTGGGAGACAGAAAGCAAGAAATCACCCCCCAGGGGGACTGGCCATGCCACTATCCCTTCTCCTCCTTCTCCTCTCAGGATTTTGAGTGTGCACACACATGAGCCTGGCATAATTTTCAAGCTGCCACGTCTGAGACTCGAACCACACAGCCAGCTATGTTGGACCCACTTTAACCACCACACTACAGGCTGGCCCAGTAGCCACATTTTAAAAAGTAAAATGCAAAGACAGTTGAAAATTATGTTTGCAATATAATGCCTGTAGCCCCAAATACACCAATTGTTACCACTTCTGCATGTGACCCCAGCCTCATTTCAGGAGCCACTTGAGCCTGGTGGCTCCCACAATGGACAGCGAGATTGCCCACAGAATGGCTCGGCCTTAGCCTGGGTGCCCTGTGCCTTGCTGGGGCTAGTGAGGGACCCTGTGCTAGCCAGCCCCTCTAAACTGGTTCCTGTCCATCACAAAATGGAGTGACGAGCAAAACAGTGTCTGTGGTTTCAAGGACGTTGCCAGGTCTCAAAGCTTATTTGAAACCACTGTAAACAAGCAGTGTGGACTTGGAGCTGAGCTCAGGAGACCAACGGGAAAGGAGAGCCAGAGCCCATCCCCCAGTGGACCCGGAAGCTGGATCATGACAGAAGGGGCAGGGCACAGCAATCACTCGGAGGCAGGGCATTCTGCGTGGAAGGAGATCAATTAGATCCCAAATACTAACTCAAGGTGGGTCAGAAATCCACAAACATTGGGCCAGCCCACCATGTGGTGGTTAAGGCACCTGGATCCTACGTGGTCAACTACATGGTTCAAGTCCCGGACACGACGGCTTGAAAAACACACTGGGCACATGTGTGTGTCCAAAATCCTGGAGTAGAATGGAGAAGGGGTCGCAGCTGGCCATCCCCCTGGAGGGTGCTTTCTCGCTTTCCCTCACTCTCTCTCAAGGTCTCTCTCTAGCAAGTACACATGACCTATGACAAAAATATTTTTTAATACGCAAAAGCAAAAACAAAAAGCAAAACACTAAAATTAAAAGAGAATATAGAAGAATATCTAATGGTAAGAGGGTAGGAATGCTTTGAAAAAGCTAAATCATAGAAACAAAATTAATTTGATTGGGGCCAGCAGGTGGCATGGTGGTTAAGGGCACTGCACTCCTACATGGCCAACCACAGTTTGAGTCCTGAACCTGGCAGCTTGCTTTCTCACTTTCCTCCTCTCTCTCTCGCCCACTCCCATCCCCGTCAAATTAAAATAAAGTTAAATGAAATAATTTTTAAAAATTAATTTGATCACATCTAAAGGTAAAACTTCTCCATGGCAAAAGGCTCCTTAAAAAAAGCAAAAAGGGCTCCTTACTATAAAAGCAAAAGTGAAAAGAAAAGCCAAACTAGGTAAAGTTGAATACGTAAAGAACATGAATAGGGAGAAGGCCAGCAGATGGCATGAAGGTTAAGGCAGCTGGATCCCATATGGCCAAATGTGCTGTTTGAGTCTCAGACCTGGTGACCTGAAAAACATGCCAGGCACGCATGGGTATGTGCCTAAAATTCCAAGAGAATGGAGAAGAAGGGATTACGGGGTGACCATCCACCGGGGGTGGGGGGGAAGGAGTCGTTTTCTCACTTCCCCTCTCTCTGTCTCTG
>NW_006159505.1:8275906-8280632 GCF_000334495.1 Tupaia belangeri chinensis | reverse complement strand
AAGTTGGGTGGAAATGACATTAAAATGAGGTATTCTTAGGTCAGCCTCATAGTCAAGTAATTAAAGCAGCTGGATCCCACACAGCCAAACATGCAATTCAAATCCCTAATTGGCAGCTTGAAAAACATGCCAGGAGCACATGCGTGGATGCCCGAAGTTCCAACAGAATGGAGAAAGTGCAGTGTGACCACACCCCATGGGGGTGCTTTCTTCCTCTCCCTCCGTGTCTCGCTGGCAAGTATGGATATCCTCTGGCACATTAACAACAACCAAAAAAGAGAAAGAGAAAGGTCCTTTTCACCCCTTAGATTGGCAGTTACCAGACAATATCAAACCTTGCCGAGGATGAGGGGCACAAAGACCTCTTACACCAGGCAGGTGGGATTATAACTTTGGAGAGCAACTTGAGAACATCTGAGAAAGCTAGATCTATATACATGGAAGCCCCTGGGCAACTTCTCTCCTAATGACACACCCAAGGAAGGCCAGACCCTGGGCGGAATGTTCCCCACAGTGTAGTCTGAAAAGGGAAGACACTGACCACCTACATGTCATCAGGGGGACAATGGATAGAAGGGGTTAAATGGTTTATGAAATCCTGTACAGCGGCTGAAATTTATAAACTTGGGCTACATAGTCAACTCAATTTTTTAAGTGGCTATTATTCAAATTGTCATAAAAATAAATCTCTAGGGACCAGCAGGTGTCCCACAGTGTAGTCTGAAAAGGGAAGACACTGACCACCTACATGTCATCAGGGGGACAATGGATAGAAGGGGTTAAATGGTTTATGAAATCCTGTACAGCGGCTGAAATTTATAAACTTGGGCTACATAGTCAACTCAATTTTTTAAGTGGCTATTATTCAAATTGTCATAAAAATAAATCTCTAGGGACCAGCAGGTGTCCTGGGACACCGAGCTACATAGTCAACTCAATTTTTTAAGTAGCTATTATTCAAGTTGTCAAAAAAATAAATCTCTAGGGACGGGTAAGTGTCCTGGGACACCCCCCCCCCCCCCCGCTCACCTCCACTCCACACTGGCACTCAAGGTCCCACTGGACCAGCAAACAAACCGGCTGCAACCACAGTTGCTCGTGAGACCCATAAACACACATTGCGTAACCAGCCCATGTTTAAGAACCTGAGGCAATCCGAAAGCACCTCATTAGTTAACGAGCTACATTTATGCCAGGAGACTTTCCCGTGCTACTTTCTCTGGCCTGAGCTTTTCCTTGGTCCATCTATAAGCCTGGACCAAACCCACAAAGGTAAGATGCCCCTCCCAGGTCCCTAGGAAAGAGCACCCTGCCTCACTGAAGGACTCTGGAAAAAGAGTCAGACCCCACGGTTTCTCCTGTACACAGAGCCACACCTCTTTCGTCCTAAGGTCAAAGAAAAAAAGGTGGGGCCCCTTTCTGTGGGAAAGCAGTCTGGGTGTCACAAATGGGTAGGAGAAGATCTGAGCTTTGGCATCTCAAGACCAGACTGGCCCAGTGCTGGGCTGCTTCGGAACGTGCTTTCTGGGTACTTGTACACCCACATTCACAGCAGCATTCTTCACAATAGCCAACAGTGGAAGCAACCCAGGTGTTGACAGGTGCATGGAAAAACACGTGCTCGAGCCGTCGTACAATGAAATATTACTTGGCCACACTACAACACAGATAAAGCTTGAGCATCTCATGTAAGTGGAATAAGCCAGTCGTGAGAAGAGAAATACCACATGGTTCCACTTCCAGGAGGTCCCTGGAGTGATCGAAATCACAGAAACGAAAAGCAGAATGATGGTAACCAGGGGCTGGGGAGAGGTATTTCACGGGGACAGAATTTCAGTTTGGGAAGATGAGAACGTTCTGGAAATGGATGGTGGGGATGGCCGCACATCCGAGTGAATGTACTTCATGCCTCTGGACTGCACTCCTAACAGGGCTGTAAAAGGTAACCTTTGGTGGTTAAGGCAGTCGGATCCCACACGGTCGGCTGCACATTTCGAGTCTCAGACCCGCTGACTCGAGAAACACACCTGGTGCGCACGCGAGCCTGTCCAAAATCCCGTACTGAAGGAGATGGGGAAGAAGGGACTGTGGTGTGATCATTCCCATGGTGCGTACTTTCCTCCCTCCCCCTCTGTCTGCCTCTCTTTCTCTGGCATGGCATACAACCTCTAGCCAGGGAAAAAAAAAAAAAAGTAGCTTCTATAAGTTTACCACAATTTACAATGTTTTAAGTGAAAAAATGTTTCCACGCCAATGCCGCTGAATTCCTCATTATGATTTACGACTTCCCTTACCTCCTTTAACTCTTAGCTCAAGTGCCAGCTTCTCAGACGGGAACCACCCTTCTCCCCCCACTCTCTCACCAAGATCTCCTCTCCTGTACTACATAATTGCTTTCTATATGATCCCTCTTATTATTTGCAACCCCCTCACCTGGCCCGGCTAATAAGGGCAGAAACACATGTCTATCTGGTTCAGCTGTATGCCAAGAATCTAAAGAAATCTAACAGACTTCTACAAACCCCCCACAAAACAGCAGCAGATCCATTTGCGCATGGGTCGTTCTCCAGGAGAGACCACAATCCAGGCCATAAAAGCTTCGATAAATATAAAAAAGAATTAAAAACCATACGGAGGATGTTCTCTGACCATAACACAATGAAATTAAAAATAGTAACAAAGAAATTTTAGAAACACACAAATACGTGGACAATAAACATACATTTAAATAACCAATGCTCAGAAAATAAATCACAGGGAAGTGATAAAATGCTTACAAAGGAGTAGAAAACCTGACCCTGCAGCACATGGGTTAAGGTAGAGAGGGCCAGATCTCACATGGCTGATTGATCACCATGCGAATCCCAGTCCCATTGGCTTGAAAAAAAAAAGCATGCTGGGCACGTGTTCTCGCCCTCTGGTGCAGCCATATACCCTCTGGAATTAAAGAAAAAAAGTAGAAAGAAGATACGTATATCAAAGCTTGTAGGACACAACCTGGCAGCATTTCAGGAAATTTATGTCTGTAAATTCTGTATTAAAATGAAAAACAGGGGCCAGCAGGTGGCATAGTGGTTAAAGTGCTGGACTCCCACATGGCCTACCGCAGCTCAAGTCCCTGACCCAGTGACTTGAAACTCATACTGGGCATATGTGCGTGCATACCCCAAATCCTGAGAGGAGAACGGAGAAGGGATTGTGGTGTGGCCATTCCTCCAAGGGGTGATTTCTTGTTTTCTGTGACTCTGTCTGTCTGGCAAGCACATGCACTCCATAGCAAATTAAAAACAATAATAATTAAGCAAATAATTCTTTAAAAAAGAAGGAAAAGAATACAAACTAAAACTTAAAAAGCAGAAGAAAATAATAAAGGCTAGGGGAAATAACAAAATATAGATTAGAAAAAAGTTGGCAAAAAAATAAACCCAAAAAACAGGTTACTTGAAAAGATGAATAAAACTGACAAACTTTTAACTAGACCAAGAAAGAAAGGAGAAAGACTCAAATGGCCAAACCCAGAAAGGAAAGAAGGGGCATTACCACCACCTTTCAGAACTGAAAAGGAACACAAGCAAGTACGACGAAAATCTGCACAGCGATAAACAGATAACCTGACGTGAAAAGGACACATTTCTGGTGAAATGCAAACTAATAAGCTTGGCTCAAAAAGAAATAAAGGCCTAGCTCTGTGGCTGGTGGTGAAGGCAGCCAGGTCCCACATGGTCCGTGTCCCAGACCCAGTGGCTTCGGACACACACCAGGCGCATGCGTGTGGCACACTCCAAATCCCGAAAGGACGGAGAATGGAAGATGTGGCAGTATGACCGTTGCCCAGGGGGGTACTTTCTCCTCTCTCCTCTCCTCTGTCTCTTTCTGCTCTCTCTGGCAAGTGCGTGTGCCCACTAAAAAAGAAAAAAGAGGGGCCAACAGGTGGCATAGTGGTTAAGGGGCTGGACTCCCACATGGTTGACCACAGTTCGAGTCCCAAACCTAGTGGCTTGCGTTCTCACTCCCTCCACCTCCCCTCCCACTCTCTGTCACTCTAAAATAAGCAAATAAGGGACCAGCAGATGGTGTAATGTCTATGTCACTGGACTCCCATGTAGTTGAACACGGCTCAAGTCCTGGACCCGGTGGCTTAAACTTGCACAAGCCACGTGTGCACGTGTGCCCAAGATCCTGAGAGAAGAATGGAGGAGAGGGGTTGTGGCATGGCCATACCCCCTGGGGGGTGATTTCTCGCTTTCTGTTTATCTGTCTCAGTGTTTCTGGCAAGCACATAAGCCCTATAGCAAAAAAAAAGAAAGAAAGAAAGAAACACACACACACACAAACACAACATCTTAATGAAAAGAAGAAGAATTAATACCAATTCTACACAGACTCCCCTTCCTAAAAAAGCATGCAAAAAGAGTACTTCCCAAGACCAATAGGTAGCATAGTGGTTAAGGTGCCAGATCCTCACATGGCCGACCACAGTCTGAATCCTGGACTCCTGGACCTGGCACCTTGCTTTCTCTCTCTCAGGTTGCTTCCTCTCTTTCCTTTTTCCTCCCTCTCTCTGGTAAGTGTACATGCCCTATAACCAATTTTTTAAAAATAGTAAGAATAAATATTAGGTTGTTGGGAAAGTCATGACATATTTTTGGTTTTTTTTTTTCTATGCAAAAATTCGTCATGACTTTACCCACAACCCAATAAAATTAAATTAAAAAAAAAAAAACAA
>NW_006159505.1:8259709-8275559 GCF_000334495.1 Tupaia belangeri chinensis | reverse complement strand
GGGGATAATTTCTCATTTCCCTCTCTCTTTCTCTGTCTCTCTCTCAGGCCAAATTAAAATAAATGAATAAACAAATAAAAATTAAATAATTCTTTTTAAAAAGTAAATTCTTAGGAGTAAATTAAAAGAAGTAGAAAATGTTGAATCTGAAAACTACAAAACCTTGGGAACCAGCAGTTAGCGTAATGGCTATGTCGCTGGATTCCCACGTAGTTGACCACGGTTCGCTTCCCGGACCCGGTGGCCTAAAACTCCACACCAGGTGCGTGTGCATGCATGCCCAAGATCCCGAGAGGAGAATGGAGGAGAAGGATTGCAGCGTGACCATCCCCTTGGGGGGTGATTTCTCGCTTTCTGTCTCTATGTCTCTCTCTATCTGGCGAGCGCACAAGCCCTGTAGAGAAATATAGTGAAAACCTCTCCAAAAAAAAAAAAAAAAACAATAAAACCTTGTTGACAGAAATAAGAAACTTAACTAAATGGAAATAGAGTTCATGTTCATGAATCAGGCTTTATACTGCCAAAATGACAACATTCTCTAAGATCCCAGATGACTTCTTTGCAAAGACAATGTGATCCTAAAATATGGAAATTCAAGGGACTCAGAGTAGCTGGAAGTACATAATTAAAAAAGAAGAAGAAGCTGGAAGACTTACTCTTCCTAAATAATTTAAAACTTACTGTGAAGCGACGGTAAGCAAAGACAAGGTGATCCTAAAATCAATATGGAAATTCAAGGGACTCAGAGTAGCTGGAAGTACATAATTAAAAAAGAAGAAGAAGAAGCTGGAAGACTTACTCTTCCTAAATTTAAAACTTACTGTGAAGCGACGGTAAGCAGTTACAAGGTGGTACGGGCCTAGGAACTGACATACAGGGTCAGCTGGTAGCCTGGGGCTAAGATGGCTGGATCCCACAAGGCTGACTTTATGGTGAGTCCCAGATCTGGCCGCCTGAGAGCCATGCTAGGTGTATGTACACACATGCCCAACATTCTGAGAGGAGAAAGGAAGCGATGGGATTGTGGTGTGGCCATTCCACTTGGGGGAGGAGGGTCTCTCTCTCTCTTGCTCTCTGGTGAGCACACACATACACACTATAACTAAATTATGAAAGAAAAGATATGATAAAACTATCCTACAGATCAAAGTAATAGAATTGATTGTCTGGCAATAACCCCATTTCTCTGCTCAATTGATTTTCAACAAGGGTGCCAACACAATTCGGTATGAAAGTATAGTCAAGTCGTTTCAACACATGATGCTTAAAAACTGGAAATCCACATTGAACAGAATGACATTGGACACTACTGTCCACCTGGAAAAGATGAGGCAAATCGTAGAAGCAAAGAATCTACTTGAGCCAGGGCTGTGAATGGTTGCCTGGGGTAACGTAGATTCCAGTTGCCTAGAACATACATTTATAGGGAAAATAAGGGAGAATGATCATAAAATGGAATTTTCTTAAATTACACTGGTTTACAAGAATAACACAAGTCTCTGACAGGTTCCCTAATGTTTCATGCTCATGGATTCCTGTACTACTGTGGAAAGTGGGGTTACAGTGTATAGAACATGTACAATATGAGATTTAGGGTCACCTAGGGTAATTTGTTTTTTTAACCTATGGTAATTTTGTTGTAGTGCCAGTTAGTCAGGTTGTTCTTTGTCCTTGAATAACCACTTCACACAGACATTGAGGACGTGATTGAGAGTCTATGCATATCTCTCTCTGGGCCAGAATTTTGGCAGACTTCCTCATTCCTTAGACTACTTTAAACTGTTCTTCTCAATCCCTTCCTCAAACCATATACAAAAAGTAATTCAAAATGGGTCATAGGCCTAAATTTAAGATCTAATACGTAAAATACTTACAAGAGAACACAGGTACACATGACCCTGAGTTAGGTAAATCCTACCTGGATGTGACACCAACGCACAAGTAAGAAACATAAATAAATGAGACTTCACCAAAATGTAAAACTTTCATTCTTTTTTTAAGAATTACTTAATTTTATATGTCATTAATTTGCTACAGGGCATATGTACTTACCAGAGAAAGAGAGACAGAGAAAGAGAAAGTGAGGAAGCAAGCAACCAGGTCTGGGACTCAAACCATGGTTGGCCATGTTGGGGTCTAGCACCTTAACCATCACGCCACCTGCTGGCCCTAAAACTTTTTTTTTTTTTTAACTTTCATTCTTAAAGGACCATCAATGAAGTGAAAAATATAATCCACAGAATAGAAAAAAATGTTACTAAATTCGGTCTCTGATAAAGAACTTGTATCTATTTTAGAATATGTAAAGAACTCTTACTTCTTAACAATAAAAAGACAAATTACACAATTAATGGACAAAGAACATTTCTCCAAGGAAGATCTACTCCCCAAAAAATGATTGATATCATTACACATGAGAGAAATACAAATCAAAATACAGTAAGATACCACTTCACACCTGCTAGGATGACAATAAAAAAGGCAGATGACAACAACTACATGGATGTTCAGAAATTGATATCTTCAGCACCAGGAGATGGTATAATGGTTATGTCACTCGACTCCCATATGACTGACTGCAGTTCAAGTCACAGACCCAGAGGCTTGAACTCACACCGGGTGCATGTATGTGTGTGCCCAAAATCCTGAAAGAATGGAGAAGAAAGGATTGCAGCATGGCCATATCCCTTGGGGGGGAGGAGTGATTTCTCACTTTCTGTCTCTGTCTCTATGGCAAGTGCACTTGCCCTATAGCAAAAATCTCTTTAAAAAAAAAAAAAAACTCTCTTAAAAAAATAACTGGGGGACCAGCGGGCAGTGTGATGGTAAGGGTGCCAGACTCCCATATAGTTGACCACAGTTCGACTTCCAGACCTGGAGGCTTGTTTTCTCACCTCTCTCTCTCTGTTTCTCTATCTCTCTCTGGCCAAATTTAAATGAATAAATAAATAAAGTTAAATAATTCTTTTAAAAAATAAATTAGTTAAATAAATAGCACTGGTATCTTCAAACACGGGTGGTAGAAATAGAAAATTGTCCACTCACTTTGAAAAATAGGCTGGCAATTTCTCCAAAGCATAAACATAGAATTACCATATAATTACCCAGCATTTCCACTCCTGGGTAATACCCAAGAGAAACGAAAACACATGACCGCACAAAAACTTGCACGGGAATGTTCACAGCAGCATGATTCATAGTAACCAAATACTGGTGTGTTCACCAACTGCTGACCAGATAAAATATGATAAGGTTACAAAATGGAATAAAAGGAATGATGCATACCAAACATGGACTTGAGGATATTATACTGCGTGAAAGAAGCCAGTCACAGAAGTCCACGTGGTATGTGATTCCTCCTAAGTGAAATCCTGAGCAGGCACACCCGTAGAGCCAGAAAGTAGATTGGTGGCTGCTTGGAGCTTGGGGGAGGTGAATGATTGCTACAGGGGCCAGCGGATGGTGTAGTGGTTAAGGCAATGGACTCCCACATGGAGTCCCAGACCTAGCAACTTGAAAATCACACGAGGCCCGTGTGCATGCATGTCCATATTCCCGAGAGGAGACTGGAGAAGGGACTGCGGTGTGGCCATCTCCCCAGGAGGGTGATTTCTCACTTTCCCTCTCTGTCTCTGTCTCTGGCAAGTACATGCTCCCTATGCCAAATCCTTAAAAACAACAACAAAAAAAGTAAGTACACTGCATGTACTTACACATGACTACACCTCTGTGAATATTCTAAAAACTACTGAATTATACTCTTTAAATTTCTTTCATTCTTTCATAAAAGAGACTGGGTTGTGGGAGACAGGCACCCTCAGTAAGGTCTCATACCATAGTCCACTCCCTAGCCTTCCCAGCCCAGCCAGGACCACAGGAACACACGTACACAAGCCCAGCACAAACAGGTCAACTGGGGACCTGAACCCTGACCTTCCATATGGCTTCAGCATCACGGAGGGGCACATTACTGTGGGCCACCACATCTGGTCTGAACTATACCCTTTCAATGAGTGACTGGTATGGTGATCAGTTCTATCAATAAAATTGCTTCTTTTTTCTCCCCAAAGAGCCAAGCGCAGAGCCGGCACACTCCCATTTCTCGGCACCTGCTCGGTGTGTGCCGGGCACTGTTCCAGGCTCGGGACATCCTGATGAACAGGATGAACAAGGTCCCTGCCTCCTGGGCCTTGTCCAAGTGGAGGGAGGCAGGTAACAAGAAGGTAAACCAACCCGCCAACCTGCAAAGTTCCGGTGTAAGTGCACAAAGGACACAGAGTGACGCGAGAGTGTGCCTAAGGAAGGGACACCTGTCAGGACTTGGTCCCCTCACAGCCCCTACCAACCTTAGGTTCATCCTCATGGAGTGTCAGTAGAGTCCTGCAGTGGGTTAACAATGCCTCCTCTCCCTCAAGGGAGGCCATTCCCCCTCAGTTGCAGGCAGTGGGGAGGCCCCATTCTCCCAGTGAAAGTGCAAGACCAGACGTCAGCCCTGGCCTTGGGCCGTGGAGGAGGGCTGGGTAGGAAAAACACTTCCTCCATCTTAGGGACTCTTATACTCCTGCTACTGAAGCAGAATCAATGCCCCAAAATATTGAGGGACAGAGTCCGTCCAGTGTCCCCTCCCCAACCTCCACTCTGATTCCATGAAAGGCGGAAGAGGAGAAGGAGCAGAAACCCCCTCTGGCCAAAAGTGCGCTTCTCTTCTCCTCGAATCAAGACATCCCTGACAGCTATTACGAGTTCAGTGGAAACATCTACCCCCTCACTATAGTCAAGAGGAGAAGTCACTAAAGTTTGGGAAGACATTACAAAGGCCCCCAAAGTCCTTGCTGGGCCAGGGCTACCTTGCTAACAAAGCACTGCTGGGTCTCAACAGGAACAAAACTAGTCTGTTGGCAGACACTAACAGCAGAACTTCAACCACACTTAATCCCAACCTAAAAGACGCACCATGCCCCCTTCTCTTCCTGCCACCTCGAATTTCATAAACTGGGGCAGATCCCTTTAATGCTCAGAGTCCTCCCAACGGAGTGGCAGGTGACAATTAGATAACAAAATACAGAGAGAGCCTGGCACATGCCAGGACTGACACACATGCACTTCTGGTGCCTCTGTGAACAGGGACTTAATTCATCCAACAAACACTTATCAACGTAACAACAAATGCGCAGAAAGAAAAAACCTGCCAACCAATAATGTCCATGGCAAAACTGCCCTGCACAAATGAAGATGCAATAAAGACTCTTCCAGACAAATGTGGAGGGAGTTCACCACTAGACTCACCCTGCAAGAAACACTACAGGGAATACTTTGAACTGAAATAAAAGGACAGTGACATGACAGCTGACGAAAGCATGAAGCCCACTGGTAAATATAAACATACAGACGGACCCAGGATACAGAGTTAACCATGGTTAGACATGTGGTGAATTCCCCACTACACCACCTATTGGCCCCAAGTCACTTTTAATGCTAGTAAGAAAATTAAAAGACAAAAATATTAAAATAACTCTATCAGGCTGGCCCCATAGTTCAGTGGTAAAGTGCTAGGCATAGAAAGCTAGACACCACAGGGCCAACAGCAGTTCAAATCTCAGCTCCAGTGGCTTTAAATACATGCCACGCACCTGTGTGCATGCTCAAAATACTGACAGGAAGGAGAAATGGGACAGAAGGGATGGCGGTATAACCACGACCCCCAGGGGGATACTTTCTCTCGCTGGTGAGCAAATGCACCCTCTGAATCAACCAACCAATCAATACAAATAACACTATAAGAAACTGAGGCAGTGAGACCCGCAGGTGGTGTGGCGGTTGAGGCACTGGATTCCCACATGTTCAACCACAGTTGACCTGGCAGCTTGAGACTCACACCAGATACACGCGTGTGCATGCCCAGCATCCCAAGAAGAGAACAGAAGAAAGGGGATTGTGGCATGGCTATCCCTCTGGGGGAGGATTTCTCACTTTCTGTTTTTCCATCTCTGTCTCTGGTGAATGCACACAACCTAAAGCAAAAAAATCTCTTAAAAAAAGAAAAAAAGAAACTAAAGCAGAATAAAATAACCTTATCTTTAAAAAAGAATTATTTTATATAACATTAGTTATTTACTTATTTTTAATTTGACCAGAAAAGAACAGAGGGAGAGAAAAAAAAAAAAGAAATGCAAGAAAATAAGCTGCCAGGGCTGGGACTCGAACCGATTGGGAGCCGAACCGATTCAGCCATATGGGAGTTAGTACTCTTAACCACCACACCACCTGCTGACCCCTAAAATAAGCTTAAAGATAACTACACCTTTAAAATATGTGAAAAGACACACAATGTGAACATGTATAAGTTATGACAATTGTGTCAGGGGAGAACTTGAAGTGTTGGGTTTTTGCACTTCATTCAATTTATCAGATGAAAATAAACCACTGTAACTATAAGATATTGTATGTAAGCCTCTAAGGTAGCCGCCCAAAATATATCCCCATAAACTGCTGTCTGCCTTTCCTGAACCCATGTCTACCTGAGCAGCCCAGGGACAGTGCACTCCATGCCTGGGCTCCACCTCAGCCCTGCCTCACTGTCCCCAGCTGTCCAACTGAGTCCCCCAGTGCTACCCCCTTACAATAGGTCTCTGACTTCCCCCCTTCTGTCTCTAAATCGCCTCCCAATGTCCAGCCAGTGTGGCCCCAGTGGTCTTCCCTCCTGCCTGGACAGGGCCTCACACTCATCCTCAGCCTCCTCTCTCTGCCCATCACAGGGACTGTTGGGCCCATGTCACTCAGACCAAGGCCCACCCTACCCCTCCCTGAAACTGACCCCATCAGCCCTCCCTCTGGCAACCATGCACTTAGAAAATACCTAGGAAGACCTGTCCTTGTCCCTGTTCCCACTCTGTGCTCGTGTTGGCTGCTCTGCCAGTGTCCCCTAAACCACCCAAGGCTCCACCAGCCTCCTGGACTCTCAGCCATAGAAGAGCCTGTGTGTTCCCAACATCCTAGACTCTGCCAGGAGAGCCTGCCCCTCAGGGTGAGGACCACTGGTGACCATCTATAGCCCCCACATAACTCACAGTTACACTCAGAATGACAAGGAATGGGACACAGATTGCTCACAGCATGCACCTGACTACACCCGGCTTTAGAATCCGGAGCCCACTCATGATGCTGGTCTCAAGGTCTTCCCAGTGCTTCTCAACATGCGGCTCAGGGAACCCTGAGGGTTCTCCAAGCCTTCTCAGGGGAATCAATGGAGCCAAACCATTTTATAATAATATTAAGATATGATCTGGTTTTCCATTCTCCTCCTCTCCCAAGGATACAGTAGTTCCCCACAAGCTCCGTAATGTGTAACGTTGCAAGAGACTGATTGCAGAAGCAAGAAATTCCAGCTGTCTTCTATTATGCCAAATAGCGTAGAGATTTTGCAAAAGCATAAAACAATGCCTCTCCTCTAAGTGTTTTTCATTAAAAAAAAAAAATACACTATTTATGTAGGTAATAAGTTTAGTATTGTCATTTTTAAGTGCATTAATAATTAAGTCATTTTTAAGTTCTCTCTTTTACTTTCTAATAGGATAAAGACCAATAGATTAATGTGCATAACTAAAAATCTCTCTGGGTCCTTTAAAACTCCAAGAGGAGCCAGCAAATGGCATGGTGGTTAAGGCACTAAATTCCCACATCGCCAAGGGTGGTTTGAGTCCCGGACTTGGTGGCTTGAAAGTCACACCAGGCATGTGTACATGCATTTCCAAAATCCCACGAGGAGAATGTAGAAAGGACTGCAGCATGGCCATCCCCCCTGGTGGGTGATTTCTTACTTTCCTTCCCATTGTCTATCTCCCTCCAGCCCTATGGCAAAAACCTTAAAAAAAAAAAAAAAAAAAATTAAAACTCTCCTAGCAGGAGAAGAGAGTCCTCAAACCAGAAGTTTGAGAACTGCTGTGTTACCCAAATGCGAACAGAAAGGGACTGGTGTGATATTCTGCAGAGCGGGGTGCATGGGTCCTGGCTCCGTCACTCAGCCCTCAGCAACTTCCATCAATGTCTTCTGCCCTGATTTACTCACCTAGGAAACAGGGACAGTGACATTAGTGGTACTTCTCAGGCCTGTGGTGGGAACACAGCGCATGCGTACATGGAGGCGCTCTTAAGGACCAAGTGGGACTCACTCTCATGATAGAAAGTCACTGAGAGCCAGTCGGTGGCCTGGTGACGAGGGTGGCTGGATCCCACATGGGTGACCATGCGGTTCAAGTAGTGGACCCAGGGTTGGGCATTTGTGCACACCCAAAATCCTGCAAGGAGGGAGAAAAGGAAGTGAAAGGATTGTGGCGTGACCCTGCCCCATTTGGGGTGCTTCTTGCTTTCCCATTCTCTCTCCTTCTCTCTCTGTCTCTATCTCTCTGGTGAGTGCATGTGTCCTACAGCAACTTAAAAAACTAACAGTAATAAATAAAATTAAATAGTTATTTAAACAATAATAAAGTTCACTATGGAGGAGAAATGGAGAGAGACAATCTGAGGAGCCCACCTGGCTCACAGTGACCCTGCTAAGGAGTGGCGGGGAGCAGCTCCCATGTCACCCTGGTCCCAGCTACTCCTGATATGGCTGGCTACACCCATGTGCAGCCAACCTGAGGATGGAAACTCGCGTTCGAGGAAACTCGCGTTCGAGGAAGGTGGTCTCTGCACCACTGCTGCCTTGGCAGGGGCCAGTGGGCAGTGAAACAGCTAAGCACACAATTGGCCTCGGCATCCCTGATACACACATCACTACCCCCAACCTAGTCTAAGGGTTCATCTCCCACAGTCCAAAGAACCTTATCAAAAACAGGCAGAGGCGTCAGACGGTGGTGCAGGTTGACCCACATGGGAAGGTTCTGGGTTCACATCTGGAGACCTCCCTAAACACTGAGCATACGTGCCTGGGATCTGTGGCTCGCTGATGCTGGGAGTGGGTCATGGCATTAGGGGTGCTGTCTGTCTGTCTGTCTCTCTCTCGCTCATGGAAAAATTAAACATTTAAAAAATTTTAAAAGGCAGATTCGAAAGACGCAGACATTTCAACATGTCTGGGAACCTGCCTAGACGTGGCGCAGAACCCCTACCCCAAGTCACCAGCTTGAATCACTTAACCCTGGCAGAGACATTCCAGAGACCCCAAGACAAACAAAAATGCAGGTGACCACAGGACAGACTACTACACAGTTTCCTGTTCCTTTAGTATCGGAATGGTCCCTAACACCAAAGATTTGCCGGCTCTCAGCGGTGGTCAAGAAGCAGGTGAGCCTTGCAGCTCTTGGAGCACAGGACTGCACCATTTACATGTCCTCGTGTTCGGGCTATTAACAGCACCCGCCAGGCCTCACGTAACCATCTTCAGGAATTCCACTCCCAACTCTATTTGGACTTTACGGTTGATAGAAAATAGACCATTTCTTCCCGCTGTTCACCTCGTCTCACTCTCCCTGTGCCCAGCTTAGATAAACATCCCGGGGTGCCTCCCTGCCTGGGAACCTCATATCCCAAAGGTCTATGCTGTCAAGCTGTGTACTCCCTGAATGGCCAGTGGTTCGATGGGTTTCGTGACATTTTGGAACTGAATGATGCAGGCAAGATAAAGTCTAGAACCAGGATAAGGAGCAATGGGGACACTATCCAATCAGTATATCCCCCCAACATACATGCCCCAGGGCCTAGGCCACGCTAGAGGCCCCTTCAAGCCCCTGAGATGCAGATAGGAGCAACACGTGGTCCACCTCCTGGAGACCTACACACAGGGAAAAAAGCAGTTCAGACTAGCCTGTCCTCGGGGCAGATCCAGAGTACCCAGCCCTGGACACAGACCTGGAGTACAGAACTATTCATTGCCATCGAGGGAAAAGGCACGTTTGGGGTGGGCGGGGAAGACGTTGACAAGAGCTGCTAAGCTTTATGCTCCCGAGGGTACAGCTGAGGCAGCAGTAGGGGCCCTCCATGCCTCAGGACACTGTCCTTCTCCTCAAGGAAGGCTCCACTGCTAACATTTCAGGAACACCGAGGCTCAAAGCTCACTTCCCACCTCAGACCAGCTGAGATGGGCAATTAGGAGCTGAGTGCCCTCAGCCCTGGGAGCCTCCCACCTGGAGCTCTGCTCAGGGGTGGCAGACACTCGTGCTGTGGGCGCAGCTGCTCCACATATCCATAAGAACCCTAGGGCAGGGGCATGGGCAGGGGAAGGCTGGCTGCCCAGGCCTTTGGCCACTCAATGCCCACTGAGGATTCGGTGCCATCTTTGGATTGTCCAGGGAAGAGGTGGTGAGTCTGGCACAGGACACCGAGTCTAGAGAAGATAAAAAGCACCCAGCTTGAAGGCCTCACAAATAAGGAGCTCACCTGTGACATCCCTATTACTACTGGGTGTCACCTAAGTGTCACCACTGTCACCAGGTGGGAATCACCTGCTCCAACCTCGCAGAATGCAGGTGGAATCTTAGGTATTTAGAGCTTCTCTCCTGCAGAGGGCTTCAAACCACAGTATGAGAGCCCTTTGCGACAAGGAAAGTCCCATCAGCAAGGAACAAAGCCCTGGAGTTACTCAGTGGAGAAAGAAATTTGGGGGTCGCCCTTTCCCTCCTCCCCTGCCCCTTTCCAGGACATCTTCTGCCACTCCTTTCACATGTGAAAGTCATCCCAGTCCCCCTTGGAACCTGGAGTGGGAGGATGCACCAGGTGGTGGCACCACCCACATTCCAAAGGGGATGATTCAACTGGGGCTTCAATTAGAACACTGACACCTGTGGTGTCTCCCAAAGAAATGCATCTCTGGTCGTATTTTCCTTTTCCCACTTCTAAACATCTGTAAGGTATTGATTAACTGTGCCCAGCAATGAATGATTGTACAGCTTTTTCAACCCAGAAGTGGCTTTTCAAATACTTAGCAACTTGAGGTCACAAGAAAGTTTTGTTTTGAAGTTTGGAGAGGTTTTTCTACAGAGCACGTGTGCTCGCCAGAGACAGAGAGACAGAAAGCAAGAAATCACCCCCCAGGGGGGATGGCCACACCACAATCCCTTCTCCTCCATTCTCCTCTCAGGATCTTGGGCACGCGCACATGCGCCCGGCGTGAGTTTAAGCCACCGGGTCCGGGACTCAACCCACGGTGGACTACATGGGAGTTCAGCGACATAGCCATTACGCTAACTGCTGGTTCCACAAGAAAGTTTTTAAAGTCCGTTTAGAAGTATGCTAGACTGGGGGAAGTGTGATGATTAAGGAGCTGAACACTCCCACATAGTCAACCACAGTTTGAGTCTCGGACCTGGCAACTTGATTTCTCACGTTCTTGTTTTCTCTCTGTGTGTCTCTCTCGATTTCTCACATTCTTGTTTTCTCTGTGTGTGTCTCTCTGGTCAAATTAAAATAAATGAATGAATCTTTTTTTTTTTTTAAAGTATGCTAAACTGATTAGCAAATAGACCCATGGGCATTCGAAGTCCATTAGGGGACCAGCAGTTGTATAATGGCTATGTCGCTGGACTCCCCTGCAGCTGACCGCAGTTCAAGTCCTGGACCCGATGACTTAAACTCACTCTGGGCGCACAAGTGTGCATGCCCAAGATCCCGAGAGGAGAATGGAGGAAAAGGGATTGCAGTATGGCCATCCCCCCTGGGGGGTGATTTCTCACTTTCTGTCTCTGTCTCTCTCTGACTTTCTGGCGAACACACACACCCTATAGCAAAAACCTCTCCAAAAAAAAAAAAAAAGTGGAAAAAAAAAAAAAGGTCCATTAGGATAAACTTCTTTGGGGGAAATGGATAGAAAAGAAAGGAAGGATGGAAATCCCCACATAGCTCATTTCTCTATGTGTCAATGAAAGGTGGGGATCAGGCATGCTGGTTTACACGGCAGTGGATGCAGTTAGAGCTGTGCAGCAGTAACTTTTAAAATATTAGTATTGACCTCACAGAGGAGGTACTGTGCTCTTTAGAAATATTTAAACCTACAAAGAAAGATTTTAATTATTGACTACACGCAGTCAGTAAATAGTTACTGGCAGAATCCTTAAGTGGATATCACAGCGTTTGGAGTACAATTCTTTTCAGCCTTGCTGGTTACCTGAATTTTTCATAAGAAAATGTTGCAGAAAATGTGTAAGAAGACAAAGTTTAAAAAAATGTTTTTCAGGGAAAAGAAAAAGATTATCTGCAAAAGCCCTGCCCAGCCGGGCCACTGGAAGAGCAACCATTGCTCACCTAATGGATGCCTCCTGGTGAGTCCTCCCCAGGTGAGGCCTAAATTAAGCAACCCAGGATTTTCTCCAACTGTCCTTCTTAAAAACTTGAGGTTTCTCAAAGCGTGCTCCCAGAGCTCTTGGGGCAGTCTCCCTGTAGGGAACTCCAGAACTGCATCTAGAGACATCAGACATCTGGGGAGAGCAGGCAGGGGCCCTTCTACACCTGCAGCACATCACTGGGAATCCCAGCCTCAGATTAGGAATTAGTGGCCAGATTCAGCCCTCAACCTCCCCTCACCCCCAAGCTACCCCGACAGAGAGCCCTGGGAGCAGGCCTTGGGGAAAGGCACCCAATAAGTCTTTGAACACTCCCTGATGCTTCTGCTGCCAATTCTGGGCTCTGCGCTGTGAGCTGGCAGCCAATCAGGGGGGGTCCGACTTTCTGCTGCCCACAAACTCCTGGCAGCCCAGCAGGCTTTTAAGAGCTTAATGTCCCAGGAAGCAGCATGTGCTTCAGCCCGCCCCTCCCAGGAACACACACATCCAGAGTGACCGGGCCCTGTCCTGGAGCCCTGGGCCAGCTTTGGGCACTGGGTTGGGCACAGCTTCCCCCTCGCAGTGAAGACTAGAAACCCCTTAAATGGGGGGAAGACTTATGTCAGATGCATCTGCCAGCCACAGACCAGATTTGGGTTTATCACTGGAAGGTCAGTGAGGGTCAATTAGCCGCCTCAAACCATTTCCTGCATCTGCTTTGAACAGTAAAAACACAACATCCATCACATCAAGGAGTCTGATCAGAAATTTCAGTTTCCACCCGCTGACTCCTCTAACTCCATTTCACACCACAGGAACAAGACGACTGATTTTCTAGCTGTGGCCTGGTTGTATTATCCGGTAGGGGAGGTCCATTTCACTATGGGGTGGGGATTAAGGGCTGGGCTCTCCCAGGCTGTCCGGGGTACAATCCCAGCCCCTCCATGCACTAGCTGTGTGACCTGGGGTTACTGGCTTCTCTTCTCAACTTCAGGCTGTAAAATGGGAATAATAAATCAATCCACCGCCCCTCTCTCGTCTTGTGAGATTAAACTGAGGTAATAAATAGCAACCGTGTAACATGAATGCCAAGGAGAAAGAACACTCAGAGAGGACGGCTGTTCCTGCTGCAGCTGCCCATGCTGCTGTTACTATTGCTGTTACTATTACTGTAACTCCTGGTGGCTCCTTCCCCACCCCTGAAACAATGACTATATCACTTCTGCTAGGGGGCACACTTCCGGCCAGGGGAAGGCAAACAACCCAAACTTCTTCCAGATGTTTTTGAACCCCCACCAAGTGCCCGGCAACATCCAAGGTCACCTCTGTCACAAACCCCACTGCACGGTGCACCAGTTGCTCTTCTTCATCCCTATCAGCCCAGGAGCTACAAGGGCAGCCACCTGTGGCCACTCCAGGCTGGCATACAGCAGCAGGCCCTCGGGTGGCTGTGCTGAGCTCAGGTTGCTGCAACACAGCAACATGCAGAAAATCCATCATAACATGGATTGCCTTGAATGCCAGGCCTCTCTTTTCAGGTGGGCAAGGTAGGTGTGATGGCTAGGACAC
The DNA here is from genome assembly GCF_000334495.1 of Tupaia belangeri chinensis. Classification (NCBI taxonomy): domain Eukaryota; kingdom Metazoa; phylum Chordata; class Mammalia; order Scandentia; family Tupaiidae; genus Tupaia; species Tupaia belangeri. The sequence goes on along the minus strand of NW_006159505.1, from coordinate 8,261,739 downwards.
AAGGTCATGGGGGTGGTATGCCTCCAAGCTCCAGGCCGGTCACTGATCAACGATGAACCTTCCTGTCTCACCCCACTCGCTCAGGCAAATAAAGTTTGACCCTTTCACCAGATGTGCCTTGTTTTCACCTACTAGTGGCAGAAAAACTGCAAACACGGTTGCCTTTGAGATGCTTTGGACATCCTTAAGCACCAAGAATCCTGGGTGGGTGCCTAACACGGAGTAGGTTCTTGTGAGGATCTGGATCCAGGTTGAACCTGCCAGCTGGATTTCCAGGGTCGTCAAGAACTTTCTGCGGTCAGGTCAGCAAAGTGGAGGGTCAAATCCCAGGTAGATACCAAAGGGCACCCCCCTACGGAGGACTCCCGAAATTACCTCTTGGCATCTTGAAGCTTAACTAATTAGCTGATTGACCTCATTAACGTTCGAACTTGAGTTGCAAACGAAAATGAGGTCAGGCAACTATCCAATTTACAACCTTGAATTTCCACCCGGAAACCACATTATTTTCGGATGGCCTATGAGGACTCCCAGGACTGTGCCCGCAGTTACCGGGTCCCTGAGGGCCTGGAGTACTCCGGCCTGAACCGCCACCTGCTGGGCCCCAGAGCCTTCTCAGAGCCAGCCACCCCAGCCCCTTTAAAAGCTCGGCTGCAAAAACCCACCATCACTAGCACCGGCTTCTGCCCCTCTGGGGCTTCCAGCCCCGCAGAGTATACGAACTTCAGCCGCGCGCCCACCCACCAGGAACAAGAAGTCCAGGCGCAGACCCGCTAGAGGGTCTGTTCTCCACAGCCCCCGCACCCTCTGAACCCGAGCGGCGAGGTCCACGCTGCCCCTCACCCTCCGAACCCACGCGAAGAGGGTCGCTGCGGGGTCGCACCTGCTCGCTCAGTCCGGCAGCTCCAGTCCAGGTGGCGAGTGAGTGGTCGGCGTCTCCAGAGCGCGCCCTGCGCCCGGGCCGCAGGGTGGAGGAGCCTGGGCCGCCAGCTGCGCGGGCGGAGCTGCCCCGCCGCCCGGGAGGAGGGATGCCCGGGCGAAAGTTGCCAGGGAAACTTGAGCAACTCGAGCGCGCCGGTGCCAGCCTCGTGCATAATTCACCGGTGGTGGCGGCCCGGGGGGGGGGGCTGCACCGGCCAGATTCCCCTACCCTGGTTGAGGATCGCGGCGGGCAGGGGTTGGGCACCCCGCGGGGGCTCCGGGTGACCAGAATGCCCAACCCTTCATTCCCGGGCTTGCTCCGCGTGCGCCAGTCTCGGCCTCCTTCACTCCTGCCGCAGCCGCGCTCGCCTGCACAGGGGCTCTGGGCTTCGGGCTGGGGTGACCGCAGCGAAGTCTCCAGGGACCTTGCGATCACTAAGCGGGTCCCCGCCCCCTGCGCGCCCCCTAGCGGCCCGGTACCGGCTTTTGCCCTAGCGCCCCTGTACCGGCTTCTCCGCCAAGCTTTCTGGCCCAGGTCTCCGGCTGGGGGGCGGCGACCTAGGGCAATCAGGCTCAGCGCGGGGTAGAGGTTGGTCCACCTGCGCAATCTCACTGCATGGGGCAGAAAGCCGTAGAGGTGGTTGGGGTTCACGCTCGCTGGAAACAAAAGGGGGTGCGCTCTGCGCACATGCAGCTTCCAAAGCTTTTTCAAAGGGTCCCTGCCCGGGCAGAAAGCTGGGGGTGTGGAGGGATCTCTAAAGAGAAGCGACCACCACTTGAACGCGAAGACCTGCCCCCAACACACAACCTAGCTTCCTGGGGCCAGGACTGCTCTTAACCGGTAGTGGGTGCAACTGGAATTCAGACGCACCCAAAATGCCGTCAGTGAGCAGAATCGGGTGCCCAGGGGCCACTTACTATCCTTCCCGGCCCGCCTGGGGTGCCCCAGCCACCCCCGCCCCGCGCCCGCAGCGCCCCGCGCCCCGCCTTACCTGACTGCAAGTCGGGGGCAGGTCGGGATCCCTAGGGAGGTCAGGTGTCCGGGAGGTGGGGGGAACGCGCGGCCCCGCCCCGCGCCGCAGCGGGTGGCCGGGGGCTCCTAGGAGGGG
>NW_006159505.1:8248227-8259693 GCF_000334495.1 Tupaia belangeri chinensis | reverse complement strand
CGCAGGTGGGGGAGGGGTCCTCTAGCAGCTGAAAGGACCCGCGTAGCTCAGGACCCGCGTGGGCGACCCGCCCGGGCTCTCTCCCCCCGGTCCCGGCCGGTCACCCTCGCCCCAGCTGCCCACGCGGGCCCCACCTCCGGCTCCGGCCAGTGGCGGCGACTTGGGCGCTGCGTGTGGGGTCTGTTGTAGCAACCCCGGGAGACCGCGGGGCGCCCAGGGCAGCCTCCGCCCGCCGCCCCGCCCCGGGCTGCGTGGCTCACGCACTCCCTCCTCCCGGTGAAACCCAGCGGACGAGAAAGTCCCCTGATTTCGTGAAGCTGGGATCATTCTGCTTGATTATCCCTAATGCAGCCGGCTTTCACCTGAGGATATTTCTATAGAATTCGGAAGTACACAGGCCGAATGCACATCAAAACGTTTGCAGAGCAAATAAAACTTTCTACCTTGGTAATACGCCCACATCTGCTCCCCAGGCCATCCAGAGGAGTGCAAAACTATGTCTCCCCCGACTGCCCTCCTAGCCAAGAAGAAAAGTTTGGGGGCGAGGGAGTGGGGAATAGCGAGTATTCAGAGCCAACTGCTCAGATGAGCCCCAAGGGAAAAAGCCACTTGGAGACGCCTAGGAACCCTATTACTAGGACTGAGTCACTGGCTTTGCCAAAGCCCGAAGGGGCCTGGCCGGAGCTTTGGGGCCCAGCTCTGAGCTGGCCATGCTCCGTTTCTTTCTCCCCAGTGCATGTGCCACCCACTGGCTGTCAATTATCTCAAGACTAATAGTTCTCAAGTAATTCTGCCCGCTAGGAGCTGTGAGTCTCTAAGTAAGCTTCTGAGGCCTCTGCATCCTGGGTTTTCTAATATTCTGGGGAAAGAGGGTATTTCCTGCCACCAGGATTTACAGTGGGAAGAGGTCGAGTGGAGTCTGGAGACCAACGCCAGCGTCCAGGCCACCTCTGAAACGCTGGAGCCTAACGTTGGCACATCCCAACTTGTGTGCCCTGCCCCCGCGAGGAGATTTTATATATTTTTTAAGTCAATCTTATAGGACATGCCTGAGAGATTTGCATGGGCCGGTGACTTCAACATACCAAAGGCAAAGTTAAATATTTGCTCTAGATAGTTTTTTTTTCCCCTGCTTGCATAATTGTCCCACATTTCAAAGAAGTCTTTAAAAGCACTTAGGTTAAAAAAAATTGTGTTTGGGGCCTGAATATTTCAGGACACACATGGAGTAAATATTGTAACTCCTGAGGGCAGCAGCCATGTGCAAACTTCTTTCTTTCCTCTGCTTCCTTAAGCATGAGACTTGATAAAATATTTGTCGAATGAATAAAGGTGGCATTCAATCAAATCCTAAAACAGGAAGGAGAAGCCCTGGCAGGATCCTGCAGGCATAATTTCCTTGACATGGAAGCTGGGGAGGTCCTGGGAGGAGTGGTGAGCGGAACATTCTGGGGTCTTCTGGGTTTGCCAGTGGTAAATCCAAGGTGTGCGTTGCAGGGATAGGGGTTGGGAATCTAACTTCCGGTGGTTACCCTCACCCCTGTCTGCCACCTCCAGAAAGCATGTAAGTTAAAAATATCTTTTGGGGGACCAGCAGGTGGTGTGGCGGTTAAGGTGCTGTACACTCCCAGGTAGCCGACCACAGTTCGAGTCCTGGACCTGGTGACTTGCTGTCTCTATTTCTCTCTCTCTTTCTGTGTCTCTCCCTGGTCAAATTAAAATGAATGAATAAATAAATAAAATTAAATAATTCTTTTTTAAAAATGATGTGTTTTCCTCTCCAAGCCCAGCTAGAAGAAATGTCTCCAAGAAGTTACCTTCCTCTAACCAGAATCCCACCCCCCCACTCCTTCCCAGAATTCCAGAACCACCGCTGCTAACAGCAAAGGAGGTGGCTGATTGGAATTCAGCTGTGAACACATGTCTGCTGTCCCCACGGAAGGCTCACGTGCCAATGGCATTCTGCTGTCTCCAAGAAATACTTCCCAAGGGACCCAGACCCTGCCTGTCCACCCAAGCGGTTACCCATTGGACCACCCCTCCAGTCCCTCTGGTTTGTTAACAAGAGCACTCTGTCAGGGCCCCCATCCTTTGGCATTTTAAGGACAGTATCCTGCTTCCGTCCTGGTTTCTTTGTGTCCCTTCAGAGATATCCAGTTCAGCCTTGTGCTCAGATTAAGTAGCATCCGCGGAGTCTTTAAAAACCTCTGGTGAAAAAGGTTGAGGATCAGAAAACACTGCAGCGGCCCCTTTCCTCACTCCTCAATATCCAGGGAGGGGAGCATTTCGGGTTGGGAGTAGCAGGATCCTCTCTCCCCCTCCCTCCTCCCTCCTCCCTCCTCAGCAGTCGGCCTGTCTCAGCTGCTAGTGGGGGCCCCATTTGAAGCAGGACCTCTCTCGGTATTGTCATTTCTGGTGGAGCCGCCCCGCCCCGTGCACATCACTGAGCACCCTGTTTTAGTTTCAGTTGAGGGAAAGGAGAAACCATTCTTTTTGCTTCTTAGTTTTAGAATTCCCCTGGTTGGTTTTTTTTTTTTTTTTTTCCCTGTTAACTGCCTTCCCTAGATTTCCCCAACATGTCTGAGGATGTGGAAGAAGAGATCAGAAGAGCTCACAGAGAGAACATGTTTTTTATCTGATAGTTTTTTTTTTTTCTAGGAAAGCCTTGAAACATGGAACCGTCAGCCACCACAGTTCTGGATTGCTCAGCGCGCCCTCCTGAGCACCCTAGGACTTCCCGGAAAGAGTAACTGTTTTACAGAGAACTAGAAACTGGGACACTGGACTGTTAAGGGACGAAACACATAACCACCTTTTCTGTCCTGGGAAAAACATTATAAATATTTTGTGGCTTAGATTAACCCAGATGCTCATTGCGTTCGGCAGCAGTCCTGTCCCTCTCCATGGGGGAGCGTGTGGCTTTGGAGCGGTGTAGAGGCCAGCACACAGACAAGGGTTCTTAGGCTGTCCAAGTGGGAATGCCCTAACCCAGTCCTTCATCTTACAAGTGGGAAGCCAAGACCCAGTGTTTCGGGATGGTTTCTGTGATGTCCAGGTTTTTGGTATTTCGGACAAAGAATTGGACGCAACATGCCAATAGTGAAAGCAGAAGGGTATTTTATTAAGGCAAAAGTACACTCCCAAGAGGTAGGAGTGACCCCACAGTTACGGTCTGTGAGGTTTATCATTTCTTAATGGAGGTCGTGTCATTTCATCCTTGGTTGGGCCCACCGATTGTTTTCCCCTCACTGACTGGCAAATGTGGCTAGGCCCACTGGTTTATCTCATTGGCTGTATCAAATGTGGCTTCATCAGCTAGATAGCCCCCACTGGAAGGAAATCTGCCCACATCTCTTCAGGTGGGGAGTTTTCTGCCCTGATCGTTTTTGGTTTTGTTTCTGTTTTTTTATCTAGCCACATAGGCAGATTCTCCAGCCCCTTTACCTGCTTATATTTTCTAGCTTTCTTCCTGCTTCTCCAAAGAGGGAATAAGGCCTGCCCAAGGACATGAAACTAAAGCCATGTAAGGGCAGACCTGCACAGGTGAAGCCAGGTAAAGGCAAATGTGCACAGGTGAAGCCAGGGGAGGGCAGGCATGCACAGGTGAAGCCAGAGAAGGGCGGGCATGCACAGGTGAAGCCAGGGAAGGGCGGGCATGCACAGGTGAAACCAGGGAAGGGCGGGCATGCACAGGTGAAGCCAGGTGTGTACAGGTGCTCCAGCCAGGAAGTCTGCCCCATTCTCTTCTCCCTGCCAGATTCTCCTATGTTCTTGCAATTTTTTCTACTTGTTTTCCACTACAGCAAAAGGTCCATTTCCGTTCTGTTTCCTCCGCACATCAAAACTATTGGAAAATTCACTTGTTTCTCCATAATTTCTAGGTCAGTCACATAAACCTATAAAATTCTCAGATTTTACAAATCCACCAACTCCTCCGCAGATCACTTCCCATGTGTCACATGACTTTTATTACTCACCATTAATTCTCCATGAGTTTATTTTTCATGGATTTGTTTTGAAAAGCCTCCTAGGATTTTGTCTGAAGATAAAGCTCAGGGACTGCTAACCTAGAGATCAGAAGAAAGGTTTGCTTCTCCTGGGATCTGACATGGTAAGAGAGGCTGTCTAAAGCCTTCCTACCAGACTGGAGCAGAAGGGTGTGGGGAGCAGCAGGCAGGAGAGTCCGGGTGTACAGAGAGGCTACTGGGCCTCCGGTCAGGCTGCAAGCCCTTTCCCAGGCCCACCTTCAGTGCAGTAGAGTCATTCTGCCTTCTCTTGGCCTTCTTCCAGGCCTCCTATGGTGGTGAGGATGCAGTCTGAAGAATGGAGAGTTAGTTCCCCCAGGGGCGTGTCTCAATCACCATGGAAGCAGCTAGAAGTGAGGAGGCGGAGATGCCCAGCCTCAACCCCTGGGTGAACAGTCCTGCCGAGGGGCATTCTTGAGCACCTACGAAGTGCCTCTGGAGCCTTCATGGCGGAGACCCAGACAAAACTCCTATTTGGAGGGATCTCCTCCTATGTGTCTGTCTTACCCTGTTATTCACTCCTGCTTACTGGTTTCACCTCCAACCACAGCAGCCAGCATCTAAGTCCTCATTTCAGGAAGCACTTTTAAAGAAGTCCAAAATAAAATTTAAAAATTGGGACCAGCAGTTGGCATAATGGCTATGTCGCTGGACTCCTATGTAGTTGACAACACTTCTAGTCCCAGACCTGGTGGCTTAAACTCATGCCAGTCACGTGTGCATGCACGCTCAAGATCCTGAGAGGAGAATGGAGGAGAAGGGACTGCGACATGGCCATCCCCCCTGGGGAGTGAGTTCTCGCTTTCGCTTTCTGTCTCTCTTCTCTCTCCGTCTCTCTGGCAAGTGTACACGCCGTAGAGCAAAAAAAAAAAAAAAAAAAAACCTCTCCAAAAACTAACTAAATAGATAGATAGCTGAAGACACCCAGCAGACGATGTGAACGGAAGTACAGTGGAGGTGCATTAAGGAGAGGGTTAGGCTGATGCAAAACCATGTCAGCAACATGATGCCACTCCTGGAAAATGAAACGCATCGCAAGATCCCATTTTAGCTAGCTCTCGGGGTTCTCTGGGCAAGCAAACTAATAAGCAAAACTCTTAAACTTATCAACAGAGAATGCAAGAGGGCTTTATGGAAATACCACAGCACAACTCAGTGACATCTATCCCACTAATACCAGAAGGAGTCAATATTAGAAAATCTCTTAAGATGCAGACAGGGACTTCCAAAAGTTTGTGGAAAATGGATTTAAAAGATAAAAATATAAACTTTATTTCTCAACATAAGCACCATCACATTCAAGACACTTTTGTAAATGAGGATACTAGGCATTTAGTGCATCCCTAAAGAACAGAGAGTCCTGGGATTTAACCATGTCAATGCAGTCTTTCTTACATTAGTAACTGGAGAAAAATGGGCGCCCTTTAGCGATGTTTTAAGATTGGGAAACTAAGGACCAGTGGGTGGAATGTGGTTAAGGTGCTGGACACTCCCCCATGGCTGACCACGGTTCAAAGCCTGGTGGCTTGCTTTCTCACTTTCCCTCTCTCTCTTTCTCTCTGTCTCTCTCTGGTCAAATTTAAGTAAATGAATAAATAAACTTTTTTAAAAAAGATTGGGAAACCAAAAGAAGCCAGAAGGAGCCACCTCAGGACTATAAAGTAGATACCTAATGATTTCCTATAGAAACTCACAAAATGGCTCCTGTTCCATGAGGGGAGGGAGCAGGAGCTTTGTTGTGGTTGAGGACTCTCTGTTGAAGTTTTTTCCCAGGTTTTTTCCGCTAAAGCTTTAGGTAACTTTCTCAAAACATTTTCATAATAAGCGGATACTATCATTCTTTATCTCTTTCTCTTTCAATGTTTTGCCAGAAGGCTCATGAACTCACCTGAGAGAGATAGCGAGAAAGCACCCTCTGTGAGGAATGGCCATACCATTATCCCTTCTCCTCCATCTCTCCCTCCTTAAAGGATTTTGGGCACTCTGTACACACATGCACCTGGCATGCTTTTCAAACCACTGTATCCGAGACTGTAACCACGCCCCCAGCCATGAGTAGGATCCGGTCTTCCTTATCACCACGCCACAGATTGGGCCGTTATCATTCTTGGGTTTTGTTTTGTTTTTCTTTCCTCCCATAGGAGAAAATTATTTTAGGACAATTTTTACATACTTTTAAATAGAATACATGTTGCAATTATTCGAATTACATTAATATTTTCCTATAGGCAACTACAATTGGAAAGCTAGTTAATAAAATGAAAAACACTTCGTTTCAGTCAATCCTCACAAGTGTTATTTAGTAAGTAGTTTATTGTGTCATTTCTGCAAAATGCTTTGTAGAAGATTTTCTTTAAGATAAGTATCTGAATCAAAAACATCATCAAGATCTTCATTAGTATACAATCCCAAACTAAAATTTTAAAAAATTTATGAAAGGAGACTTTGAAAAGAGCTTATTCTTCTACTTGACCCTGATTGGTTGTTCTAAACATTGTTCCTAAAAGAAGACTGGATGAAATAGAAGGCTCAGAGGACAAAATCCTCAAAATATACAAAACAGAATGTCTTAGAATTCCACTGAACAAAGCTTATGTTTGATGAACTAGCTGTTTGAATTAAAATTTCATATCTTATAGACAGATTTTTTTTCCTACAACAAACATGCATGTCCTTATTATTCATTAGGGAACAAAGCAAACATTAAATTTTTTTTAAAGAGGTTTTTGCCTTAGGACGCGTGTGTTTACCGGAGAGAGACAGAGACAGAGACAGAGACAGTGAGAAGGAAAATGAGAACTCACTCCCTAGGGGTGGGGTGGGAGTGGGGAATGACCATGCCATAATCCCTTCTCCATTCTCCCCTCAGGACCTTGGGCACACATGTATACACACCCAGCGTGAGTTTCAAGTTGTGGGGTCCGAGACTTGAACTGCGGTCAACTACGTGAGAGTCCAACAACATAACCATTATGCCATCTGCTGGCCCCCAAACATTAGATTTTAACTGTTGATGTGGTCATTCTTGGGTCCTCTAGACAGTCAACAGCAAATACACTGAGCATCCTGAGAAACTCTCACCACCATCTTTGCTCTTAAATAGTCTGCTTTCACCTTAACAGGGCCACTTCCACCTCTTCCCAGCCAAGAGGGGCTTCGGTTGTGATTTGTCTTCAAGACCACACTGATGAAGCTATGTATCATCTCCTGTTCCAGTTCTCCAAAGAAATGCTTCAGAGGCTTAATCCCACTGGTTTAAAATTTCCATGAGACATTCTGCTCTTGTTTGAAGCTAACCTGGGCGCTATCATTTTGGCACCCAAGGAGCAGAAAGTTTGCTCAGCTTTAATCTTTCAGTCAGATTTCTGCAAGCTGAATTAAGTGATGTTGATTTGATGTGTAAGCTGAACTAACCAACATTGGTCTCTATGGTGTTGGTTATTGTTTCGGCTGTTAATCATTGTTCTCCAATTAGGGCACAAACAAGCTTAATTTTGTTCCCTTCACAAATGGACACGAATGGCCTGCATCATTTTCAACATCATCTAGTCTCTTCTTAAAATGATTAGTCATTCGTAAACTGATTTCTTTGGGGCACTGTCCCCATAAACTTTTCATAAAGCATCAATGATTTCACCATTCTTCCATTCAAGCGTCACCTTAAGTTTGATATTTATTCTTGCTTCAGTTTTAGCAGAATTCATGTTGTTCTGATAGGGTCACTTTTCAAACTGACGTCTTATCCTTCTTATTGCTTCAAACTATATCCTATTTAGACATGTTACAAGTTAGTTTATTTTGGTACAAAAAGAAAAAAATTGAAATGCATGTGTGATTTTTTTTTAATACTATGCATTTTTCCATGAACTTTTTAAAGCCACTGTGTATGTGTGTTCAAATCAAATTTTGTGATAAAGAAAGGGATTATTCAAGAATATTTTAATACTGTTCAGCTTTATATGGCAAGTACTGTTCAGTATTTTAATATGGGGGAGCCAGCATGAGGCTTGGAGATTAAGGTGGTTGGATCCCACATGACCAGCTGTATGGTTCATAATAAAAAAAAGATTAGGGGCCACAGGTGTCATGATGGTTAAGGGTGTTGGACTCCCACATGGCTGACTGTGGTTTGAGTTCTGGACCTGGTGGCTTGCTTTCTCTCTATCTCTCTTACTCCCACTCTCACTCTGTTCCTCTCTGGTCAAATTAAAATAAGTAGATAGGGACCAGCAGTTGGCGTAATGGCTTATGTCGTTGGACTCCCATGTAGTCGACCGCGGTTCACATCCCAGACCCGGTGGCTTAAAACTCACGCCAGGCACATGTGTATGCGTGCCCAAGATCCTGAGAGGAGAATGGAGGAGAAGGGATTGCGGCATGGCCATCCCCCCTGGGGGGTGATTTCTCGCTTTCTGTCTCTCTGTCTCTCTCTCTCTGTCTGGTGAGCGCATGTGCCCTATAGCAAAAACCTCTCCAAAAAAAAAATTAAATTTAATTTAAAAAAATAAATAAAAATTAAATAAGTAGATAAACAAAGTTAAATAAAATAATTCTTTAAAAAAATTAAAAAATATGTATAGTCATCAGGAGGATCATGATGATGCACTTTTTCATAGAAAAAATACGTCATGGCTTTCTCAACAACAAATATGCCCCATAGTCTAGCAGTTAAAGGAGCCAGAGCCCACATGGATGACCACAGTGTGAATCCTGGCCCTGTGATTGGGTACATGCACATGTGCACCCAAAATCTTGACAGAATGTAAATGAAGGAAAAGGGATTATGGCATGTCATGTTCTTTTGAGGGGTATTTTCTCCCTTTCTCTCTTTGGTGAGCACTTCTAGAAGTTAAAAAATATGGCCCACCAGGTTCCATGGAGATTGAGACAGCTGGATCCCAGGTGGCCAACTCCACGGTTAGAGTCCTGGACCCGGTAGCTTCAAACTACACCAGACACATGTGCATGTGTGCCCAAAATCCTAAGAGGAGAATGTAGAAGGAATTACAGAGTGGCCATCCTCCTGGTGGGTGATTTGTCGCTTTCTGTCTCTCTGTCTCTCTCTGTCTCTCTGGTGAGCACACCTGCTCTACAGCTAACATCTCTCAAAAAGTTTTTTAAATGAAAAACAAAAAAAGAACAGTGATGGTCAAGTCAGACTTCCTATTTTCAAATCCCAGCACCACCACATACTAACTGGTTGAGCACAGTTCCCACCCTGTTGCTCAGTGTCCACAGCTGTGGAGTAGGAGCGGAAGCAGCACGGCGTCGCAGAGGGCTGAACGAGCAGCCTGTGTAGCCTACCCGGAACCTTGCTTCACTTCTCTCTGCCTACATATGCTCCACCAGCCGCATTCTTGGAAAGGGAGAGAGAGCACCATAAACATGCACCTCTCCCCTTAAAAGATGCAGACCTACATAAAATCGCAGCAAGAATCTGTTTGACTTAGCATGTAGTTTATATGAAGGAATTAACATGAAGAAGTAGTAAGTGCATTTATATCTAGAATATATAAAAGAATAAATTTGTTTTTTTTTTTTTATTTTTTATTTTTTTTTAGAGAAAGATTAGGGCACGTGCATTTGCCAGAAGGACAGAGAGAAACGGAGAGACAGAAAGTGAGAACTCACCTCCCAGAGGGGATGGCCATGCCATAGTCTCTTCTTCTCCATTCTCCTCTTGGGATCTTGGGCATGCAAACACACGCGCCCAGTGTGCACGTTAAGCCACCGGGTCCAGGACTTGAACCACGGTCGAATACATGGGTGTCCAGTGATATAACCATTACACCACCTGCTGGTCCCAAGAATAAGTTTTTAAAATTCAGGCAAATTGGTAAAAGAATGGGCAAAAAACCTGATCAAGTACCTTAAAAAGAGGCTATCAAAATGGCCGGTAAGCATATGAAAGGTACCGGTTTTTTGTTTGTTTGTTTTGTTTTGTTTTGTTTGTTTGTTTGTTTAAATAAGTTTACTTTAGGGTCCATGTGCTCTCCAGAGAGAGCCAGGCAGAGAGAGGGAAAGTGAGAATTCACCCTCGCCCCAGGGGGGACTCCATGCCACAATCCCTTCTCCTCCGTTCTCCTTTCAGGATTTTGGGCAAACAGGCCCACATGCCCGGCGTGATCTTCCAGCCTCCAGCTCCAGGACTCAAACCACATGTCAGCCACAAGGGATCTAGTGTTTTAACCTCCATGCCACCTACTACCTCCCCCATTTTAAAAATACATTAATTTTTTTTTTAAATGTCAGAGTCTGCATGCACTCACCAGAGACAGACATGGAAAGAGAGAGGGAGAAAGCATCTCCCAGTGGGGCGTGGTCATCCCACATGCCCTTTCCTCCATTTCTCCATCTCGCTGGGATTTCAGGCATGCACACACACATGCCCAGCGTGTTTCAAGCCTCTGGGGCCAGGATTTGAACAATAGTTGGCTATGTGGGATAGGGTTTCCTTAACCACCAGGCTATGATGCCAGCCCCAAAAGTACCCAGTTTTATTAGTCAACGGAAGCATGTAGTGTAAACCTACAATGAGACACCTCTCTCATTTGAATGGCTAAATACAAAGTCAGACCGTATGGCACGCTAGCAACCACCCAGGCCCTTGGCTCACTCATGCACAGCTGGAGGGGACGCACATTAACATGAACACTTTGGGAAATTGTAGGAGTCCCATGAGGGTGGGACTTGTTCAATGCCTGACTATTACTCATCATTTATACAGAAGATAAAAGATGATCTATGCACCCATGCTGGGTGCTTCCGACGGTCTCTGGTCTTCCCCCTCTAATGTCTAGATTTTAACTGTCTCTTGCTCTTCCTGTCTGCAGCATTTGCACAGAATCTAGCACTGGATACAAGCTAGATATAGCAAAATGAAGGAGGCGGGAAAAAGGAAGGAAGGAAGGAAGGAAAGAAAGAAGGAAGAGAAAGAGGGGTGGGGGAAGGCTTAGAAAAAAATTTAGTCTATTGTAAATGAGCTTTTTAGAAATGTATTAATTTATTATTTTTAATTTTTAAAATTTTTTTAGAGGTTTTTGTTATAGGGCACGTGTGCTCGCCAGACAGACAGAGAGAGACAGAGAGACAGAAAGCGAGAAATCACTCCCCAGGGAGGATGGTCACGCCACAATCCCTTCTCCATTCTCCTCTCGGGATCTTGGACACGCATGCACACACACCCGGCATGAGCTTAAGCCACCGGGTCCGGGACACGAACTGCGGTTGACTACGTGGGAGTCCAGGGACATAGCCATTATGTTAACTGCTAGTCCCAGAAATGTATTAATTTTAAAAAAGGTTTATTCGATAAATCAAGTTATAATACAGGTCTAGGAATTTATTTATTTATTTTTTAGAGAGATTTTTCGCTAAAGGGCATGTGCGCTTGCCAGAGAGAGACATAGAGACAGAAAGCAAGAAATCACCCCCCAGGGGG
>NW_006159505.1:8204954-8248150 GCF_000334495.1 Tupaia belangeri chinensis | reverse complement strand
CATGAGTTTTAAACCACCGGGTCCGGGACGCGAACCACAGTCGACTACGTAGGAGTCCAGCGACATAGTCATTACGCTAACTGCTGGTTCCCAAAGGCCTAGGAATTTTTGAAAAATATAATTAAATCTTTAATCTGCTCCTCAAAGCAAAAGAAATCATAAAGGGACCGAAGATTTATTTATTAAACATAAAATAATAACGTTTTATTATTTCATGTGAGGGGGAGCTGGCAGGTGGTGTGGTGGTTAAGAGCGCTGGACTCCCACATGCCTGAGCACAGATCGAGTTCTGGACCTGGTGGCTTGCTTGCTCGTTGGCTTGCTTGCTCGTTCGCTCGCTCGCTCGCTCTCCCTCCCTCCCTCCCTCTCTGGTCAAATTAAAATAAATAAATAAAGTTAAATAAAATAATTCTGTAAAAATTTAGAGAAAAGTTACAGATAGTTATTCTTATCATTTTGAGATGGAGAATGCTGAAAGATCTCCCTAAATATGTCAGATATTCTGAAGAAAAAGATTAAGTATGACCACATGTGAATGAAAACCGCTTATATAGGGACCACTAAGTGGCACAGTGGTTAAAGTGCTGAATGGACTCCCATGTAGTTGACTGTACTTTGAGTCCCAGATCTGGTGGGTGAAACTCACACCGAGTTTGTGTGTGTGCATGCCCAAAATCCTGAGAGGAGAGTGGAGGAGAAGGGATTGCAGCATGACCATTTTCCCTGGGAGGTTATTTCTCACATTCTGTCTCTCTGTCTCTCTGTCTCTCTCTCTCTCTCTCTCTCTCTGTCTTTCTAGCGAGCATATTCACCCTACAACAAAAATTTCTCTCAAAGGCAAAAAAAAAAAACACCCTTGTATAACAACCACCAAGACATGAAATCAATCAAAATGAAGGGTGAAAGAAAGCCTATTTAAGTGATTGAAGAGTGATAGTCTATATAAACGATCTTTACAAAATAATAAGAGTTATAAAAAACCTTATTAAAAATGATAAAGTTTACCCCATAATGATCTTAGATGCATGTAAAATGTAAAGCTATGTAACTGTAAAGAAAACCTAAGAGTCGGGCCAACCCCGTGGCACAGCTGTGAAGTGCTGCTCGGGAGAGTGACAGGTTTGAGCGCCCAGCCTGGTCAGCCTGAAAAGCTGGACATGTGTGCAAGTGGCCAGGATCAGACAGGCTAAGGACCGGAGGAAGGAGACCAAGGCTGGCCAGCCCCTGTGGAAGGCGCACTCTCCCTTTCTCATGTGCTTCATCATGAATAGAGAAAGAAAAAAAAAAAGGAAAAGCTGGGAGAAAGTATTTCAGCCCTTGGGTTGGGCTAGGAACTCTTAGTTATGACCACAAAAGCATCATACATAAAAGAAAAATATTATAAAGTGGATTTCATTAAGGTTTAAATTGTTTGCTTTTTGAAAGACGCTATTAAAGGAATAGAAAGACGAACCCACAGACTGAGAGAAAATACTTGCAAGTCATATATCTAACGAAGGATTTGTACCCCGATAACTCGAAATGAGAGCTGTCAAGACTCAGCCATGAGAAAACAAACAGCTTAATTTAATTCAGCTTAATTTATTTTGCCATAGGGAATGTGTGCTCACCAGAGAGAGAGGGGAAGTAAGGGACGGCCAAGCAACAGTCCCTTCTCGTCTATTCCCCTGTTGGGATTTGGGGCACGGGCGAATGCATCCAATGTGTTTTTCAAGCTGCAGGGTTCAGGACTCAAACCATGGGGTCAACTGTGTGAGATTCAGCCCCTTAACCATCATGCCACCTGCCAGCCCCAGCTCAGTTAAAAAAAAAAAAAAGGGAAAAATATTTGAACAGCTTCATTAAAGAAAATATATCAATGGCAAATAACCATATAAAAAGGTGCCCAACATCATTAATCATTAGGAAAATGCAAATTAAAACAGCACAACTATTAGAGGGGCTTTTAAAAAAAGCACTTTCCACTTTCCTGCTCTGCTGGAGAAAGGGTACACCAAAAGACTTTCACTGTAATTCAACTGAAAAACAAGCTACAGAAATAAAACTTCAACTATTAAAAATATCACTGAATATATTCTAAACAAAAAAATGAATTAGTAAATAGATATATTAAAAATATTATTATTTGGGACCAGCAGCCGGTGTGGTGGTTAAGGCGCTGGACACTCCCACATGGCCGACCAGGGTTCGAGTCCTGAATCTGGTGGCTTGCTTTCTCGCTTCCTCTCTCTCTCACTCTCAACGTCTGTCTCTTTCTGGTCAAATTAAAAAATAAATGAATAAATAAATAAAATAAAATAATTATTTAAAAAATTCTTTAAAAAAATAAAAATAAAAATATATTATTATTTGAGCTAGGCTCCATACCCTGGTGGTTAATGGACACCAGATTCCACATGGCTGACTGGTTTGAATCCCAGTACTAATAGTTTGAAAAACATGCTAGGCATGTATGCGTGTGTACCCAAAATCCCAACAGGATGGAGAAATGAAAGAGGAGGGATTGTGGCATACCCACTGAGAGTGCTTTCCCCCATCCCTTTCTTTGTCTCTGGCTCTCTCTGGTGAGTGCTTGTACCCTTTGGCTATGTATAAAAAGCTGGACCCCACATGACCAACTACAGTTCTGATCCTGGCCCCTGCAGCTTGAAAAACACATGGGGTCCATGTGCATGAATGCCCCAAATCCTGACTGGATGGAGCAATGGAGTAAGAAGAATTGCAGCATGACCAAACTTCATGGGGAGAGGGGCTTATGCACACTCTCTCTCTTTCTCTTTCTCTCTCTCTCTCTTTCTCTCACGCAGACATGCATATGTGCCCCGAGCACTAAAATAAAGAAAGGATAGATACAACCCAGCATCTTTCAGGATGTAAAAAATGGGAAATGCCTGTGAGACCGTGTAAGTAGCTGCAACCAAGGTGATTGTCATGTGGCCACATACATCAACATGTAAAATGAAGAATCCGGAAAATCAACTTCCAGTAATTTATTCTAAGGACATAATCCCATCATTGCAAAAGAACTTGTGCTTAAAAGTGATCGATCATAAGTACCTTGGGTTTTAACCACCCAAAACTGGAAAGTACCTGTAATAGTTCATTTTAGTTGTCAAGTTGTCTGAGTTGGGAGATACCCAGAGAATTGATAAAGCATCCTCTCTGGGTATGTCTGTGAGAGTATTTCCAGATGGGTGTTTGAATCAGTGGACTGAGTAAGGAAGATCACCCTCACCCAAGATGGGTGGTCACCATTAGTTGAGGGCCTAAGTAGAATAAAGAGGTGAATGCTCCCTCCTGGAGTTGGGACTCCTATCTTTTTTCTGCCCTTGGACATCAGAAATGCAGGTTACCAGGCCTTTGGCCTCAGACTGAGAGTTACACCATTGGCCTCCGTGGTTCTGAGGCCTTCATACTTGGATTGAGCCAATCTATCAACTTTCCAGCATCTCCAGCTTGCAGCCTGCATATTATATGACCTCTCAGCCTCCATAATTACAGCAGCCAATGCCTGTAATAAATCCCCTTTCATCTATCTACTTGTCTTGTTATCTATCTCTCTGCCTATCCATCCATTGATCCATCCATCCATCCATCCATCCTATTGGTTGTGTTTCTTTGGAGAAAAATCCCAACTAATATAGAGCCCAAAGGCTCACCTACGTGGTATGAATAAATAAATCCTGCCATACTCATGCCATGGGATGCTGTATAGTAACAATAGTGAATGAGCTATTGCTGCCCAACATGACAATCTCTAAGACTGGGTAATCTCATAAATATAAATGGTCAGCAAAAATAAAATTTGGTAAAGATGTAGAGTGAAAGACTATGCAGCTAATAAAAATGGCGAGGTATATCTGAATTTATGGACACAAAAAAGGTGACTTGGATCCTTTGTTGAGAGGCAAAGTACGATTTATAACATCATATATAATCTGATTCTATATATAATGAAGTGAGCACGTGCATCCTTACACAGAGAGCAGGACGTCCTTCACCCAAATGTTACTGTGATGTGCATAATCTTAAAGCTGCTGGAACGAGATGGGCAATAAATTGAGATCCAGAAGTAGATTTTCCATTGCAGAGATGCTATTGCAGAGCAGATTCATGTGCCTGGCACAATAAACATTTGCTTAATCAACCAAGATAAATTTCCCATGTGGTGATGTTTCCGCATGTGTCTCCCAGCTGACTCTCCTGCTCCGTGAAGCATGCAGTACATGCCTCCTCCTCACAGAAACTTCCAGCATGTCCCAGATTTCCTCCTATCTAACCCTTCCTTTAGGCATCTTCCTGTGGACACCCTGAAACACTGGGCCACTGAAGCTCTGTCTCTAGCCTTCTCACTTCTCACACTTCCCAGTATTTCTGAGCAACCAGGTCCACTTGCACATCCGCAGTCTCTGCTAAGCATTGCACTTGGACATCCATGTCTGGCCAGCTCACCAGGACTTCAAACTCAGTGTATCAGAAAGAGAACTAGACATTCCTTTCCACAGTACTTGCTCCTCCTTTGGTCTCCCTGCTGAGGCTGGAGGGTGACAACACTGTCCACTTCATGCTCTAGGCCAGGAACCCAGAGGCAGCCTGGGCCCTCGCCTCTCCCTACTTAGCCTTCACATCTCTAAGTCCTGCAACGTAGACTTCCTTTATCTGTCTTGGGTCCAATGCGTCTCCAGCTGTACTGACACATCCTGCCCTTCATCCCTCTGTTGCTAATTTTGAATCTCCTTCAACCTTTACCCCTGCCTCATGCACTACTCCCAGAGGGCTTGGTCTAGCCCCACATCACACCTTGCTCTAACTCATGGCTGGACTCCTTCTTCTTGGGTCAGACCCAAACTTCTCCACCAGGTATAAGGAGCCCTTACAGGTTCCTGTCTTTTCATTTCCCTCCCATCCATCCCCTACACCCCATCCCACTCCTCATCCACTCTTAAATTTGCTCACAAATCTCCTTTCTTCAGAGACCTATCCACTTCCTGTCCTGCTCTTAGCTCTTCTCTTACCCTACTGAGCAGGACCACGGGTTCCTCTTCCCCTGGATTGTAAATCCCTGAATGGGGCAGGAGCAGGCCTCTGTTTTAGTGGGCTAGGTGTTTTCTTTCTTTTCTTTTCTTTTTTTTTGGGGGGTGGTGGGGTGGTAGAGAGGTTTTTGCTATAGGGTGTGTGCACTCTAAAAGTTAGCATTTATTACATGCATGGTAGGCTCTGTGCTAAGCAACTTTCTACACATGGTTTCATTAAGCCTCCTAGAACTCAGTGAAATAGTATATGTTCTATTATCACTCCTATTTGACAAACAAGGAATCTGGGGCTCAGTATGCCTAAGTAAGGCCCCCAATATCATGCAGCTGGTACAAACAGCTGATGCAGGCGGTAGAGACAGAACCAGGGCTCCTTCTTCCCTAAAGAAGACAGAGAGAGACAGAGAGACAGAAAGTAAGAAATCACCCCCCAGGGGATGACCATGCGCGATTCCTTCTTCTCCACTCGGAATCTTGGGCACGCACGCACACATGCCCAGTGTGAGTTAAAGCCACCGAGTCCAGGACTCAAACCGCAGTTAACTACATGGGAGCCTGGCGACATAGCCATTACGCCAACTGCTGGTACCCAAGGGCTTAGTGTTTTCTGAAGGCCCAGCTCACCCTTCATGTTTGCAGAATGGAGCTGATAAATATTGCAGCTCAGGTCCAAGTTTTTGAATTAATTTAATGCAAGAAACACGACTGAGTTACCAACGTACACCCCAGCCTGCCAAGCACTGTAGAGGATTCAGGGCACATCAGGCGCACATTCTGCCCCATGGAGCTCAGACTTAAATGTAGGAAGGAGACTCTGGTTGCAAAGGAGACAGTGCTAAACGCTGTACACGAGATAGCACAAAGGGCCACAGACCAGGGACAGATTCGATTGCCAACACGGGCACCTGGTCATGACATACTGCAAGAACAATATCTTAAGAAGCATAGCACTGGAACTTGCACAAATATGAAATGTACATTTTTGTTAGAAGAATTAAATCTATGCATTCACTTCTCGGAAGGCAATATGAACCTTTTTTTTTTTTTACGTAAATGATCGATACAGCAATGAATCTGGTCTATTGCCACTGTCTGGGAATATATGGAACCACTTGGTAAGTTTCCCACTTTTAAAAAGCCTTCTTTCTTTGCCCTTCCCTGGGTCAGAGAAAGAAATTAATTCTAGATGGACTAGGTAATATAAAAGTCAAAAGAAACTGTCAAATGGTAAATTATTTTACTTAAAAAACAGTGTTTTTTTTTTATGAGAGTAAGAGGTAGAGAGAGAGAAACAAGCAGTCCAACAGTCTCAACACCGCGATCCTCCCCCAGCCCTCCCATCTAGCCTAGACCAAGGGAGTGCATGCCTGCATGTACAGGGCCACCGAGGAACTGAACTTGCATCCTCCCAGAGATCCAACTTCACTTGGGCAGCAAGTGCCATCCACTGTGCAACTCAGCCAGTTCATATTTTACTTTTTTGACAAAATACTAAGGAGGATTCCTTACCTGTACTAATTCTTCATAAGAATCTGCCCTTAGGCCAGATGCAAAGCAGAACAAAGGGATCTTTTTGTTAGGGGTGAATTCACTTTTTAGAGAGCAGGCTGTACTTAACCACAGGGCTTAGATCAGGATTTGCCAAGTTTTAAGAAAACAAGGTGCTGCTCCTATTCAGCCCCCTCTCACTCCCTCTGACTAGGGCTGGGTTTGGGGAACCTGAGACAGGAGGCCAGATCAGGGCTGTGTACACTGGAGTCAGTAAAGAGCCTAGAATCCCAACCCCAGGGGTCACAAGTCCCTCCTCCAGCGCTGTCCATCTCTGCTGTCTCCCTCGGGCGTAGGAGGGGTGCTGTGACCACTCCATACCCCCACCTCCAACGCAGGTAGGCCCCTGCCCGAGAGGCTCACTTTAATGGATAAATGAGGGTCAGTGCAATGCCCAGGACTGGGAATCAGGGACAGAGTGCCCATCATGCTACTTCCCTTCTTCCCCTGGACAAGAGTAAATCCCTCTGGCTCTCACCCTCCCCCCACAAACCCGGTCCTCACTCTCCACCTGGGCAAACTGGCTGCCAGGCTTGAGACCTCAGATTTGCTATCTCCATTTGTCAAATTCCTCTGGCAAAATGAGGTGGCAAGGGACTAGCTTAAAAATAAAAAAAAAAAAAAGAGGTGGGAATGGGTCATTAGTGCTTTCACAGTAGTGGAAGCTTGGATCCTGGGGTGGGGAGCATTTGCATGAGAGAGCGCCCCATCATCATTGTCTCCTTCATTATCTCACCATACCAGGGGGCTTTCAAAACTTTGTGGGGACAAAATGGAATGAAAGTACAAGTTTATTTGGGTGCAAACATTTTTGACATCCAAATTTTTTCATAATACGTATTTCCCATGAACTTTTCCAAGACCTCTTGTATTGTCCCAAATGTCCCATAGGGAATGCGTGAATGTCAGAAATAGGATAGGGCTACAAACATGATATACACAGTCTGGCTTGTCCATTCGGCATCTCACTTAATGATCATTATATTATAATTTATGAACTAATTATTACACTGTTAATTATTAAAACATAGCATAATAAGGTAACAGTTTTGTCAAGATAGACTAAAAATGATCAAAAAGCACAAACACTCCAAGTGAACTGGCTATTGAAAGTAGTTAGATTATTTAAGAAATTGTGTGAACAATACAGGGTGGGGGGGGGGGAAAGGAATGGAAGACAACTGTAGACACCAGAGATAGTGTGAGAAGAGGGTGGGGAATGACAGGGGTCAGAAAGAGGGGTAAAAAAAATTCTAGAAACTAGAAATGGAAAATTTTTGATAATAATATGCATGATTAGGTCACTATGCAGTATATTCTGGATGGGAAATCACATTCTGTGGTGATACTTAGGGGAAGAATGTAAATTAAGTTACAAAAAAAAAATTTCAGAAAAAAAAATATCTATTCGATGACTGCAGTAAGATATATAGCCCCAGCTAGGTGCTACTTTATAGGATGCCTAAAGTTAGACTTGTGTTCATGGAAATGTATATATCAGTTGTGTTTTCTAATGAAAATATTTAGATTAATTAAGATCTTTAGTAATTCAATAAAATGTAGGGGTAAAACAGTATAGAAAGCAAACACAGATACCAGAGACAGTGTGGGAGGAGAGTGGGAGATGGCAGAGGGTAAGAGAGAGGGAATCAAGGATGGGGGGAAAAAGCAAAACATACAGGAAACAAGAAGTGGAAAATTATTTGTCGACAGTAACATGTATGTTGATGTGCTTGATTGAGACAATATACAGTGTACTCTGGATGGAAAATCTCACTTTGTATGTTGTAATGATGTACAGTGAATGAATGTAAATAAAAAAATATTAAAAAAAAAAAAAGCACACACACTGTCTCAGGAAGAATGCTTTCCCTTGCTGGTCCACACACCTCAGCCCCCATACATTTCTTTTTTAAAAGAATTATTTTTTTATTTAATTTTATTTGTTATTATTATTTTTTTATTTGACCAGAGAGAGAAAAGGAAAGGGAGAGAACAAGCCTGCCAGGTCCAGCACTCGAATTGCGGTCAGCCATGTGGCAGTCCAGCCCCTTACCCACCATGTCACCTGCTGGCCCCAGTTCCCCATCAATTTTATTCCAGACACTTCTCTGAGGTGGGGTAAGTATTAGCCTGAATGCGGGAGGAGGAAGATGAAGGCGGGAGAGAGGAGGACCCAGCCAAGTTCCTTGTTTCCAGAATGTCTCCAGTTTGTGTGCTACATGTCAGGTGGTGGTAATTGTGCCCCTGCAACTTTTGGGGCTTTATAACCACCCCACCCACGTGCTCTCAGCAAAACAAACATAAAATCATGTTGTGCTTATATATTTGGCAAGCCAGGCCAATGGAAGAATTCATATCAAAAGTTTAGAACACTGAAAGTGGAAACCACCTTGGAAAATAGGCAGGCCAGCCCGGCAGGTGGGGTGGGGCAGGAGGCGGCACCTGCTGTGAGCTCTGGCACACAGAGCCCTGGTTCAGCCTTCACTGCCTGCACCAGCTGTTTGTACCAGCTGTATGATCGCGGGGGCCTTACTTAGGCATGCTGAGCCCCAGATTCCTTGTTTGTCAAATAGGAGTGATAATAGAACATATACTATTTCACCGAGTTTTAGGAGAATTAATGAAACCATGTGTAGAAAGTTGCTCAGCACACAGCCTACCACATAGTAAATGCTCAGTAAATGCTAGCTTTTGTTCTTATGAAGGCTGGGTAAGAGAACTGGAGATATCGAATCTAGAAATAAACTTTAGGTGGCAACGAAACTGCCATCAGATCACTGAAGAAATGGCACCTGGAGGGGGACCAGCAGATAGCAATGGACCAGTCACGTTGCTGGACTCCCACGTGACCGACCACAGTTTGAGTCAAGGACCCAGTGGCTTGAAACTCATGCCAGACACGTGAGTGTGCATGTCCAAAATCCAAAGAGGAGAATGGAGGAGAAGGGATTGAGGAGTGGTCATTCCCTTGGGGGGAGGGGTGATTTCTCGCTTTCTGTCTCTCTGTCTTTCTCTGTCTCTCAGGTGAGCGCACATGCCCTATAGCAAAAATCTCTGCCAAAAGAGAGAGAGAGAGAGAGAGAGAGAGAAATGGCACCTGGAATTGGATTAGACATTGTGCAGCTCTTGTTGACAAAAGTAACATCAACAGAGCTGTAGGGTGGTGATCCGGGTTCCGTACCCAGACTTTTATGACACATGATGCATGACTACTGAATGCATTGTATATACAATATACTTTCAGATTCAAGAATTTTGGGTAGAATACATGAAGGAGTTAAAACTTTGAAAACTAATGCTAAAGATAGTCTCAGAAGCCTGAGAATAAAAGTAAAATTGTCCGAGGTCAGCAGGTTGGCATAGTGGTTAAGATGCTGGACTCCCACATGGTCAACCACAGTTCAAATCCTGGATCCTGCAGCTTGAAACTCATATCGGGCACATGTGCAGACGTGCCCAAAATCTCAAGAGGAGAATGGAAAAGAAGAGATTGTGGTGTGGCTATCTCCCATGGGGGTGGGGAGGTGATTTCTCACTTTCTGTATCTCTGTCTTTGTCTCTGTGGCAAGCACGTGCAACCTATAGCAAAATGCTCTCTCTCTCAAGAAAAAAAAAAAAAAAGAGTAAAAATGCCCTATACTTTGTGCTGATGTCTCTACTGAATGAGATTGTTGTCTGCCTTGATCATCCACCCTCGTGTACTCAGGACACCACCATCTCTCTGCGGGCACACACATACACACACACTTTGTTTTTGTTTTGTTTTTATCTGTTTGTTTCTTCCATGAGCAAGAGAGGGAGAGGAGAAAGACAGAGAGAGACAGCACCCTCAACAAGGCCTCAGGGCCACAATCCACCCTCAGCTTCAGCCAGCTCCAGTTCATGGGTACAGGTGTACCTGGCATGTTCAGGGAAGTCTCTAGACTAACCAGGGAACTTTCCTCCTGGGATTGCCTTGCAAAGCCTCATGTTTTACCACTGTCCCACCATCTGGCCCCTGAAACCACTCTGAATGTCTCGGTCGTTGTGGTCTTTCTGAGACACATGCTTGGTGACCATGCTGTCCACATCCTTCATATCCACAGCAGGTTACACCCGTCCTTCTCCATAAGGTGTGACCCATTCCAACCAAAATTCTGTGTGAGAGACAGCACCACTTCCATGCCCACGCCATAGCAAACGTTCATGTTACTATTTGATGGACAAAAGACAAAAGTCAGTGGCGGTATCTTTATGGCATGATGCCCAATGGCAGGCCACCTAGGTACACCTTTGAGAACTCAAGTCGGGCTCCTGCAGGAACACACTGGATTGTCCCACAGAGCGTGCACTTGGCCCACTGGAACTTCCATGCAGAGGTAAAAAGTGACCAGTGTGGAGACTGCAGAGGGGTTCTGGGTTGGCTAAAGGGGTAAACACATTGTCAGAGAATGCTTTCTAATCCTATGGGGTGGGTGCCTAAGAATAAAAAATAGTTTCTGCTTAACCCTTGAAATACCCAGAGAGCATTCTAGCTCTGTTTCATTAGCAGTGATTAACGCTCTTATTAAACCAGCCTTTGGGATAGAGGCCTGGCATTAAAGGTTAATTGGCTTGGCAATAACTGAATCACAGAACGCACATTACAAAGAATTAGAACCAGTGTCTTTTACACAATGATTTGTCCTTGGCTTTTTCGCGTGGATTTCCGAAGTGCGTGTTTAAGGCTAACGTTGTAGAGAGTTTGCATAGAGTGTTATCGGGCCAGCAGAGGACCATCTTTTATTGCTGTAAAAGGCCCAGAGGAGAAAAGAGTTGGGTCTTAATAAAGATGGGATAAATTTGTGAAGACGCTTGTGAAACATGCAGTCAATAATTCTACTAACCACTAAATATAAGTGGCTTCTCTACCTGAATTGTTTGGTGCATTCCATTTTTAATTCTATAATAAGAGCTTGGATAGCTTCATAGGTTTGTGTGGGTATGAGTTTCTGTTACCATGTGTATTCTGAAAAATAGCAAGTTAAACCAGAGGCACAACTAGAAATTAGAGTCGGCTAGATGGTGTCAGCTCTTTGTCTGGCTTGGGACTCTTCACACCAGGCCTTAGGGAAGAATGGAAACAGGTATTCTGTCCTTTGAGTTGGATAGTGCAGTGTGGGTGCAGAGGGGAGAAAGACAGCATCTGGCCTACGTGCCAGCACAGGTCAGGACTGAAATAGCGTTCCACGTGGAACTCTGACTTGCTTCCAAAGACTTAATTTCAGCACTCTGGTTGCCTTATTTTTAACATGACCTCTCTTCTGAGTCTTGGGATTAATAACTATTAAAATTGCCGTAAAACAGTCTGCAAAGCAAATTGTGGTAGAAGTGCTGCTGATGATTACATGCGGTAGGCTGAGGAGCTAATTGGATTGCAGTGGCTTGACAGACACGTCCTATGGCAGCCCATTAAGCTCAGGGCATCGTTTCACAGATTCTAGTACATGGCCAGAAATGCAAGCCAAAAAGACATTAGCTAGACAAAAGGACCTGCTTGCTGGGTTGAATGGTCTGTTGGACAGCTCTTGGTCCAGTTGGGGAATCTGGGTTTCTGCTGTGCTGATTACAATAGAGATGCCATCCTGCATCAGTACAGGAGGATACCTGGGTTATCAACAGAGAACTAGGCTGGTTATCAGAGTGAAATATTGCAGGCTAGCTGGAGAATAAACCTTTAAAAGGTGAGAGAGGAATGGTGATGAAGACAGGCAGAAGAGAACTGCATCACTCAGGGTAAGTCAAGATACACTGCAGTAACAAACATCCCCAAACTCCAGGAGGCTTAACACAGCAATGGTTTATTTCTCAGCTTCATCATTTATTTTTCACTTATGACTTTGGGCTTGTGTGATGCTCCAGAATAGGTATCTTCCACTCTCTTCCAAAATAGTCATGGCAAAGGAAGAGAAAACAAGGAGAATCCCTCACCAACTCGTAAATGCCACCACCTGGAAATATCATGCTCTGTTCTACTCAGACTCCACTGGCTGAAGAAAGTCACCTGGCTATGCCTAACCTCAAGGAGCTAGGAAATGTAATATTCACTCTGTTTTCAGGAAGGTAAGGAAACTAGAAATAGGATCAACTAGCCTCAGTAATGTTTATCATGAGGCCATGTTTTATATAGAAACTTGGGGGAAAACTTTTGTAAGGACTAAGCTTTCGTTGATAGTTTCTACTACGGGATGAGTTATCCTGAAATAATGTTCCTTCCCTAAGAGTACACAATCAATTGCCCTCCCATATCAATAAAAAGGAGCAGGAGCTATGTAATGGCTCAGTGATAATGCAATGGGACTAGTATGGAGAAAGTCCCAAGTTTGTGTCCTAGGACTTCCCAGAGCACACTAAGCAGCATAGTAAAACTACACACACACACACACACACACACACACACACACACACACAGAGTGATGGTTGGGTGTCAACTTGACTAGACTAAGGAATACCTAGAAATCTGTTAAAGCATTACCTGGGTGTGTCCACAGAGAGGTTTCCAGGAGAGATTACCATGTGAGTCTAAATCAGCTAGATGTGGAAGTCACTAGGTGTCGTCCTCACTGTGGACTGGCACCATCCAATCAGCAAGGGCCCTAGAGAGAATAAGCACAGAGGACAAATGGGTGTCTTATGAGACAGAGCGAGATAGACTCCTGGCCCTGCCATCTTTAAAAACATTCCAAGTGTGTGTGCATGTGTACCCCAACATTCTGACAGAAAGGAAAAGAAGGGATTGTGGTGGGACTGCACCCCCTTGTGGAGTGCTTTCTCCCTCTCCCTTTCCCTCTCTCCTTCTCTCTGTCTCCCTCTGGTATGCATATATATGCCCTGTGGTTAAAAAAGCAAAGTAGAATAATAAATAAATAATAAGCACTCCAAAAGGTCAGTTATTATTAGCTATTAGCAACACTATTATTAGTAGTGTAAATTACATCCTCCTTGCTAACGTACACAACAACTGAAGTTCAGAAAACAATGGGAAGCAAGATTGAAGAACCACCATACCAACAGTATAAGGTTAATTGAAGCACTTTGTTTCTGAAAGCTCTTGTCAGTCACTTACTCAGCAGAATCCCAACTTCCTCTTCTGTTTATTCTCACGTAGTGCACTAGATTGTGTGATTGTTTGGTGAATATTGACTCTATGCCTCCACCCCACCCTGCAGTCCCACCGTGGCATGCACTTCCTACCCCGTTGATGTTGGCCTGGCCATGTGACTTGTTTCAGCCAGTGAAATCTGGATGGGATTCACCATTCTGAATAGACCATGGGAAGCTCAACATAGGTGCCCACTGGCCCTCATGCATCCTGATTCCCAGAAACCACTGCTCCTTAGCCTCGTCCCACAAAGGAGACACACAGGATGGAGCTGACTGGTGGCAGCTCATCTGACCCACCACCTACCTATCTATAGTCCTGGGAGTAAAAAACACATATTTGTAGTCAAAAGCCACTAGAATTTTGGGATTGTTTGCTACCACAGCAAAAACTGACTGGTACACTTAGAATGTGAAAAGGCCTTCACCTGATCACAGACTGTCAACTACATTGAACTTCAGCATTAAACAAAATACATTGTTGATGCAGATAGATATCTCCAATATGTTGTAGACTGAAAAATGGCTAGTTTCAAAATATTCTGGGGTACACCGCACAGTGCAGCGGTTAAAGGACCCCAAATCCTTACGTCTTACCATGGTTCAAGTCCCAGTCCCAGTGACTTGAAAAACCCACCAGGTATGTGTGTGCATATGCCCAAAATCCTGACAGGAAGGAGGAAGGGAGGAAGAAAGATTTGGGCATGACCATGCCTCACTGGGAGTGCTTTCTCTGTCCTGTGAGCACACATATCCTCCGGCAATAAAGATTTAAAAAGAGATAGCCTGGGAAAAACATGTTTTGCTATTATATTTTTATTTCTAACATCACATACATGCATATGTACAGAAGTACATAAAAACTCAGCTGTGAAAATACATACTAAGAAGTTAGCCATGTTTGCCTCTTTGTATTGGGAATTATGGATGATTCTTTGTGAACCATGTTTTACGTTCTTTTCATATTTTAACGTTATTACACAGATGGTAACAAACATAATTTTAAAATTCAAATCCTCTAAAATAGATATTCGATGGGGAAAAAAAAAAAAAGTCTTTTTTCCATTTGGACCCCAGTCACACTTATCAAAGGTAATAGCTTTTGGTATTATTCTAGAAATGCTTCCAGTAACCGTATTAATTCCCCCACCCCCTCAGAGGGCATGTGATGAGCTTGCCAGAGAAAGGGAGAGAGAGAGAGAGGGAGAAATCACCCCCACATGGGACATAGTCACACCCAGTCCATTCTCCTCCATTTCTTTTTCCTGGCAGGACTTGGGGCATATATACAAATGAGCCTGGCCTGTCCTTGAAGCCACCAGGGCCAGGAATTAAACTGCAACTGCCCAGGCAGAGTCCTGCTCCTTGAAGCACTAGGCTACAAGGCAGATCGCAGTAACCATAATTTCGAGTGACTGAGTCACCAACTGGTCCAAAAACTAAAGTCTAGCCAATCTCTGGGTGAAAAGACATACTGATTTAAAGTTAAATATCTGGGTCTAATCCCTACTGTATTACAAAGAGCTAATCTGTTTCTCATTAAAATTATGGATTAAATCTTAATCCTCACATTTCTAGAAATCAGAAAAATAAAGTCTTTGTACTCTTAATTGTTTACCTAGTTGAAATGTTGATATTTAGCTTTGAAAAAGAAATCTTATTTAATGCAAGAATTCAGGATTATATATATTATATCATGAGATCATATTAAAAACCTTTATTAAAATATTTTAAAGAAAGGAAAATATTCAATTCTCCAACACTTTCAAACCTACCCTGTGGATTCGAAAATTCTTCCATTCTAGTGGAATTTGCAGTGAAGGTCTGAAGCCACATGAATGGAGAACTAAGAAAGTGACATATTTGGACGTTTACTGTGAGTTCATTTCTATGATCCAACTATGTTATTCATGGATGCAACCAAACAAAAAGTTAAGTAGAATTTGACACTAAATGAATTGATATGTGAAAACTGGTGCGTGAGAGGTAGGTAGCCCAGGAAAAAATGTCTCTTAATGTGAGTCTCCTCGTTTGAATAGGTCAAGGCGTCGAAATTGACTAACATGTCCATGTAACATGACCTTCCAGAGCCAAGGGAGACCCTGGGCTCCCCAGAATGGGGTTTTAGTATCCAGGATATAAAAGAGAAGAGGTACAGAACTGAGTCCTGGGTCAGTTGCATCCTGGCTAGGATCTGCCTGACCCTGTCTAGCAGGTGAAGTCTTTGGTGCCCCCATTGTCTGTTCACCCTCTTCTCTGCACTTTTCTAAATGATCCCAAATCTCCTTCTGACCTCTACTTCCCCAACAATCCCACCCACCCCGGTCTGTCTTTTCCTCCCAGTCTCTGGATCTGGGAAACCAGTGAGTGGGAACCACGAGAACTGAACTTAGAGTCACAAGATATGAACCACTGTGGGACTGAGTGAACCGCAACTAGACTTAATTGGGGAAGGTCCCAGGTTCAAGTCTGAGGACCTCTCTGAGCCTGTGAGGCACACAAGTGCCTGTTATCTAGGTTGGCTGAGGCTGGGTTCTCTCTCTCTCTCTTGCTCTCTCTCTCTCTCTCAAAAGAAATAAATGAATAACATTCAAAGAAAAAAGTTATGGACCACCTTGGAAAACAACGTGGCAGTTTATTTGCAAAGGTAAACATACTCCTACCATATGGTCCAGTCATTCCACTTCTGGATACTTACTGCAAAAGAAGAAAGCTCACGTCCACAAAAAGCCCCAGCATGAATGTCTGTAATAGCTTTGCTTGTCATAACCCAAACTGCAACCAACCAAGAGCCCCTGCTGAAAGGAGAAGGGACAGCGGAGTGTGGTCCATTTATACCACGAAAGACAACTCAGTGACCCGAAGGGGAGCTAGAGACACAAATGACGATGCCAGATTCCCTAGCCCTCCTCAGATGTCTGTGTAATCTCATTTATATAACAGTCTAGAAAGTGCAAGCGAAATCTATAGTGACAGCAAACAGATCAGCAGTCACCTAGGGATGGGGTTATGTGGGACGGTGGGACCACAAAGGGGCAGAGGAATTTGGGCTTGAGAGCTGCATGTACCATCTTGATGGTGGTGAGGACTTCATGGCTGTACACTAGTGGCTCTCAACTGAAGATGATTTTGCTCCTTGGGGACCATGCAAGACTGTCTGGAGACATTTTCATTGTCTAGATGGGGGATTGCTACTGGCAAAGAGGAGGTATAGGCTGGTGTTGGGGCCAGAACCTGATACACCAAAACAGTTGCTTGGATACGCTGAAAGGACTCAAATCAGAACTCAGCTCTCTCTGATCTGCTCTCTCCTCCACCTCAGCTCCCTGGTCTCTTGATCATCAGAGATGATCAGGGAAGGGCTTGACTGCTCTCCCCTGGTAGCCTGTAGATTGGACTTGGCAAAGAAGAAAGCAATTGCCTTTGGCCTTTTCTCAGAGGTTTCACTGAATACATTCATACCACAGAAAGGAAGACTGAGGGGTGTTCACACACCTGGGCAGATTTTGTCCTGGGCTACTGCCCGTATTTCAGGCCCAAAGAGAAATCTTCTTCACCATTGTCTGAGCATCGAATCCATTCTATATCCCTACAAATCATTTACTATGAAAGTGCCCACATCCTACTTTTTTCTCTCCTGTAAAGAAGGTATTTAAGCCACAACCATCTGCCCCTTCTTGAGTTCATAGTTTTGTATGGCTCCTGCATACAAATCTCTATGTTCAGGTAACTGCACATGCCTTTCCTCGTCGATATGCCCATTGTCAGCGACTTTCAGGAACCTTTGAGAGGAGGAAGGAATATTTCTTCACTCTTACACCAAGGATATGCTAAACCTCCTATTCACAAGACGGTCCTCTAGACAAGGATTTATTTGGCCCCAAATGCCTAAAGTACTGAGGTTCGAGGCCAGCAGGTGTATGGTGACTAATGCACTGGACTCCAACATGGCGACTGCTGTTTGAGTCCCGGACTTGGCAGCTTGCTTTCTAACTTTCCCTCTCTCTCTTTTTTTGTCTCTCTGTGGTAAGCATACATACCCTATAGTGAAATCAGATATATAATAATAATAGTAAGTAAAATTACATAATTATTTTAAAGTACTGAGGTTGAAAAATCTTGGTAGATAGATACATCAAACTTCATGCCAGTTGTGTGCGTGCCCAAGATCCCGAGAGGAGAATGGAGGAGAAGGGATTGTGGCGTGGCCATCCTCCCTGGGTGGTGATTTCTCGCTTTCTGTCTCTAAGTATCTCTTTATCTTTCTGGCGAGCACACGCTCCCTATAGCAAAAACCTCTTCAAAAACAATGTAAAAGATACATCAAAACTTATCTAATTGCACACTTTGACTAGAGGCAGTTTATCATATGTCAGTTATGTATGGATAAAGTTGTAAACTAATGAAATTCTAGCATCTCAGCCCTGCCACTTGCTGGCTGGGTGATACTAGGTCCGTCACTTCACCCCCTCTGAGCCTTTTTCTACTTTGAAAATGTACTGTGTAGTAACATTTTTTTTCTGAGAGCTGTTTAGCCTTCAAGGAGATCCCGAGATGTGAGCCAAATACTGTGTAGGTAAAAAGAAGATCACAGTTACTCACAGAACTGCTTCCTACTGACTTCAGTTATCCAGGAAAGAACTTGACCACATACGGGAGCAAGCCATTTCAACTGAGCTCAAGTCCTTAGAGACACCAAGGACCAAGTACAAGCCACCTCTGAATTTTAGGCAATGGTCCCAGGCCCATGGGGCAAGTGGAGAAACACTGGACACTGAAGTCACTTTACCTGTGAGTAACAGGGACTTTGGAGGTGACCTTGAGACTTGGCTTTCAGTCTGGCTCCAACAGGAAATATGAGTCTTACATGATTTATTTGAAAATACAAAAAAATTCATACATTATTATGTAGATGTACGTGTATATATATATTTTTTTCTTTTTTGCCAAGGTTATCATTTACTGGGTTTCTGCCACAAAAACACTCAAGAAAATTGAAGAGGCTTGAAGTTCTCAAAACAAAGCCCACCTCTCCCAGGCCACCCTCGAATTTGGGTTTTGTGTCTGGTAAGGCCATTTTGAGGATTACTGATGGGGCTCATTTTTGCAATTTAGCTCAAGACCCAGCAATCATGACATTATCCCCACTGGGCCCCATCCACCTTCCTTCTCACTTCAATTCAATTGCACCTTGATGAAGATAAATAGTAGAGCAGCTTAGGAAGCAGGAATTGAGAGTCCTCAATCAGTTCTTTGTTCACTATGATCACTGGGTGAGAAAGAGAGACTTCATTGGCAGCCAGAACACACCACCTTTGTCTGACGCAGAGTTCCAGGAGCTTCTGGAATCCGGTGGTTGAGGAAGGCGGGGTTTACCTCCCCTGCTATGACAAGCTGGCATTTCTCAGGCACCCTAAGGTCTCAAGAGCTGTCCTTACAGAGACAGCGGGGTAAAGTTGGTGGGGCAGAACACACAAAGTTTCTGGTCTCGCTCAATGCCCTTCTTCTGCCCCATGGGCCTGACCCATCACCTAAATTTAGCAGCCCTGAGAGCATCTCAAAGACAGCAGAGATGGGAGTGGGTTCTCAAGAACCTCGGGATTCCTCCCTCTGGGAAGACAGGGTTGTTGCAGGTCCTTTAGCATGACAAGAGAAGATCTCACTTCTGACCATGCTCCAAGCCCACTGAGGACCCTTCATTGTTTACAGACCAAACCCAAGCATCTTGGGATGGTGTAGGTTGTCACTCTAAGGGTTCACCTCTCACTCAAAACACTCCATGGCTTGTGCTCAGTGCTTTTACTCGATGCTCCAGGGAGCCAAATATGCCCTGGAGCATCCCGTCTTCACCAATGGCGCTCCTTCTGTTGAGGATGATGTTCCCATTTTTCCTGAGCCATTCTAACCCTCAAGGCTCTTCTGGGACAGCATCCCCTCTGGATAGACTGTTCTGGAGGCTGAACAGCACCCTCATCCTCTGGGCTCCAAGCACTCTCCATTTCTTCTCACCACAGCATTGACTTTGGGTGCTAACTTTACCTGACAAGGATTTTTTTCCCCAGTTAAAATGTAAGAAGAGTCACATCTTGGTCCTCTCAATCTGTAGCATTGGGTTCAGCATCTGACACACTGCAAGTGTGTGCTCAATACAGATTGGACGAAACTGGCTTTCTTGGCCCAACCATGGTAGACGAGAGGCTGGACTTCAATCCCTGGGCCACCCTAAAAGCTGGGCACAGTGGCCACTAGTGCCAACTACTTAAGATGCTGAGTCGGGAGGGTCATGTCATACATAGTGAGACCCTGTCTAAAACAAGACAAAAACAAAAAAAAAGAGAAAACGTGGCTTTCTTAAGTGATTTTTAAAAAATATTAGATATTAAGCACAAAGAGGGAGCAATGGAGGGAAGGGCCAGTGAAGAGGAGAGAGGAGAGGTGGAGAGGGGAGATGACAGCTGCTCTGAGCCTCACTTGGCCTTCAGCAGAGGGCCATGTCAGGAGGAGAGGCCCCTGTTGAAGCTGACGGGGTGCCAGCCTGCCAGAACAGGCCAGGCTGGTTGGGTTGGTTGTCAGGGGGAGGGGAGAATCAGGAAGAGGGAGGTTGTTCTTCATAATCCAGCTTGTTTATCCAACAAACAATAAAACAGAGGGCAGGATTGTTCGGAGATGCGATGGCATCCATGAGAAAGACCCCACTGGACTGAGAGGTCTGTTCAAGAATGTGTGGAGCCTGGGAACCCCAGGGAGGAGTGAGGACTGGGAGTGAGAACTCAGGGGCGGGACCTGGGGCCACAGCGGGCTGGAGCGGCCGGCACTGGTGGAAAGCCAGCTGGATGTGTTTCTTCACAAGGATCTCACCATGTGAAGATGAATTTGGTGTATCATCTTGACTGGGCCCTGGGGTGCTCAGATATTTGGTCAGTTATCCTGGGTGTGCCTGTGAGGGTGCCTCTGGACAAGACTAACATTTCAATCAGTGGACTGAGTAAAGCAGGGTCCCCTTCCCGAAGCAGATGGGCCTCGTTCAATCCATTAACGACTGGAATAGAATTACAGGCTGGTTGCACAGATACCATCACCAGTAAGGAGTCTGAAGCCCCATCATGGAGGGCCAGGCTCGGCTCTAGGCCAACCTGAACATGTCAGAAATGGCTGTGTGCACCTGTACTGTTCCCTGGGAGGGAGGGACAGGAGTCTCACTGCCCAAGAAGACCTTGTCAAAAATACCTCTCTCTCTCTCATTAAGGGAGATGAAAAGAATAAAAGACTGAATTAGAAACAGTGTTCTCTCTTCGTCAGATTGTCTTCAAGTTAGGACATCTGTCTTCTTGTACGTCTGGGCGTGAACTCAGAATGGGGCCTTAGCTTGTGGAGAGAGCATAGCTCTTCACCAACACCTTTTTCAGGAGTCCTGAGCACGATGCCCACCCATGCACTTGACCTTGGTTGGCTTGGCTGTAGCCCCTTTACAAGCCCACCACTGTTGGGATGCTCAATTAGTTCAACGTGTTCACCTGCCCACATTTACTGCCAGGGAGAGTCAGCCCCATGGCAGCCTAAGTGTGGAGTCTGATTCTCTAAAAAGAACTGGTGTACTTTTTCTAGAAGAAGGGAGAATGGATTCTGGGCAGCCAAAGCCAACAGCTGTCTGCTGTACACTTACGCACTCTGAGCCCTGAACTAGAATGCCTAGACTCCTGAGAGAGTGTAAGAAGCAGGCTCTGCCTCTAGCTCTCAGGAACCCCTGATGTCGTATGAAAATCATCCATGAAGGTACAGTAGTAACCTAGCAATCCTGATGGAAGGTGACTTAGTGGCTGCTCATGGGGGAGATCTCAGCCTAGAGGGCGTTCACTCCCCATCCTTAAATTATTCCCATCCTGCCAACCCTCTGACCATGTGGATTCTCTCTGCTTTTCCTTATCTTGGGGGCCCTGGGCTGTGAAGCCAGTATTAATTCTCCTCTCTCTGCTTGGCCACGGCCCCTGCTGTACACGTCCCACCTCACATTCATCCCCCTCCTGTTCAGTAGATTGGAGATGCACACACAATGCACGTGAATCCTCACACGCATGCGAGCTGTTCCCAGTGAGCACACACTTCATATGGATGGAAATGCTGTCATGCCGTAGGTCCAGTCACTTTCATACTTTATCCACTCAATGTTTTTTGTGGTTATCAAGTTTTTAAAACTTACGGCAAAATATGTAACAAAATTTACCATCGTAATCATTTTAGGTGTGCAGTTCACTGCCATGAACTCTATCCACACTGCTGTCCCACCATCACCATCACCCAGTTCCAGAGTGTTTTATCTTCCCAGCTGAAACTCGGGCCCCAGGAAACAACAGGCCCCCCTCTCCTCTGCGCTAGTCCCTGGCAGCCAGCCTTCTACTTTCTACGGTTCTCATTGTTCTGAGAACCTCATCTGAGCACAGTCACACAGTCCCCGTCTTTTGTAGCTGGCTTATTTCAGCCAGCATAATATCCTCACGGTTCATCCATGTCGTGACACATGTCAGAATTTCCTTCCTTTTAGAAGACCAAATAATATTCCATTGTTTTTAATATAACACAATTCGCTGTCACTTCATCTGACAACAAGTAGCCAGGCTCTTTCTACTTTCTGCTCTCGTAAATGACCACAGGTGCACAAATTTGTCTTCGAGACTCTGCTTTCCATCCTCCTGAAGACAGAGCCTGAAGTGGATACTGGCTCATGTGGTAATTCTGTTTCATTTTCCAAGGAAGGGCCCTCGTGATTTCCACAACAGCCGGGCCACTTTCCATTCCCACCAGGAGTGCACAAGAAAACCAATGTCTCTGCAGCCTCGCTGTTCCCCAACTTCTTTGTTAAGGTTTATTCTTTTATTCCATGAGCAAGAGAGACAGAGAAAGGCAGCACTCTTGGTAGGGTCTTGGCCCTGTGACCCATTCCCACGCTCAGCCAGTCCTGGGTCATGGGCACATGCATGCCCACAGGACTCAGGGAGGATGTGAACCCAGAAACTTCCATGTGGGGCTGCCTCACAGAGTGCTGTGTTTTACTGCTGTGCCACCATCAGCCCTTTTTCTTTTGTGTGTGTGTTTTTAACTTGCGGTAGGGCATGCACACTTGCCAGGACAAAGAATGTGAGAAGGCACCCTCTGGGGGCGGGGCCAGTTATGCCATATCCTTTCTCTATTCTCCTCTTGGGATTTTGGGCATGCACGCACATGTGCCCGGTGTGTTTTTCAGGCTGCTGAGTCTAGGACTCAAACTGTGCATTTGGCCATGTGGGATCCAGCTGTCTTAATCACCATCACCCTAGGTGGCCTGCCTTCTCTAACTTTTGGTAGTAGCCACCCTGATGAGTAGGAACGCTGCTGCTGGTATTGCTCTGGCTTGTCTCCATGTGGCTGTGCATGTGCACAAGCACACCCAGTGTGTGACTGGAAGCCCTGCACAGTTCCATCTGCTGTTTTGTGACGTTTCTCTGACTCTGTCCTTGACTGCTGGATGCAAACAGTGCTGGAATGGAGCCCTGTGGGGGCCGGGGCATGCAGTGAGTCTCCTGGGCATGCGTTCTGTAGCCTCCTTGCCTGACCACAGCCCCACACCAAGCCCTGCCTGCATCCTTCCCAGGCTGGCACGTTCTGGCTCTCCATCCCACAGTGGACCCAGAAGGACTTAAATCTGGAGTGATCTTGCTAGTGCTTGGAAGTAGCCAACTCTAACTTTTACAAATCAGGTAAGTGTTAAGGAATTCCCATGCTTTAATTTGCATTTCTCTGATTACTGGCGGGCTTGAGTAGCTCTTCACTGATGTGTGCATCATTTGCATTCTCCCGTGAATTGCCTGTTGAAGCTAGCTTTTCCTCTTTTACGGGTTTCCTTTAAGGACAATCCCTGCCATCTGTCACTTAAATGGGAGGGAAATGGGTTACTTTTAACTAAAAGCAGACTTTTGGCAGCAAGAGCATTCCCTGTGCACATGAAGGTCAGGTCCAGCTCTGTGACAGTTTTCTGCAATACTCTCCTTTCTGTCACTGCTGCACAACACAATGAGCTTGGCACATGGCCATGGAAGGGAGCCTGGAGGTGAAGGCACTCTGAGAGGCATTTCCTGCCATTGCCTGTACGGTTCTGGTGGAGCTCACTCACTCACCCAGTGGCCAGCCCCACTGCACTTTCCATTGCTGATGAGTAGGAGAGTGCAGTAAAGAAAGCAGCTGGCTGGTATTCAAGAATCTGAGGACTACCAGAGAGGGCTGCTCCTCTGGATGACTGATGCCACAAGAGGATTGGTGACAAAACATCCACCAGGAGCTGCAGCAGAATGACATTTTCTGGGCTGAGTACCTCCATGATATTAGTAAGATAAAGAGCTCTTCCCTGGACACCAAGGCCAAGCTGCCACATGAAGGTCAGAGAGTATGCCATCCTGGCAATGACGTCAGCGGGACCAAGATGGCGGGCATGTAGGCACAGGCAGGTGGGTGTGCTTTGCTTGGAGTACATACCAAGCAAAACGCCAAGCCTGCAATCAGGGCAGGAGAACACCGTATGAAGAGAGGGTCGCACTGCACAGAGGAAAAGACTGTCTGCAGACTCACCACACACCCCACCTGCATGTGTGCACTGAAGGCATCGTGCAGAGAGGAGATAAGGGAGAAGATAGAGGCAGAGTTTGGAGTGATGCGCCAGCGAGCTGGGCAGCAGTAAGGCCATGTCTGCAGCCACCAAAAGCTGGAAGAGGCAAGAAAAAAAGTCCTTTCTCCAAACTTCCAGAGGAACCCACCCTGCCCACACCTTGACTATGGGTTTCCAGCCTCCGGAGTCATAAGAAAATTAATTTCTGTTGTTTTAAACCCCCCATTCTGTGGTCATTTGTTTCCACAGCCACAGGCAGCTAAAATAGGCTGCAACAAAGACAAAGAAAACAAGCATAGAAAATACCTGTGCAGAGAGGCCCTCGAGTTAGCCCTGTGCAAACCAAGAACAATTTCTAGGCAATAGACAAAGGAATAAAAATGTGTGTGCTGTTTATTACAATAGGAAAACTAAAGAACAGAAAGGGAGAAGTGGCCACATGGTGCAAATAAAAACCTAAGAAATGTTCTGTTTCACAATTTCATCTGCTCTGCCACCCAGACTCAATGATCGATGAGGATTTTTCTTTTCTTTTTTTTTTTTTTTTTTCCACCCAGAAAGAACAGGCTGCATAAGCTCAGGTTTCTAGGGACCAGACAGAAGCAGAAAAACAGTATTTCAAGCTCTCCCCTGCCAGCCAAACCAGTGGCCTCAGCTTCCCAAACTGCATCAGAGAAACCCTCGAGACAGGCTGATGTCTGATAACCCAGGGAGGGAGGCAGGGCCGGTTTCTAACGACCCTGTCAAAGCAAGGCACATCTGCCATGGGGAGAATGAACGGCAGGTACCCACAGTGCAAGTTTAATGAAGGTTTCAAGGAAAGTGCAGCCAGGAGGTGTGAGCAAGGAGTTACAATATATCTGCATAAACGGTCTTTCCTGGAGACAAGCCTCTGAGAAATCATATGCATTTCCTTTCTCTCTCTCTCTCTCTTTTTGTATGTGTGTGGTTTGTTTTAAAGTTTGCTGTTGGGCATGCGGATTCACCAGAGAGAGACAGAGACAGAGAGAAAGAAAGAGAGAGAGACAGTGAGAAGCTCCCTCTGGGGGGGATGGCCACACCACAATCCCTTTTCTTCCACTCTCCTAGTGGGATTTTGGGCACACACAGCGTGTTTTTCAAGCCACTGGGTCTGTGATTTGAACTGTACATTCAGCCACCTTTACCACCATGCCACCTAGCTGGCCCCATGTGCATTTTCTTACAGAACATAAAGAATATTTTGTCTGTTAGGCTCTGTTCTTAGCTTTCAGAATGACTCAGTTTGCCATGGCAGGTACCTGTCCTTCCTCCGTCAGCGCCTAATGGTCTGCCCGGGGCTGTGCTATTTACGAGGAAGTCCAGAATAGGAGAGGGAGGAAGTCTGGAATCATAGGGTCACCGTGGTGTGGGAATGATGGACCCTGGGAATGACTAAAGGCCTTCCAGGCTCTAGAGATCTGTGTCTGGGGCTATTTCCTTTACCTGTTAGCCATCTGGGGTTGCTTGGGCAACTTAAGGAGACAGCTTGGAAATCCCAGGGCAGCCTCAGTAGAGGATAGGTTGACCTATGTTAGGAATCAACGGATGCCAGGAGGAACTGCCGAACCCAAACAGCCCTTCTCGTCCCATGTACTTTGAGCTTCTTCCTTTGAAACTCTAATTAGAACAGATTGTTTCTTACATGGTTCTCCCAGAACTTGCAGTGTGGGACCTGTTAGAATACGTAGCAAGCTGTGAAAGGTCCACTCAGGAGATAAAAACTATGCAGGTATTTGGCAGAGAGAATTCAATATGGAAGAACATGGAAGGATTGGTACCTGGGTGCAAAGTTATTTATACTATTATAGTTTACAGAGGCACATGGAGAATTCCAAGGCATCATGAAAGTAGCAGAAGCTACTCCCCCAAAGATGAGGTTGGAGTAATGATGACGTGGAAGCTGCAAAGAGCAACACTACAGAGATCAAACACAGACCTCCAACGTGGGCGCAGGTGTCTCTGAGGGGCCACCGTGTCACTGGCTCTGAGACAGTTGGGAAACTTTCAACTGTGACATCCCTGCCTCCAGTCCTCCAGTCTCCTCTAGTTCCCCTTTATGGGTGCAGACTCACAGGGCGAAGCGAGTTGGGAAACTTTCGACTGTGACATCCCTGCCTCCAGTCCTCCCGTCTCCTCTAGTGGCCCTTTATGGGTGCAGACTCACAGGGCGAAGCTGGCATGGTTTGCAGAGCCCCAACCCCAGCATCACAAAGCCCAGTGTGGAGGGTGGA
The DNA here is from genome assembly GCF_000334495.1 of Tupaia belangeri chinensis. Lineage (NCBI taxonomy): Eukaryota > Metazoa > Chordata > Mammalia > Scandentia > Tupaiidae > Tupaia > Tupaia belangeri. The sequence continues at coordinate 8,221,562 of NW_006159505.1, read as the reverse complement.
TTTGGAGCTGAGACACTAGTTTCGTGATGGTCACAATCCACCTCTTTGACTACTCAGCCTCTAGACGCATCCTCTACTCATCCTCTACTCATATTTGAACTTCTCTCCAACCACAAGCCAACTTTACGTTTCTACCTAATCAACTGCAACCGTCTTTCATACAAATGAAAATCTCCTCACTTTTCCCCAAATTAAGAAACTGCAAAAGCCTACCAGCCATTGCATCACCTTCAGAAGCTAGCCCTACCACCATGGGTCATACCAGATTGTTCTTAAATCCAGACACAATCTGTACCAGTGTTCTGTGGCTGATGTCACAAATCACCACAAAGCTCCAAACAACCCCAAGTTATTATCATTGCAGTCTTGGAGTCAGAAGCAGATGAAGGTATTATTGGGCGAAAGTCAGGGTGTTGGCAGGACCGGGTTCTTTTTTGGAAATTCCAGGAGAGAATCCATTTATTTGCCTTTTCTAGCTTCTACAGTCCACCTAATTTGTTGGCTTCTAGGACCTTCCTTCATCCTCAAAGCCAAAAATGTTGCTCCTTTCTCCCCATTCTTTCACAATTATATCTCTCTGTACATATAGCTGGGGAAAGCGCTTTGCTTTTAAGGATTCATGTAATTAGGTTGGGCCCATCTGGATAACCCAAGATAATATCTCTATTTCAAGTTCCTTACTTTAATCACATCTGCTAAGTGCCTTTGCCAGGTAAGTGCCCATATTCACAGGCTCCAGGGGCAGGGACATAGACCTCTTTGGAGGTCTATTATTATGTTTGCTCCACATCTCACCTGAATAACCTGTGTTTAAAGACTAAACTATAAAGTTAATCTCTAATAAAATTTGCTTAAAGAATAAGGAGAAAAGAAGAAAATAGTTAATGAATATTACAATCACCATATATATATGTAGGTACATATTACCATAACAAGCAAGGCAAGATAACATGGCGTTGCTGGTCACGAGGCCTCTTCTGCCGAACCCAAACAGCCCTTCTCGTCCCATGTACTTTGAGCTTCTTCCTTTGAAACTCTAATTAGAACAGATTGTTTCTTACATGGTTCTCCCAGAACTTGCAGTGTGGGACCTGTTAGAATACGTAGCAAGCTGTGAAAGGTCCACTCAGGAGATAAAAACTATGCAGGTATTTGGCAGAGAGAATTCAATATGGAAGAACATGGAAGGATTGGTACCTGGGTGCAAAGTTATTTATACTATTATAGTTTACAGAGGCACATGGAGAATTCCAAGGCATCATGAAAGTAGCAGAAGCTACTCCCCCAAAGATGAGGTTGGAGTAATGATGACGTGGAAGCTGCAAAGAGCAACACTACAGAGATCCTGGGAGCAAAGTTATTTATACTATTATAGTTTACAGAGGCACATGGAGAATTCCAAGGCATCATGAAAGTAGCAGAAGCTACTCCCCCAAAGATGAGGTTGGAGTAATGATGACGTGGAAGCTGCAAAGAGCAACACTACAGAGATCAAACACAGACCTCCAACGTGGGTGCAGGTGGCTCTGAGGGGCCACCGTGTCACTGGCTCTGAGAGAGTTGGGAAACTTTCGACTGTGACATCCCTGCCTCCAGTCCTCCCGTCTCCTCTAGTGGCCCTTTATGGGTGCAGACTCACAGGGCGAAGCTGGCATGGTTTGCAGAGCCCCAACCCCAGCATCACAAAGCCCAGTGTGGAGGGTGGATTTGGAGCTGAGACACTAGTTTCGTGATGGTCACAATCCACCTCTTTGACTACTCAGCCTCTAGACGCATCCTCTACTCATCCTCTACTCATATTTGAACTTCTCTCCAACCACAAGCCAACTTTACGTTTCTACCTAATCAACTGCAACCGTCTTTCATACAAATGAAAATCTCCTCACTTTTCCCCAAATTAAGAAACTGCAAAAGCCTACCAGCCATTGCATCACCTTCAGAAGCTAGCCCTACCACCATGGGTCATACCAGATTGTTCTTAAATCCAGACACAATCTGTACCAGTGTTCTGTGGCTGATGTCACAAATCACCACAAAGCTCCAAACAACCCCAAGTTATTATCATTGCAGTCTTGGAGTCAGAAGCAGATGAAGGTATTATTGGGCGAAAGTCAGGGTGTTGGCAGGACCGGGTTCTTTTTTGGAAATTCCAGGAGAGAATCCATTTATTTGCCTTTTCTAGCTTCTACAGTCCACCTAATTTGTTGGCTTCTAGGACCTTCCTTCATCCTCAAAGCCAAAAATGTTGCTCCTTTCTCCCCATTCTTTCACAATTATATCTCTCTGTACATATAGCTGGGGAAAGCGCTTTGCTTTTAAGGATTCATGTAATTAGGTTGGGCCCATCTGGATAACCCAAGATAATATCTCTATTTCAAGTTCCTTACTTTAATCACATCTGCTAAGTGCCTTTGCCAGGTAAGTGCCCATATTCACAGGCTCCAGGGGCAGGGACATAGACCTCTTTGGAGGTCTATTATTATGTTTGCTCCACATCTCACCTGAATAACCTGTGTTTAAAGACTAAACTATAAAGTTAATCTCTAATAAAATTTGCTTAAAGAATAAGGAGAAAAGAAGAAAATAGTTAATGAATATTACAATCACCATATATATATGTAGGTACATATTACCATAACAAGCAAGGCAAGATAACATGGCGTTGCTGGTCACGAGGCCTCTTCCCATATCCTGTTTCCTTTGACCTCAGTTGCTGGGATGATCCCAACATCAGTTTTTGAAGGGTCTGAATCCTCATTGGTCTGCCTTTTGTCTTGTTCTCTATTCACTTGTATTGTTAATTATGGAAGAACGAAGGAGCGCCCCAGCACATCCTTTGGAATGTAGAAACAGTCTTTTCTGCCCTCCACTCCATTGTGTAGCATCAACTAAATTCCTCCTTTTTAATCAGGATGGGTCACTCCAGCAAGCAAAGTAGCCCCTTCTTTTCCGCAGATTCAATGGCATACAGATCTTCAAATGGCCAGGGGGCTGTTTCATCTTCCAGGTCACTGGAACCATCATGTCTCTGGGTGGAAACGCCCATCCAAACGAGTAACACTCAAAGTTGCAGGGATGGGAAGCAAAGTCTGTGCAAATGAGTTAGAAGACATCATGGTGGAGCTGGGGCCTGCAGGTGTCATGGTGGTTAAGGCGCTGAACTCCCACGTAGCCTACCGCAGTTTGAGTCCAAGACCTAGTGGGTTTCTCTCTCTCTCTTTCTCTCTCTCTCTCTCTCTCTCTGGTCAAATTGAGTAATAATAATAAAGACATCAAATTAAATAAATTATTCTTTAAAAATTAAAAAAAAAGATGTCATGGTGAAGCAACCACACTTGATTGCCTAGTTAAGGCTTCAGAATGCAATGTGACCTCTATGTCTGCAAGGATTTGAGGACAAAGCTGTGTTTGTGTCCTTTCCAACTCATTATTCCATTTACTTCATCATCCTAGTGGAGTATTCAATTGCTTAAATACTAAGCCATAAAGCTAATCTATAACAAAACTTGTTTAAGGATCAAATGCCCAGAGTCTGACATAGCAATATGCTCAGTACATACAGTTGTGCCGTCTCTATTCCAGGACATCATACACACCCAGAGAAGCACTCTCTCTCTGTCTACACTATCTAGAGAGCCAACTCGATCATGTCCAAATATAAGATCCACGTGCCTGAAGCCAGTACCCATAATGCCTGTTTTAGAATTGGGTTACATTACTTTAATAAAGTAGTCAGAACATTAGCACCCCTTTTGTTAACCAATGATGAAGATTTCATACCTTAGTATGAATTGGGTCATAAATTCTCTATTAAAAGAAAGTAGAGAAGGTGGGGCAGCAGGTGGTGTGGTGGTTAAGGGCACTGGAATCCCACATGGTGGACCATGGTTCGAGTCCCGGACCTGGCAGCTTTCTCTCTCTCTCTCTCCCCCTCCCTCTCACTGGTCAAATTAAAATAAATAAAGTTCAATAAAATAATTCTTTAAAAAATTGAGAAGGAAGGACCAGCAGTTGGCGTAATGGCTATGTCGCTGGACTCCCATGTAGTCAACCACAGTTCGAGTCCCGGACCCAGTGGCTTAAACTCAGGCCAGGCACGTGTGTGTGCGTGCCCAAGATCCCGAGAGGAGAATGGAGGAGAAGGGATTGTGGCGTGGCCATACCCCCGGGGGGGCGATTTCTCACTTTTTGTCTCTCTCTCTCTGGTGAGTGCACATGCCCTCTAGCAAAAACCTCTTTAAAAAATTGAGAAGGAAAGGAGAGAGGGATGGTGTAAAACAGAAAGTATGATGTAGTGGGTTAAATAATGGCCCCCAAATACATGTCTAGTCATAACCACAGTACCTGTGAGTGCGTCCTTATTTGAAAGTACAGTCTGCCTTCTATACCAGCAGGTTCTGCATCCAAGGATTCGGCCAGCTGCAGGTCGAACATGTCAGGTTGTTGCTGGTGTGTACCATGTAGGTAAGCCTATGATGGTGACATCTGTACTGAATATGTACAGACTTTCCCCCTTCCCGTTATTCCCTTAACAACACAGTATAGCAACTACTCACAGAGCATTTATGTTGTATTAGATACAAGTAATCTAGAGAGACTTAAAGTACACAGGAGGATGTGGGCAGGTTATATGCAAATACTACACCTTTTTATGTAACGGATTTTGGTATCCGTGGTGGGGGCTGGAACCAAACCCCAGCAGATGTCAAGGTATGACCACAGATAGAATCATTGCAGACATAATTAAGTTATGGATCTTGAGATGAGACCACTCTGGATTTATGTTGGGCTCTAAATTCAATGATGGATGTTCTTATAAGAAGCAGAGAAGACACAGAGACTTAGAGGAGAAGGCCATGTGAGGACACAGGCAAAACTGGGGTGATGTATCTACAAACCACCACCAAGAGCTGACAGAGTCAGGAAAGATGCACCCCTCAAGCCTTTAAATGGAGCCAGCCCTGCTCCTGCCCTGTATTTTGGACTTCTTGTCTCCTGAACTGTGAGAAAATAAATTTCTGTTGTTTTAAGCCCCCGGTTTTTGGAGATTACCCTAGCCACAAGACATTCAAACACATGCTTAGTGGGACATCATGCAAGACTAAATGGCACAATGATAGAACTCTCTGGAAATAATCAGCTCAGAGAGGGAGAGCTCTAAAAGGCACTGTAAAAAAGAGGAGCTTCGGGGCCAGTTGGTGGTGCAACAATAAAACAGAGCACTCAGCAAGACTGACATATGTGGGAAGATTCTGGGTTCATTTCCAGAGACCTTCCTGAGAATTCCAAACGTGTATTCCATGACGCAGGGCTGGATAAGCCTGGGCTTGGACTGCAACATCTGGACCCTGTTGAGGTGCTATTTCTCTGTCTTTGGCTCTGTCTCTCTTGCTCATGGAAGAAATAAATAAGTTTTTAAAAATAGCTGAGTGGGGAGAACCAGGAGTTAGCGTAATGGCTATGTTGCTGGACTCCCACATAGTCAACCACAGTTCGCATCCTGGACCCGGTGGCTTAAACTCATGCAGGGTGCGTGTGCATGTGTGCCCAAGATCCTGAGAGGAGAATGGAGGAGGAGGGATTGCGGTGTGGCCATCCCCCCTGGGGGGTGATTTCTTGCTTTCTGTCTCTGTTTCTCTCAGTCTTTCTGGCGAGCACACGCGCCCTATAGCAAAAACTTCTCCAAAAAAAAAAAAAAAAAAAAAAAAGAAAGTGGGTGCCCCTGGGAAGTATTCGTTCTTCATGAGTGTGTCCAGTCCTGGCTCCTGGGTGGTCAGCTGACCTGGGGCAGTTAAGATGGAACCAGCTCTACAAGAGGAGAGCCCAGGGATCTGAGTGGCCCCTGTTTGAGCTGGGAAGCCCTATATTCATAAATGGGAATAGAGTCAGACCTCTGGACACACTGGTGCCCACCTCCAAGAAGAAAGATTTTCAGGCAAACTCGGCAGGCAAGAGGGACTGTGTGATTTCACACTTTACATGACCTGAGTCACTCAGTGTTTATGGGGTAGTAGCATAAATAATTGCTTTTCCACCAGGGCTGACCCTGAATGAGTTGACCCACAGCCTCAGGTACAGGAGAGCAGCACGAGAATCATCCAGAACGTTTTTTCTTCAATGAAAGAATGAGGAAAGATCAGGAAGCAGGAAGAAAATTAAAGTGACAGGGATGGTGGCAGAAGAGGGGGAGAGGAAGAAGCGTTATCATTGGAAACATACAAGTCTCAGGTTCCTGCCCATCTGAAACAATGGAAAGTGCCCCCGTGAAAAATCTGAAGCCATACAGAGAAGAATGGAAGTCGGGCTGTGGATCGTGGAGACGCATTCTAACGAGACAACTTAATAGCCTCTATCTGCAGACACACAATTCCTCTGGAAGCGAGAAATAAGGCGGCAATTACATAATTTGAACTTTTCTGCAGCATTTCAAACTGATGCCTGAAAAAGACCTTGTCTTGGCTTTCTTGTGCAAATGTAAAAAGGGAAGAAGTGTTGGGAGGGTGGTGAGCTCTGCAGAGGGGCCGCCGCCACCAGGCAGCCCCTTCCCACATGCCAATTGGACAGTGTGTAAGGAATGGGTCGACCACATGAGAAAATAGAAATGTAGAGTCATTATTGGGAGCACTCCCGGGTGAGGTTCGCTGGTCTGACGGGGGGGTGGGGGGCAGAGAAATCATGCCCTAGGGCGGACTATAGCTATTTTTATAAGAGTATAGGTCGGAAGAGTGTCTTGGAGGTAGAAACACTCCATGTATGGTCAAGGTTTAGAGGGAGAGCAGACTGCTGTGCCATGTAAGGTCCGGTGCCATGTGCAGAGTACAATCCAGTGTGCTACATCCGGGTTAGATCCGAGTGCAGCACAGGTCTGATGACAGACTAGATCTCAGTTGCTTCAGCTGACTGTGGTGTGGCATCCAACCCCTATGTCAAAGCTGCCCAGGCCTCCAGCCTAACATGGTGAACACACTCTTTTAAACAACACCCTTCCCACAAAACTTTGAAGGTCACATGCTGACAAGGTGCTTATGAAAAGCTGTTATAGGGCAGGAGCTAAAGCAAAGGGCTTTTAAGAGTTGATCCAATATCAGTGGCCATGCTGTAAGAAACATAAAGGGGGCCAGCAGGTGGCATAGTGGTTGAGGCACTGGATTTCCACATGGCTTACCGCAGTTCAAGTCCCAGATCTGGTGATTTGCTTTCTCACTTTCCCTCTCTCTCTGGTGAGTGCATGTGTCCTAGAGCAATTTAAATAATAATGATGACGATGATAAATCAAATTAAATGAATAATTATTTTTTCAAAAGAGACATGGAGAAGGCAATCAAATGGTGACCCCTTTTTTATGTGCTTATGCCCCCATCTCCAAGGACTGCAGGCTGTGTCCCAAGGATCTTGTAGCTCATGTCAGAAGTTCGTTCCCTGTTCGATTACAAGCCACCTCAAAACAGAGTGGCTTAAAGCAACAACGGTATTTCTTTTTCCCTTTCACCCTTGACTGGGAGTGACTGGGTTCATCTGGGGGGTGATGTGGTGTGTTCCTCTGGTGGCGACTTCACTGGGGTCACGTCAAAGGCTTCTTCCCTGACCTCTCTCACAGAGGCAGGTGCTGAGTTGGCTGGAACCTTCGCTGGGCTGTTGGCTAGCACTGCACTTGCATCTTCTCCATGTGGCTGAGCTTCCCCATGTCATGGCAGTAGGCTTCCAAGAGGAGGTGAGAAAGCCCACACAAGCCCTGCTGCTTATGACCTCGCCAGAAGCATCACATTTGTTGCATTCTGTGTCAGCAATGAGTCCATGTTGGGGCCACTCCAGGGATGGAAACTGGATCTCACTTTTTTTTTTTAAGACGATGTCTCCCTATTGAGATCCTCCTGCTTCAGCCTTCCAGTTGGAGACTATAGGTACACATCAAAATACCCAGCTCGTTTTAAGCCAAGGTCTCAGCATGCAGTACCAGCTAGCCTTGAGCTTGTGCTCCTCCTGCCTCGGCCTCTCTGAATTGCTGGGATTACAGCTGTGCAGCACTGCACCCAGCCTTTAGGTTGAAGCAGAAGTTGAGCCCTGACCTCCCATGTGGTCCCAACCGCAGAGCGTGATGACTGAGCAGTACAAGCCATCACCTCCAGGTGGCCCCAACTCTTGATGAGCGAGTGCTGAAGAACTTGCAGGCATGTTTTGAAACCACCACACTTTCCTTCTGGGCTTAGTGGAAGAAAGTGAAGGGGGTCAGTGCAGGGTGTGCAGCCCCAACACAGCCCTGACAGTCCTCTGGAAACAGCCTTGTGAAAGCGGATGGCTCAGTCAGTGAGGTGTTAGCAAGTCTCAGTCTTCCTGTCACCGTGCCACAGGCCCTGAGCCTCAGTCTGTCTGTGGGGCAGGATGAGCTGGCAAGTGGCAGATTCAAGATTTAAACCTAGTTCTTCTTGCCCCAGAGTCCACATTTCTTCCTTCCTTCCTTCCTTCCTTCCTCTCTCTTTTTCTTTCTTCTTTCTTTCTTTCTTTACCTTTCTTCTTTGTTTTTTGGTTGTGGTTTTTTTTTGAGAGAGAGATTTTTGCTATAAGGTGCGTGTGCTCACCAGAGAGACAGAAAGCAAGAAACCCACAAAAACACACCCCAGTAGGGATGGCTATCCCACAATCCCTTCTCCTCCATTCTCATCTCGGGATTTGGGGCACACACGCACATGCACCCAGTTAGTTTCATGCCTCCAGGTCCAGGACGTGAACCATGGTCGACCATGTGGGAGTCCAGTGATGTAAACATTATGCCACCTGGTGGTCCCCAGAGTCCACATTTATACCAAGTCAACAATCACGAGAACTTTGTAGTTTTGTGACAGATGGCCCCACGTTCCTGGAGGTGTAAACAGACCCAAGAGTTTAATTCATCCTTACATCTTATCTAAGGAAACAAAGCTCTTGGTCATTTGCTCTGGTTGTAGAATGGCCACAAGCCCTCTTTGACCCTGCCACCAGCAGCCATCTTGGCACATATTTGCGGGGCTCTGTGCTGAACCCTGAGGAGTGAAGAGCCAGCCCTGACCCTTCCTCTCCAGGGTCCAGGTTATATAACCCGGCGGGGACATCCCTGAAGTAGCCCACACATGAGATGTGAGGTGGTGAGGGCTTTCCCTCCCCTGCCTGCCCAAGCTGGCAGCAGCTGCTCTTTTGTGGTGACCAGAGAATGCTGGGAATGAGGGCAGGGGCAGTATGGAGAACAGCCCCCCGACCTCCCCGACCTCCCTGCAGGCCTCCCTGCACCTGCAGACAGGAATCCTGGCTGGGGACCAAAGGGGCCTCACACCCCCACCTCTCCCTTTGGTTAATGAGCAATTTGCTGGAAATCGGTCCCCTTCCCCCTTTGCGCTGGCCCATTAGCTGGTAAATGAGTAATTTTTGATCATTATTGACTAATTTCTGAAGCAGCATTATTCGAGTGCTTAATTATTCAGTGCTTACCCAATATATCGGCATGTTATTCAACAGCAGCTCTGGGTAACTTGCTGCTACAAAGTTAACTTTAATGGGCCTCAAAGCATCTGCCATGGAAGTCATAATCCAACCTCTGTGTATATGCCTCCCTCCTTCCTCCTGCCACCACCGTGGCAAGCAAATTGATGCCACAATTCAGAATGAGAAGGCTGACTAGAAGAATCATCTAGAAGGAAAAAGCAGAGCTGAGTAAAACCCGATAATTAGATATTGTTCTGTGCTACCAAGTCCATTATGGTGAGTTAAATACATCCCTGTCCACTGAGTGGGGCCAAATAGACAACTGGCACTGGGGGATCTCTGACAGCCCCCTTTCTATAGATAGCATTTTAGAGATCATTCTTGAACTTTGACCTGCCAGCACACAGTGCCAAAAGTAAAAACACTACTTTTGTAGTGCTGCTCTTCAGGAGACTCGAGCTTTAGTTCTTGGCATGACCACAGTGAATGTCTTAACCTCAGTCATCCATTCTATGATTAAATGCTGCCTGTCTTCCAGGCCCTGCACCCCAGGTGTGGACACTGCAGTAATTCAGATGAGCAGGTCCAGTCCTCATTGAGCTCAGTTCCTGAGCAGAGATGGATATTTGACAAAGGGTTAGACCTATCAATTAAAATTTTGGTAGCTTCTCAAAGGCAACACCAAAGCCTTAGAAAAGTACACCCAGCAGATAGTCACTGGCTGTTCATCTAGAATTCATGTCATTTTCCTTCTTCCTAACAACAACCAGATCTTCTTGGAGAATACCCTCTTTGGGGCAGATCTAGAATTGGAGGGACTGACCCTGGCCCCCAGCACATAGGGCTCATCACTGTGATTGGTCAGTGCAGGCCATGTGACCTAGACCTAAGCCAATCAGCACACAGGTATCCTGCTACTGCTGCAGCAATTGGTCTGGAGAAGATCTAATTAGGGTGCTAGGAATTTGGCTTAATGGTTGGGGCAGAGATACATTTCATATCCCAGAGAAACTGGCTGTGTGATTTCCTACATAATTTTGGCCAGTTAAAAATGAAGACCCAGAGCCCCTTTTTCAAAAAGAGAGAATAAAGTGACTTTAAAGGTACTAAAGGATAAAGTATTTGTCTTATCTCCTTAGTTTCTGTCTTGCATTGTCATGGTATTTTTTCAATTTGCCATTTAACATTGTCCTAAACAAAGAAAAAATTTTCATTCAAATTATTAGCATGAATTTTCTTTCTCACGTTTATATCATGTAATATTAGGTGGCTTTATTACTTATTTGTTTGTTCCAGAAGGGAGACGGAGATACAGGCTCACTCAACAGGGTCTGCACACTGCAGTCCACCCCCAGCCTCAGCCAGCCTGGATCACAGGGTGACCCCCACATACACAGGGTAGCCCTGACATGTGAACCTGGGACCTTCTCATAAGTCCAGCATCACAGAGTGATCTGTTACTGCTGCGCCATCAGATGGCCTTGATGGTGGTGTTAAGTGCACATAGAAGAACATTGAACTTGTCCTGACCTCCTGGCAGAGCAGCTAAGTGCACAGGGACTTGTATCCCACATTGTCAACCATGGTTTGAATCCCAGCCCTGATGGAATGGAGTAATGGAGAAAAAAGGACTACAATCAGACCATGGAATGAAGTAATGGAGAAAAAAGGACTACAATCAGACCAGATCTCACTGGGGAGCACTCTCTCTTTCTTTTCTCTCTTGCCGTTGAGCACATGTACCAACACTCTCCGGCAATAAAAAGAAAAAGCAAACAAATTTAAAAATTGCATTTATATGAAATTATAGCAATTATACAATTTGCATTTTGTCCCTCACACCTGCCTATGTATCTTGTTCTTACAAGAAAAAAACGAACTCGACTGCTCTTCTTTGACTTCTTGATAGGTACGTGAACTAAACTCTCTGCCTTCAGTTGATCGATGGGTAAGGAAGGATTGAAAGAAAAAGAAGGTTTTTCTTTCTCCCTATGTCATAATTTTCAGCATAAATAGTTGCTAGTACAGGGAAATCATATAATAAGAATGATAGGGTTGTTATGGACTGAAAAATTCCTATGTTGAAGCCCCAACCCCCAGTACCTCAGAATGTGCCTGTGTTTGGAGATGGTCTTTACAGAGGGGATCGGGTTACAATGAGGCCACTGGGGTGGGCCCTAATCCCCTATACCTGGGGTCCTACAAGAAGAGGAAATGAAGACATGCACAGAGGGATGACCGTGTGAGGATACAGGGAGAAGACGCCCTCCATAAGCCCAGCAGAGAGGCCTCAGGAGGAACCCAGGCTGCGGCACCTTGATCTCAGATTCCCAGCCTCCAGGACGATGGGAAACAAATGTGGGTTCTCTCCATGTGCTCAGTCTGTGGTACTTCGGTAAGGTAGCCCACACTGACTCACAGGTGCCTCAGTTCTTGTTCTCAGGAGACCATTGTCTTTCTGCATTTGAAGCAAGCTCTGACGGAAGTAGAAACCATGCCTTGGGGGCTATAACACATTTGCTCATTTATCATATAACACGTTTACTTTGAGGCTTGCTCAGTTCCCATGCCTCCTGGGTCCACCAGAATTTAGTGCTCATGAGGCATGGTGAAACTTATTCAAGGAAAGTACAAAGGACGGTGCCGCCCAAATTGCTCAGATCTCTTCTGTCACACACAAGCTCCACGTGTTCCCCTGGAATTCAGTTACAAAATAAAACTCACAGAGCCATGTTAATGATGTTAGGATGGTGGCAGCAGGACACTAAACCAAGGCTGTGCCCTTCTAAGTCTGTGGGACTGCATGGACTGGCCGCCATGAAGCCAGCCCCATCGCATGGATATAAGAAAGGAAGCAGGGCCACTGGCCACCGCTTTGTGCCCAGGGAGGGAAGTCTACAGCTCAAGGATCCAGGTGGCAGTCAGAGCCAGACAGAGCTGAGGGAAGGGAAAGAAAACAGCAATGGGTTATGGAGTGAGTCCACCCCACACACACCACACACACACACACACACACACACACACGTACACACACACCTTGCTCCATGCTTCTAGTCATGAGAGGTACTTTCTTTGGAGTACTTTGAATTGGGCCTCCTGCTTTGTACAATGTGCAAAGTCCCAAAGGACTGACCTGGCAACTGGACCTCAGTTTCCTTATCTGTGGAGTGGAGATGCTCTGCCTGCCTGCCTGGGATTTGTGAAAAGCCAACAATTACAACCAAAATGTCAGGAATTGCTTTCCACATATATATGCAGAACTTCAAAAAGTTGGCTTAAAAATACAATTACAGTGTAAGTTTCTTTTGATACAAAAAAAATGAAATCTGTACATTGTTTTTTTCATAGTATGTACTTTCTATGAACTTATTGAAACTATTATCATTGTCTAAAGTATCTGACTTCATAAAACAACGTGTTTTTCCAGATCGTAAATGGTCTCCTGTCCACAGGAAGGTGTTCTTACAAATTCCAACGCTGATGCTTTTGAACATTGATTACCTTTCTTGGTGTACCTGGAGACCTCTCATTTCTTCCAGGTACTGTTAACTGTATCAGCTATCAGCAGCAACATGCTAGAAATGCTTCCAGACATGGGATCTCAGATCAAAAATCCTTTATGGTTCAGAATTCATATTACCCCAGACAATTTTCTTTAAGGATCTGAAAACAAAAGGCCAACACAGCTGGATTCATTTTCTGGGACTTCATGCCACAAACTGGGTGGCTTAGAATAAGAGAAGTGTATTTGCTCGGAATTCCAGAGGTCAGGAGTCCAATGCCAAGGATTGTTTCATTTTGGGGGGCACAAAGGTGGAATCTATCCAGTGCCTCTTTCCTAGGTTCCTGGAGGGCTAGCAATCCTTGGTATCTTTGGCTTGTAGAGGCTTCACTGATCTCTGTTTTAATATTCACATGGCCCTTTCCATCTGCATCTCTGTGTTTTTCTCTTCTGTCTCTGGTAAGGACACTGGTCCTCGGGTTTAGGGTTTATGAAGATAGTCCAGGATGATTTTCTTGGGTCTCTTAATTTAATTATACCTGCAAAGACTATTTCCCTAAATGAGGTCATATTCGGAGGTTCTGAGGATGGTTTAGTCCAGTTTGTGGTACTATAATGAAATACCTGAGACCGTAATTCATAAAGAGCAGAAATGTATCTCCTCACAGTTCTGGAAGCTGGGAAGTCCATGATCAAGGTGATGGCATCTGGTGAGGGCCTTTTTGCTGCATCATAATGTGGCAGAAGACATCTCTTGAGCAAGAGAAGGGGACCAAACTCTTCCTTTCATAAGAAATCCATTCTCGGGCCCAGCAGTTAGTGTAATGGCTATGTCGCTGGATTCCCATGTAGTCGACTGCAGTTCAAGTCCCAGACCTGGTGTCTTAAACTCACACCGGGCACATGTGTGTGCATGCCCTAGATTCCGAGAGGAGAATGGAGGAGAAGGAATTGTAGTGTGGCCATCCCCCCCCCCCCCCCAGGGGGTGATTTCTTACTTTCTGTCTGTCTCTCTCTGTCTTTCTGGCAAGCGCAAGCACCCTATAGCAAAAACCTCTCCATAAAAAAAAAAAAAAAAAAAGAGAGAGAGAGAGAGAGAAAAAGAAGGAAATCCATTCTCAAGATAATGCCATTAATCCATTTATGTGGGCGGAACCCACATAGTCTAATCACCTCTCAAAGTTCTCACCTCTTAACATGGTTACACTGGGGATTAAATTTCCAACACATTAACTTTGGGGCACATAGCAGGAGGTTAGGACATGGACATACTTGTTGGGGGTGGGGGGCTACCATTCAGTCCATGACAACAGTGAATCACTGATTGTTGCTCTCAGGAGCCTTGAAAAGAGAACCCAGCCTTCAAACCCACTCTAGCTCAGCAGCTGGTCTCAGTCAAGCTGCGCTGCATGCTTGGAAGCAAGATATGAGCCTTCCCACAGTCAGAAACAGCCTATTGAACTTCCATTACAAAGAATAAGTTCAAAACGACTTTATTCAGATGTTAGGGTGGTGGCAGCAGAACATTAAACCAGGGCCGTGGCCCTTCTATGCCCATGGTCTGAGTTTTCCCAGCTGGTGTTGCTGGGTTACATTGCTTATATGGTGCTTCCCCAAAATTGCTGCCTACTCTTAGAACGGCCTTTTAAAATTTTCTTTTCCTTTTAAAATGCTGCTCATCAGTCCTTAAGTTTCCATAGCTAGCTGCTTAGCTGAAATGAAACAGCAAATGGCGCTCCTGACATCTGGGCAGGGTATTCTTTGTGGGAATGGATGTCCAATGCACTGCAAGGTGTTGAGCAGTGTCCCTGGTCTTGATCCAGCATCACCAGCCCCCGTCATGACAATGAACAATGAACAATGTTTCCGGATATTGCAAATGTCACCCATGGTGAAGAACCTGGCTGCAAGGAATGGTGGAAACAGTTCACCATCTTAGACTCTGATCTGCAGTGGGACGTGTACCCGTTCTCAAATTTTTTGAGTTTCAGGTTTCCTAGTGGGGATATGAATACTTGGTGTCCTGATAGTAACAGGTACTATGTATGAAAGGCTATCACAAAGGAAATAGTCGATAAATTGTATTACGATTTTTGGTTTTATGTTCCCAAGTAGGACATGGTTCATTTGTGTGTGTGTCTGTGTCTAGCACAGTGCCAGATACACAGTGGGTGCTAGGTGGGTGAGTACTATATTCCATTCGTAACCCTCTCCCTGGGATAGGAACCCTCTACCCACAGCCTCTGTCCCTAATCTTCTGGAGACTTGCCCCCCTTGCTCTTGCCTTTAGGATGTGTGATTCCTCTTTCTCCACTCTGTGGAACATGAAAGGGACTGCAGAAAAAGCTGAGATGCTGGGACCACCAGATGGCGTAATGGTTACGTTGCTGGACTCTCAGTAACCATTACCACAGTTTGAGTCCTGGACGCAGACGCTTAAAATTCACACCAGGCGTGTGTGCACGTGTATGCAAAATCCTGAGAAGAGAATGGAGGCAAATGGATTGTGGCATGGCTATCCCCTCTCGGGGGTGATTTCTCACTTTCTGTCTTTCTGTTTCTGTCTCTCTCTCTTGTTTCTTTCTTTTGTGATAGGTGCATGTGTCCTATAGCAAAAACCTCTCTACAAAAAAAAAAAAAAAGAAAAAATGCTGAGATGTTCTGAAGGTGCCAAAGGCCCCTTCTGACACTCAGGCTTCCTGAGCTGCCCTCCCTAAACTTGCTCCCAATTTGCCTTTTAAAAAGATACTTCTGGAATGTTCTATGTTGGCTGGGAGCCACTTCCCTGTCCTGCGAACTGGCATCTACCCCATGGGCAGAAGGCCTCCAAACAAGTCATTCAAAATGATGTTGGACTTGAGCCATATAAGCCTTTTTTTTTGGCGGGGGGGGGAGGTTTTTGCTACAGGGTGCGTGCATTTGCCAGAAACACAGACAGAGAGACAGAGAGACAGAAAGCAAGAAATCCCCCGCCGGGGGATGGCTATGCTGCAATCCCTTCTCCTCCATTCTCCTCTCAGGATCTTGGGCACGCACGCACACGCACCCAGCGTGAGTTTAAGCCACCAAGCCTAGAACTTGAACCACGGTTGACTACATGGGAGTCTAGCGACATAGTCATTATGCCAACTGCTAGTACCTAGCCATACAAGTCTTAATATCCTAGCAACACTCCGTGGCTTATGGGCACAATGGGTCTGTACCTCCAGCCATTCGCTTTGTTCTGAATCAAAAAAGGGAAATAAAATTGCACAATATTTAAGGATTCCTTTAAATGAGCCACTGCATTAATGTGTAATGGAGATTTTCTCTTTATAATTTTCTTTATTTTTCTATGTACTTGAAAACATTATTTATTAATTTTTATTATTGTTTTTAAATTTTCTGTAGAGCATGTGTGCTCACCAGAGAGAGAGAGAGAGTGAAAAAGCAAGCCGCCAGTTTTAGGACCTGAACTGCAGTTGATCATGTGGGAGTCCAGCACTCCAACCACCATGCTACATGCTGGCCTACTATGTGCTTTTTATAGTGAGCATTTATAACTTGGATAGTCAGGAAGTCTTAATTTTCACTGTAAATAATCTTGGTGGGGGTTTTTTTTTGGGGGGGGGGAGAAGTTTGCTATTTGGTGCGTGCACTCACCAGAAAGAGAG
>NW_006159505.1:8193477-8204763 GCF_000334495.1 Tupaia belangeri chinensis | reverse complement strand
CCCATTTTTTTTTTTTTTTTTTTTTTTTTTTTTAACCCTATCATGAGCCTCCGGGGTCCTGCAGGCTTTGGTAGACAGAAGCCAGTGCTGGAAGCCATGCCCACACTTACTGAATAGTTTCATCTGCCTAAAACTCCCCAATGCTTCCTCTGCTTAGTATTCCCATCCCCTAACTTCCAAAAACTATGGACCTGTTTACTGTTTTATAGTTTTGTCTTTTTTTTTTTTTTTTGAGAGGTTTTCTCTATAGGGCGCGTGTGCTCACCAGACAGGCAGAGAGAGACATAGAGACAGAAAGCGAGAAATCACCCCCCAGGGAGGGATGGTCACACCGCAATCCCTTCTCCTCCATTCTCCTCTCGGGATCTTGGGCACGCACGCACACGCGCCCAGCGTGAGTTCTAAGCCACCGGGTCTGGGATGCGAACCGCGGTCAACTACGTGGGAGTCCAGCTACATAGCCATTACGCTAACTGCTGGTTCCCTAGTTTTGTCATTTTGTCTTTATAGAAGATTGCCATTCACTTAGCAATCTGTATTTAAGATTCATCCATGTCTTTTGTGATTTGAAATCTTACTCCTGTCACTAGATAATTTCTTTGGTTTGTTTATCCATTCAGCTATTTAGGAATGTCTTGGTTGCTTCTGGTCTTGGTAATTATGAAAAAAGCTGCTATGAACATCCATGTGCATATTTTTAAAGATTAATTATGTAATTTCATTTGTTATTATTATATTTTAAGTTTGCTCTAGGTCATGTGTGCTCTCAAGCAAGAGAAAGAGGGAAAGTGAGAAAGCAGATACAGGAGTCGAACTGCAGTCAGTCATGTGGGAGTCCAGTGCCTTAACTGCCATATCACCAGCTGACTCTATGTGCAGATTTAAAAAAAAATATTTATTTAAGTTTTATTTATTCATTTCTTTATTTTAATTTGATCAGAGAGAGACACAGGTGGGGGATGGGGATGGGGGTGGAGTGAGAAGCCCAGCCACCAGGTCTGGTACTTGAACTGTGGTCAGCCATGTGGGAGTGTCCAGCACCTTAACCACTGCACTACCTGCTGGTTCCCTCCATGTGCAGATTTTTATGGGGGCATACTTTTCAACTTATTTGAGGAAATACCAAGGAGTGTGATGGCTGGATCTTATGGTAAGATGATGTTTGTAAGAAATTGCCAAACTGCCTTCCAATGTGGATATGCCATTTCACATTCCCAACAGCGAAGGAGGAGACTTTCTGTTGCTCCATATCCTCCCTATTTTGGTATTGGACTTTAGCCACTCTGATAGGTGTGAGGTGGTACCTCATTTTAATTTGCTTTTCCCTAGTGACAAATATATGAAGTATCTTTTAAAAGAATGCCAGAGAATGTATGTGTGTTGAGAGGGAGAGACAGCCCTCAGTGGGCCTGGTCATACTGCAATCATTTTTCCTTCAATGCTCTATCTCATCAGGATCCCAAATGTGCTCATGTGTGCTTGGCATGTTCATCAAGTTAACAAGGCTGGAATTCAAGCCATGGTCAGCCATGTGAGATCCTGCTTCCTCTGCACAGCGCCAACTACTGTGCGATGGGGCCTGCCCCTGAGCATCATCTAACATGCTTTATTATGGGCTGAATGCTTGTGTTCCTCTAAAATCCAAATGTTGAAGCTCCAACTCCCAATGTGACTGCATTTGGAGATACAATCTTTATGGAAATAATTAAGGTTAAATGAGGGCGTGAGGGTGGGACCCTCGTGATGGGATTAGTATCCTTAAAAGAGGAGGAAGATAAATCAGATCTTACTCTTTCTCCACGTATTGAGAAAAAGCCATGTGGGGACACAGCAAGAAGACAGCTGCCTACAAACCAGAAGGAGAACCATCACGGGGCCAATCATGCTGATTCCCTGATCTCAGACTTCCAGCTCCAGAGCTAGGAAATACATTTATGTTGTTTAAGCCATCCAGGCTATGGTATTTTGTTAAGGCAGCCTAAGCTGATTAAGACATGTTCCTGGGCCAGCTGGTGGACTGGTGGTTACAGTGGCTGGATCTCACATGGCTGATGGCACAGTTGAGTCCTAGGCCCCATGGCTTGACAAACACATCAGGGTCGTGTCCATATGTGCCCCAAATCCCAAGGAGAGTAGAGGAGAGGGGATTGCAGTGTGGCCATCCCATCTAAGGGGCGATTCTCTTTCTCTCTCTAGTGATCTTAAGATCTTCTTTACAGTACACCCTACAAGTCAGGCTATGTGCTAAGTGTGCTTCATAAGTGATTCTCCTGATGTGTGATTCTTTCCTGGACCCATGTCCAGGTCATGGGTCATCTTGAAAGCCAGAGACAACGTTGGACAAGGGTATTCACCCAGGAAGCTCAGAACAGGGTGACTCACTTGGTCACCCAGTGGCCACCAGTGGGCCACCTGGACCATCTTTTAGCTCTCTGTATGGATAACTTGGATGAGTCTTTGGGCTCAGTGCCGTGTGGAAGGTGATTTCTCCCCCTTTCTTATCTGCATACCAGCTGCTGTAGCAAATTATAACTGCTCTAGAAGAAATTACAAGTCTAATATGCAAACTCATCATGGTGACAGGCCTAGAAGCAAAGCAGTGACCTCAAGGTTGCTAAGCATCTAATTGGTTTTCATGGGAGCCGAATTACACAGACAGGACATGTCTGATGTGGTGGATGTAGTCAAATTCGGTGATCGATTCAAGGTGATGCACTGGCTTCTGGGTATGATGCACTCCTCTGCTCGGCTAGCCCAGCTCCACCTACCTGCGGGAGAAGATTCCCAGACTGAGAGACTGGCTGCAGGGGCTGTTTTGGGGATTCTGTCTCTGCTTCTGCTCTGACCCCCAGAGAAGATTCCCAGGCTGAGAGACTGGCTGCAGAGGCTGTTTTTGGGATTCTGTCTCTGCTTCTGCTCTGACCCCCTAACCCACACCTTGCTAGGTCCCACCCAAGGGAAGATGCTCATACCCAGTCTCCTAATGCAAAGATTCCTAATGGCCCAACTCCCCAGAGCCACCGTTTCCCAGGAAAGGACCCCAGGCCTGGAGGCCCAAGGATGAAGCACAAACTTAGATTATTCTGTTGAGTAAAGGACTTCTCACTTCAGTGCCTGGATTAGCATTTGGCAGGCGCTGTCTGGACACGTAGAGGAACAGAAATGCATTTCTTTGTTCTGACCTGTTGTTCTGTCCACTTACAGAAAATGTGAATCTTAGTCAGGGAGCATGAACAAAATCACATTTTTTCACTCTAAATGAATCTGAACTCAAGCCTGACCTCTTGGGGGGTGGGGGTGGGGGGCGTTGGTGGACAGCGCTAGCTCGGTCACTATTGAGACATCTCCTCTCTTCCCCTTGGTCATGCCAGGTCTTAGGTGTCCAAGTTGGTGGTCAAAAGGAGGGAACTGTTGCCAGAAGATGATGCGTAAGTGGGCAGATTCCAGGAGTGCCTGGGCCCCGTGCTGCCCCTGCATCACCCTCTTGCATCATTCACCAATTTGTACATCCGTCCATTCAGGCACTCAGTGGGTACACTGGTGGCTTACTACGTAGCCCCATGGTACTTCAAGTTGACGGGGGGGGGGTGCTCTCCAAAGACACTGTGATACATATCCCCTCAATGTGCAAAAACTGCTGTGCAGGACGGGAGCAGGTACAGGGACAGAGAATGATGAGTAGGTTGGGGGGCTCGTGAGGTGGCCTCTAAGTGGGGGCCTCAATAGTAAAGAGCCAGGTACAGAGAGAGTGAGGAGAATAGTGTTTCAGGCAGGAATGTGTGCGAAGACCCTGAGGTCGGCTTGTGTAAGAAGTTACCAGAAAGTGACAGTGGCAGGAGTACTGGTGCTGGGGGTGGGGAAGGGGCAGCAAGATGAGATGGTGAGGAGCCTTGGGTCCCACAGGGCCCAGCAGGCACGGTAGAGTGACAAGATACAGGTTCTTGAAGATTTTAAGATGGGAATTCATGTCATCTAACTTACATTTTATAAAGATTACAATAGCCATTCTGCAGAAAGTGGACTTTAGGAAGCACGAGGAAGACAGGGAGACCGTGGGAGGCTATGGTGAAAGTTCAGGAGGGAAAAGTGCTGGCTAAGGAAAGGGGAAGAATTGGGCCCATCAATGGGGTGTTGTGAGGGTTGGTAGAGAGAGGAAGAAGAAAGAAGGCAGCAATGGGAGTGATGGGTGGATGGCAAGGTGGTGGCTGAGCCCTCTAGGAAAGGGCAAAGCATGTTGCAGGAGAATGGGAAGGTTGAGAGCTCCATTTGGGAAACCTCAGGGCAGAGAGGCCTGGAATACCCACATGTGGAGACACTGAGCAGAAAGATGGAGCATCACATCTTAGAACACAGCACAGGAGACTGAGCTGAAGACCATGATGTAGGAAGTGCTCAGAAGCATTTGGCTTCTTCTTGGCCTGGTTGCTCGCTTAGAAGAAAGGTAGAGGGAAAGCAAGGCCAGGAGTCAGCACCGGCTGTGGACAACCAATGCAACTGCGAGGACAATTAGCAGACATCAGCAGAAGATCCTGAGGTGGAACTTGTAGAGGCTGAATAGTATCCTCTGAAAAGATACCTACACGTCCTGGGAACCAGCAGTTAGCGTAATGGCTATGTCGCTGAACTCCCACGTAGTCGACCGCGGTTCGTGTCCCGGACCCGGTGGCTTAAAACTCACGCCGGGCGTGTGTGCGTGCGTGCCCAAGATCCCGAGAGGAGAATGGAGGAGAAGGGATTGCGGCGTGACCATCCCCCCTGGGGGTGATTTCTCGCTTTCTGTCTCTATGTCTCTCTCTGTCTGTCTGGCGAGCGCACGCGCCCTACAGTGAAAATCACTCCAAAAAAAAAAAAAAGATACCTACACGTCCTAATCCCCAGGACCTGTGTATGTGGCCATATTTGGAGAAAGAGTTTCTGCAGCTGTGACTACATTAGGGCTCCTACCCCTCCTGGGTTATCAGAATGGGCCTTAATCCAACCACAAGTGTCCTTATAAGAGAAAAGAGAGAATGAGTTACGAGAGAGAAGAGGAAGATGGAGGCATAGATTGCAGTGATGTAATCGATGACAGTGGATTCCACCAGATTCTGGAAGAGGCAGGAGGGTTCATCTCCTAGAGCATCTTGAGAGGGCACAGCCCTGCCCACAGCCTGCTTGGGGACTGCTGGTCTCCAGAACTGTGCTAGAATAAATTTCTGTTGATTTGAGCCATTCCGATCATGGTCACTTGTGACGGCAGCCACAGGACACAAATATTCTACTCAGAGAGGTAGAAGGGCAATGAGGGCCTATGGACACAGCAAAGCCAATGGCTCTGTCCATACTGCTTGCAGGCCAGGGGAGCAGGACAGAACAGTGACTATCAGGGTTGTTGGGATCCTGACCCAGCTCCTTTGGAGTGCTGAGTGGCTCTTCCAAATTTTGTTGAGACTTAAGTCTTGAATAACGCTGTTCCGTCCTTGTGTAGAAGAGCGTGGATGGTATTAGGGTTGAATCAAGTCCTCCAAAAGTCAAGTACTGAATCCTGGACCTCCGGTACTTCAGAATGTGGCTCTGTGTAGAGACAGGGTCTTTCCAGATTAAAGTTAAATGAGGTCGGGGCCAGTAGGTGGTGTAGTGGTTGAGATATTGGACTCTTAACTTGGCCTACTGGGGTTCAAGTCCCAGACCAAACGACTTGAAACTCATGTCAGGTGTGTGTGCCCAACATCCTTGGAGAAGAATGGAGGAGAAGGGATTGAAGTATGGTCATCCCACTGGGGTGGGGATTTCTCACTTTCTCTCTCTGTCTCTCTGGCAAGTACACATGCCCTATAGCAAAAATCTCTCTCAAAAAAAAAAGTTAAATAAGGTCATTATAGTGGGCTCTAACCTCTTATACCTGGAGTCCTGTCAGAACAGATGAGGACACAGACACACACAGAGGGATGACCATGTGAGGACACAGGCACACACAGAGGGATGACCATGTGAGGACACAGGAGGAGATGCCATTTACATGCCAAGGAAGGCTTCAGGAGGAGCCTACCCTCTGACACCTTGAGCTCGGCTGTCCAGACTCCAGGCCTGTGCAGGACTTGTCTGTGGTTTAAGCTGCCTGCTCTGTGGTCCTTTCTCACGGCAGCCCTGACATAGGAATACAGGTGCTACTGCAATTCTGTGCCCCTGTTCCCAGACGCCAGGGCCAGCCAACCAGGCCTGGACCCCACAGGACGGGGAGGGGTGCCCTGGAGTTGGTGCAGTGGCACTTGTTTCCTGGTGGGGGGCAGAACCTTGGGTCCTTTAGGATTAGCATGTCCTCCTCCTCCATCCCCAGAGCGCGAGCCTGGGCCTGGTGACCTCTTCCTTCTGTTTTCCCATAGATGCTATGCATAGCCCCAGGATTACACCAGGCCCGGGTCTGTCAAAAAGTGACACCGGCTGCTGCAGGGAAAACGCTGAGCAAATTGAGTTCCCAGAGCTGTGAGGGGCCAGGAGGGGGCCATTTCCCTATTGACTGTGAGGATATCCCGAGTTTCAGCAACATTCAATTACAAATTGCTGGTGACAGCCCGCCCGAGGTGCATTTGCTAGCATGTCAATACCACAACCAGCTCCTGCATTAACTGCAAACTCCAAAGGCTGCTTCTCCTTGGGGAGAGGCCAACCCAGAGCCCTGGAGGAGGGAGCCATAGCCAGATTCCACAGTCCTCTTAGTGTTTCCAACGTGGGGTGGGAGAGGGTGGGGAATGTACCTTACTGGTGGTTTGCTTGTTTGGAGTCATAAAGGCCCTACTGTCCTCCTCCTGGGGCATCCAGCAGACACTCAGTTGCTCTTTCTGTCTGTCAACTGCAAAAGTGAAGCACCCAAGAGGCCATCGCAGGAGAGGGTCTGGAGGCTGCATCAGACAGCCCTGGCAAAGGTTTGATCAGGAACCCATCATGCTTACAGCCCAGGAAACCAATGTCTATTATGTGGTGAGCTTCCTGGAGCATGAGGTGTGCCAGCCCTGAGGTTGGAAAAGCGTAGGTTGCATGTGTGGTGACCTCTTGAGTCCCGTGCAACTCTGAATCCACGGGGTTCACATGGGCATGGGTGTCTGAACTCACAGGCCACAGGATGGACGATGTCTTGCTGCTTTCCTCAACCCAAGCCACTACTTGTAGGGTGGGGTGGGGTGATCTGCTCTAGGGGCAGGGACCAATGCGCAGGTGGGCAAGGACCTTCTGCCTCCCAAACCCCTTACTTCAGCTGCGGCTAGTCTGCGTGATGCAGGGAAACACGGACAACAGCTGAGGATCCACTTGCAAAATAGGTTTGGTCTATTCTTCTGACCTCTGACTTCCAGATCAGCATATCCTGGTCCCTGGTCACCCTCCTTGGCCGACTCAGTTGGTTCCAGTCCCCAGATAAATGCAACTGCAAGCAGGGAACAGCAAGTGCCCTGTGAAGCCTCCTTCTCGTCCCTTGGCACTGACTCAGCACAGACCCCTCCTTTCCACCTGGTGCAAGTGGGGCCTCAGAACTGCACCAATGCCCCCAGGTCCCCACTTGCAGGGTGTGCTTTTGCACCCCAGTGAACACCAGGGGTTTTGCAGATCGAGCTGGTCCTGACATCTGGGCCAACCTCCTGGCTCCTCCCCCTGAGCCCTGCTCCTGTCTTCAGACCTCCTGCCCCTTACTTTGGATCCCCTGGTGAGCTTGTTTCCAATCCAGAATGTTGGGGCCCTCCTGGGACTTGGCTGTCCATCCTGACCACCATGAGCAAGGGATGTCCGGGACTGAAAGCTCTCCGGGTTTCATGCCCATTTCCAGATCCACCTGCCTGGATCCCCACAGACACCTCCAGCAAGGCCCCCCTGGTGTGTGACCTGGACTCTGTTTCTTCAGCTGTGAGATGCAGTTGTGATGATCTCACATGGTGGCAAGGAGGACCACGTGAGCAGGGATGAGCTCATACAAAGCACTTTCCTTAAGGTCACCGGTGACACCACCCTGCCCTGCTTTCTCTCCTCTGAGAGATGCTCCCTCTCAGGCCCCTTTCCACGTCCTCCTCTTCTCTTCCTCTTAAAGCCAGAACTTGTCCTTTCCTTTATCCACGATAACCCTTGTTGCTGTCTAAACCATGGTTTTAGTGCCACACAGAAGCCAACAACCCCCAGCCCAGATGTCTCTCCCGAATCCAGCCTTGCTGACATGCCTGCCCCTCTCCACGTGTCTGCCAGCACCTGTGTCAGTGCGACCCTGCCTGCCCTCTCCAAACATGCCCACATAAGCCTGTGGCGTCCTGAACAGTGGCACCGCCGACCTCTGGATCAGTTGTGCAGGTTGGAACAAACCTCCCTCATTGTCTCACACCCCCCCTCATTTGTGTCAATGAATTCTGTTCATTCTGCCTGCAGGATGAACGCCCAGTTGAGTACTGCTCCGGCCTGGGTTGCCACCTCCCTGGGCTGGCCCTGCTGTGTCCTGCAGTAGCCTCGCTGTTCTTCCCGTCTCCACCTGAGCCCTTAGAGTCTCTCTGTGGCTCTTCATGATCCTTTAAAGTGTGGGTCATGTCATGGGATTCAGTTCAAAAAGCCAGACTGCTTACATCAGCCCGCCAAGCTGGGGTGATTTCCAGAACCCTCACCCCGATCTCATCTCCTTCCCTGCCCACTTGCTCAGCTATAGCCCCACTGGCTACCTCGCCCTTCCCCAGTCCTCTCAGGTGAGTACCCACCTGCTCTAGAGTCTATACTGGCATCCCTCCGTCCGGAGCGTGCTTCCCTGCCTCCCAGCCTGTGTCCACATAACACCTTCTCAGCAAGATTGGCCCTGGCCATATTGTGCAAACCTGCCACCTGTGCAAAAATGAGGCTCAGAAGTGCTCAGGGCGTCACCTGGAGCTGGCAGCCTAGGGCATCTCAAGGGGGATCCCAACTCCAGGACTAGGACTGGTGCCCCAGACCTGAGGGGGTCCCTGCTTGTGTTCTCCCTCACACCCTGGATGGAAGCCTTCAGGTACTGGCTGGGACACGTGAACAGCGAGGGCTCCAGGACCAGCCTGGACAGCACAGAACACCACCAATCACCTGTGGATAATGCCTGGGGCACCACAGGTTGGGGAGGGAAAGAACTTGAACCTCTGAGAAGGGACAGGAAGGGTGGCAGCAGTAACGGAGCATAAGCACAGGGTCAGGGCCAGCTTCGGCTTCTGCACACCGCGGCAGGCTACCCCTGTCTGCCTAATGGGGTTCCCCACCTGCAGGGACGCTTCCTTACCTGGGACATTTACTCCTCTTCATTCTAAGCCTTGCTAGGAAGGCCTTCCATGGGAGGAATGGTAGTGGGCATATAGGGCTGCCCCTTGAGACCCGGTATCTGAGGCTGTGACTGCTCTATCAGCAGACAATGGCTCTTGCTTCTCTTCTGCTGCTGGGTTACAGCTCGGCCTTGGGACACAGGCACAGAGACAACTACCTCTTCCCAGCCCATACCCTGGAAGGACCAATGGTACTGATACAGTGCAAATTCTGGGGACCCTCCAGTCAACATGCCAAGCACCCCTATCTTCCTCCTCAACCCCTGATTAGAAGTCTGCCCACACAAGGGGACAGAAGAGGCCCTCGACTTTCTGGCTCTTTGCCCTGCAGGGGACTGGCCAAGGGTCAGGACTGATGGACTCCCTGGTTATTGGTCATTAAGGTCACAGCTGTAGTCCCAGGCATAGCAGCAGGTGGAGCAATCTGGGCCTTCTCTAGACTCTGAGCCTGCATTAAAGACATTAAACGTGTGGCTGCTCGATTCTGAAGATGGAGCCATGAAATTGTGGTTAAAATGAGATGGAAAATGATGGGCTAGCAGTTCTCTCTTCTCTAATCTTCTCATTCAAGCTCAATTTGGTGTTCAAACACACCCTGATGCAAACCCTGCATTTTACCAAAGAGATTTAAAAGGGCAAGGTATGAGATTACACAATTTCACATTCGGGAGCATGTGCATAAATCTGCATGTTATATGCATCTATTATAATAGATCACAGGTTGCATAATCAACTCAACACAATTGGTCTCTGTTTTACTGCATTTTAAATTTATTTCCTGCAAATACCATGAATCCCATTACCTAGTAGTTCCACAATGGAATTGCCCTGACGACTGGACCATGAGTTGACACCAAAGCTCTTTGGGGCAGGAAATGCTCTGAGATTCAAGGCATACAAGAGTCCAAAGGCTAGCACAGTGTGTTTGACTGGAGTCTGGCCTGGAGTTTGGCCCCTTCAGAGTCTGTGTCCTGAAGGAGGTTTCTTACTTGTTTAGTCCCCATTTGTGTGTGATACAACCATTAGACTCTGATGGCTAAAAGCCTTCCCAGCAGGGCAGACACTGAGCCAGGGCAGGGAGAAGACAGCCCAGCCTGGGGCCCAAGAGAAGGAGGTGGAGGACAATGCCCAGCTGGCTGGGTCAGGAGGGCAGCCATTCCCAGGCTCCCCACTGAGCTGCACAGGCTGAGGAGTTCCTTCTGACCTGGCTCCCTGCAGCCTGGTCTCTGCACTTACCAGGCCTATTAGCTATGAGCCATTAGCCTGCTGAGCTAACTCCAGATTCCCTCCTGGTCCTGATACTCTCTCCTTCTCGGCTTCACTGCCTCCAGAAAAATGCAGGCAGGTCTCAGAAAGGGTCTGCACTGCTGTGCTCCCATCTGGTAGCCTACCCTCGGCTGGGTGATAGGAGCTCTTTGCAATTCTCTGAAGGTTTCTCAGGGAACCCTCATGTAGAAGTGACTCTGAAAAGCCACCTAGCCAAGACCTTGGAGGGTGCATGAATTCCCATGGCTAGCCCCCATCAGTTGCGCCCTTGCGTGTATTCCTCATTGGGAGATTAGCCATGGCTTCCCAAGACCCTCAGTCAGTGGCCAGCCTGGAAACTCCATGAGCAGAGATGGGCTGATCTTCTTGATCACCTCCTCAATCACCCCAGGGACAGGGTTGACATGTGGCCAGTGAACAGTACAGACCTACTGGCTGCCTAACCGAGTTACGAGCTTCAGTGCTGGAAGATTCTTTGAACAGCGAGGCACTTGTGGTTTCAGGCAGACAGACCTGAACTGGATCGGACTTTCAGAGGTAGCTGTGTGATGTGAGCAAGTTACAAGAATGCCCTAAGCCTCCAGGGAGAACACAGGATGACCTGCCCTTGCTCAGGTCAAACGAACCTCCAGCCTACAGCTCCCTTCCTGGAGCACACTTCAGCCTTCTGGGATATGCAAGGCAGGTCTACTCATTCTTCACAGGGAATGCTTTCCCTGGGAGACAACAGTTTTCA
>NW_006159505.1:8185953-8193217 GCF_000334495.1 Tupaia belangeri chinensis | reverse complement strand
CTGCTGAATCAGCTCTTCTCCAGGCTGTAGAGCCCTGCCTTTTGTTGCTCCTGGGCCACTTCCCCTGGATCTATTCCACTCTGCCTGCCTTCCAAAGTTTGATGATGGAGTACTTACTGTACTCCACAGGGTTTGGAACTGTCAACCAAGATGAGCTGGACACTCACCTTCCTTGTATTGTACATAATACTCCTGTTAATGCAGCCTGGCGTTGGGGTGGCCTCATGCTGTAGATGATGGCCTAGAGCTTATGGTCAATCATGCATAGGCATCCACAGTGGATGGAGGCAGGGTGACTATTCCAGTAGCTGGCATTTGCCAGCTGTCCTCTGAGGTATGTAGCTATATTGCCTGCCTTTTGGTCTTTCTGAGCCAAGAAGCTCTGGTGGCCTGAGACCTCCACCCTGGTCACCTAGTGGTCCTGCTTGGCTCAGGGCGTGCTCAGCCTGAGCAGGGGCTTCTGACCTAGGAGGGTTAGGATATAGGGAGATAAGTGGTGGGCATTGGCCTCTGGAAACGGGCACCGTTAGCAGGACGGTTCTTCATCTGCTATGCTGCCAACCCAAGGCAGAGGAAGGGGAGGAAGGGGTGATTTCAGCAGCATAAACGCTGCAAAGATTTGATGCACCGGTCCCTAAACAGGACCTGGGATCTGGAGGACAACCCCCGAGACTCCTGGGACCACCCCAAAGCACAACGCTCAGGAAAAGTTTGTCATTAGTCATCGGAAAGATCTAGCTGCATCCTGGTCTTGTCATCAAATGCAGATGACCCGAGAGTGTTGCTTTCAGAATCCTGCAGAGAAATCATCCTGGACTGAGGCTGAGTTACAAGAACACAGCTAAGATGTGATCATGGGAGCCAGAAATGAAGACATCTTGCTTGCTCATCTCAATTTACGTTTCTGGGAAAGACAGCAAGGAAACACTGGGAGTACATACATATGGGAAAATTACGAGCCAGGCTGTATCCGCACACACGGTGTGAGATAGCACCAGGTGTGATGAGCCCACTCCTTAACGCTTCTCTGAGCTGTATGGTTCCCTCATCTAAAGGGTGACCATGTATTTTCCACACTGGACAGTTCTGAGAACGAGGGCGGGTGTTATCAATAATTACACCAGGGCAACAGGTGTGACATGGAGATTGGGCTGGCAAACGGGAGCATATGGCTGCTGTGCTTATCTGTGCAATCGACTGATTTTGGAGATGGTAAGATATTAGATGAGAGAGGTTTTGTTACTGAGAGTGACACCATGTCCGTGCTGGGCCTAGCCGAGGATATGCCATTTGGGGAGCTGATGTGTCCATTCCACAGGCAGTGTCGCTGCCAACGCACTCTGCAATTTGAGAGCTAGTCCAGGCGAGGAGCGCCCTGGCTTGCAAGCCCACCCAGGAGCTCAGGTTGCGAGAAGCAGCAAGGAAAACGAAAAGAGCAGGCACTCTGGCCAATAAGGGCTCACTTCAACTTCCTGCCCCACAGCTTACTAGCTGAGCACGGAAGATGCTGTGCTTTGTGTTATTTCTCTCTGTACCTGCCCTCCCAAGTCTTGGTGAAGAGAGCCTGGTCTTCCACAAGATCTGAGAGCACCCGTCCTTTCAGCTTCCCAGCCTTCCTGGAAACTGGCCGTGAGTGTGTGGTCTGATTTGGCCAATCAGATGAGCCTGCCTGGATTACTTGGCTAACTTAGGCGTGTTTTTCTTTTCTTTTTTTTAAAAAATAGTATTAGTTTTAAAATTTTTATAAATGAACTTTTTAAAAAGAATTATTTTATTTATTTATTTTAATTTGACCAGAGAGGGACAGAGCGAGAGAGAGAGAGAGGGAAAGTGAGAAAGGGAGAGAGAAAGTGAGGAAGCAAGTCACCAGGTCTAGGATTCGAACCATGGTCGGCCATGTGGGAGTCCAGCGCCCTTAACCACCATGCCACCTGCTGGCCCCAATTATTATTATTATTTATGAGAGAAAAGATGACTTACTGTACACGCATTACACTAGGCCACAAGGAACAACACTAGTCCCAGAATGTCACAAGCCCAGGGAAGAGGACCACAGAGGCTGTTTGTTAGGAGCAGCGTGGGTCTTTCAGAGGTCTTGGTGTTCCTCTGGCCATGGAAGTTCTAGATCCAGAGGGTCGACAGTATCTGGCAGCTCAACTTGTACCAGCGCCCCGAGCCTCCGACATTCCATTTCCACTGCAGTGGCCTCCATAGGTGCCCAAGCTGTTTACTGGGACCTCTGCCTCATCTTTTCTTCTTTTACGCTTCAGCCTGCGCAACCACTTCTTCTTCCACCTGGCTCTCATGGCGCCGAGGTTTCTGAGAAAATGGCGCTAAGGCCAAGAGAGCCCAAACTATTACTTTTTAATATCACAGGGTATATATGTGCATGAGAGAGAGAAAGCACCCCTACAATGGGGCCTGGTCACCTCACAATCCTTTTTCCCTCAATTCTCCTTCCCAACAGGATCCTGAGTAACCATATGCCCAGTGTGCTCTTCAAGCTGCCAAGGCTAGGACTTGAACCCTGGTGGGTCATATGGGATTTGTCTTTCTCCTCATAGTGCTTTACTGTTATACTATGGGGTTGGTCCCTAATCAGGTGTTCTTGCCCTGACCTTCTCAGTCAATCAGATGCACCTGCCCAGAAAAACTTAGCCAATCAGGTGTCTGCCCTGCACTGGGAATCAGAACCATGGAGAAAGGAGGCTGGGACCAGGAGAGAGCATTGTGGTCCTTGGGTCTCATGTCTGGGGTCAGTAGTGCAGGCTCCTGTCGGGGACACCTGGCTCTCACTGATTCCGCCGCTCTGGCTACATGGCTTTGGAACCCTTCACCTTCCTTCTGTCGATGTTCTGCTCCACCCTTTATTTTTCCAGTACATTCCTGTTCTGCTTACACCAGACAGAATAATCTTTCTCCTACTTCCCACTGGAGACTGCCAAGCCACATGAACCTGAGTGAGCATTGTCCTTTTCCAAGCCTTACACAATCATTTTCAAAACAGGATGAAAATTCCTACCCCAAGATTTGGTAAAGACTAAGGAGCATGTTTTATGTAGCTCACATGGTCCTGCAGAAGCTACGGTGTGGACAGAGGGGAAGGCCACCATGGTAAGCACTAGCTGGTTAGAGTACTTGTTAAAGTACTGATCTCCTCTCTGCCAAGAAATTAACATTTTCAGAAACAAAAAAAAAGTCCGCTTTAAGAAATGACATGTCAAAGATTCCCAGTAAGTTTGCCAAAATAAAAGACAGGATGCCCTTTATACTGGAATTGCAGATAAATAATGAACTTTCAAAAGTTTATCTATTTTTTCCATGACAGCAAGAGAGAAAGAAAGATGGACATCCCCAACAGGGTCCCAAGTCTTAGCCAGCCCGGATCGGGCACATGTATGCACCTGCTACGCACAGGAGAGCCCAGGACACAAACCCAGGACCTCTCCACCGTGGGTTCAGTTGCATTACCACTGTGCCACTGCCTGGCTTAGGGAGTGGAAATCTTTAGTATGAGTATATCCTATGCACTATTTGGATATACTTGTACCAACTTTTTAAAACATTTTAATCAAATGTAACTGCACATGCTTTATATCTATTTGCTAAATCCAGCTACCGTATACCCTGCAAGTCCAGCCCCACTCTCTGTATCTTGCCTTTGCCTTGCTTTAGGGGAGCTCTGCTGGCAGCTGAGTAACTCCTTTGCCACACGTCCCTGAAAGCCTCTTGCATCGGCTGCAGAGCTTATTAAGACAAGCCATTTCACAGTGATGAAGAGCACACAGGTGCACACAGCCATGCTCCAGAATCGATGGTGTCTCAATCACGAAATTGAAAGCGTTCTCACGTATTTCACTGTTGGGAGTCTGGTCTGAAGCATAAACACCTTTCTCGGTCATTATGGCTCATTTTCACGTTCAAAAGAGCCTGCTTCCCAGTGCCTCTGGCCCTCCCAGGCCTGCCTCTAGGCCTCCCATCCCTCACACCCACGCTTGGTCGAGGCTCATTATGCACTCTGCCAGGGACAGTCATTTTCCAAAGAAGAGACATGTTCGCTTAGGAAGTCTTGATGTCCTAGTCTCCCCATTCAGACGGACATGGATGGACACTTCTTATCGGTTCTAATATGCACCATCCAGGAAGGACTGAGGGAGACCATTACATGAATTGTGCCACCCAGAACAGATCTCATCTGTGGAATGTGGCAGGTAGAGGGCAGAACCCAGTAGCCCTCCACATGGGCTACCAGGAACCGAGAGGTAACCAGGGCCGAGGTGCGTGTGAATCGGAAACTGTCTCCACTGCTTTCTCCTGAGCCCACGGTGCAGGCAGCTTGAATAAAGATTTTTAAGTGTGACTGGAGACATTCATGGGACATATATTGGGAGCTTAAAAAATCATGGGACTAGCAGGTGATATGGTGGTTAAGGGTGCTGGACTCCCACATGACCAACCATGGTTCGAGTCCTGGACCAGGCAGCTTGTTTTCTCACTTTCCCTCTCTCTCTCTCTCTCTCTCACTCGGTCCCTCTCTGGTCAGACTAAAATAAATAAATAAATAAAGTTAAATAAAATAATTAAAAAATATATATCAGCATTCCCTGCCTTTGCACCTTCTGGGGAAGAATCTCGTACCCTTTGCCAATGCTGCCTTTTCCATAAAGGGAAGATCTTGCCAGGGCTGCAGCTGCCCAGGAGGGTGATGTAGGGTAATTACTGTAGTGGCTTGTGAGGCTCTGTTAAGCTGGTTATTTGGAATGTTTTAAAAATATGTAGCTTGTCTTTCCATAAAAGAAGCCTTTGGGAAAGCCAAGGGACCCAGTTGCCAAAGGAGCTGCTGACTATCCTGATGTAGATTGGGCTACAGGGGGCTTTTATGCTTGCATTCTACTATTCTTTCACTGAGTCACTAGAAACATCTTTTGCACACCTACTGTGTGCCAGGCCTGCTGTTTTGGGTGCCAGGGCTGCTACAGTAACTGAGAATGAGACGGGGAGGAGCCCATGCCGTGCAGTTCAGGCTGGTGGAGGCATGCTCTTTAGACTAGAAAGTAGAAACTGCACGTCACAGAAACAATCAGCGCCTTTAGGAGCAAAGGGAATCAAGGAGTCATGTAACAGAGAACCTGGGGAAACTCCAACCGTACCTGGCCACAGGCCAGCACTCCACCTTTCCTGGCTTCTGCCTCAGTCCTGGTCCCCTTCTCTGTTCTTAGTCCTCACCCGCTCAGAAAATGATGCACTCAGATGCAAAATTTCATAGCTATCCTGAGTCACCTTTGTTCAA
The DNA here is from genome assembly GCF_000334495.1 of Tupaia belangeri chinensis. NCBI lineage: Eukaryota > Metazoa > Chordata > Mammalia > Scandentia > Tupaiidae > Tupaia > Tupaia belangeri. The sequence continues at coordinate 8,187,927 of NW_006159505.1, read as the reverse complement.
CCTCAGCACATTCTCTTATATCTCTAGTTAAATTATTTATTTATTTTTTTTTTTAGTTTTGCTATAGGACATGTGCACTCACCTGAGAGAGAGAAAGTGAGAATACACTCTCTGGGGAAATGGACCCGGAATCCCTTCTCCTCCAGCCTCCTTGGGATTTGGGGCATGCACACATATGTGCCTAGTGTGATTTTCAAGTTGCCGGGTCTAGGACTTGAACCGTGCAGTCAGCTATGTGGTATCTGGTGACTTAACCTCCACCCCACCTACTGGTCCTAAATTGAATATTTGAAAGTTTGTATTTATTTATTTATTTATTTTCATGAGTGAGAGATGCAGAGACAGAGAGAGAGAGAGAACAACAGTGCCCCCAATGGGTCTCGATGCCATAATCCACCCCCAGCTTCTGCTAGCCTTGGATCGTGGGCATGTGTGTGCCCTATGTACTCATGGAGGTCTCCAGACTCAACACCAGAACCTTCCCATGTGAATCAGCCTCACAGAGTGTCATGGTTTATGACTCCGCCACCATTTGGCCCCCTTAAATCTACTTTTAAAGCATAAGTCAGTCTGTCCATGTTTCTCTGTTTTTACTCAGCCACCTTGTCCTGGTCACTGTCAACTCCTTCTGGGTCTTCTACAATAACCTCCTGGCATGGTTTGCAGCTTCCCTCTCCCTTCAGCTACTCTCTTCTTAGAATGACCAGAGCGATCTTTTAACAATATAAACCAGATCATGCCCCGCCCCTACCCTTAACTCTCCAGTGGCATAAAATCCAGGCACTGTGGCTTGGCTTCATAGCCTACAGGTTTCTCTCCTCAGCCCTCTTTCCACCCTCTGTGGACACTTCTCTTGTCCTCTCCCACTGTCTCCTGTGGCTGTGTCCTCTGCCCTGTGAACACACCATGCTCATTCCCGTCTCAGCCTTTGCATGGGAGTTCCCTCTACCTGGAGTGCTTTTCCCTGGCTTTAAATGCCTGGCTCCGTGTTATGGAGGTCACAGCCCAAAGACCACTGCCTCTGGAAAGCCACCTTGCAGCCCACAACTCCACCCAACCTGGTGTGTTTATGGTATCTGTCCCTGTGTCACTCGTCTTCCCTCACTAGAGCCTTGTTTGTTTTGTGCAAATTCTGTCCCAGCCCCTAGGACATGGGCACGCAGCAGGTGCTCCACAGATAGGTTAGCGGGAGTAACTGGATAAGGGCACAGAAGCATCGAGATGTCCCTCAGCCGAGTCCCACAGGTGGGGGAAACTGGGCCAGGTAAGAAGTGAAGGAGTCCCTAGGAGGAAGCAGCATTTGCCAAATCTACAATGAGGGAAATAACTGGGGACACTCGAGAAATGGAAAGATGACTGAAATGAATGGCGCATGGATGGAGATGTGACTTGAGAGGCCCATGACCACTCCAGGCAGGGCCTGTGGGCCATGGTGAAAGTATATCTCTATCCATGGGGCAGCGCCAGTGTCTGTAAGGGTGAGAGACTGGACCAGGCAGCTCTCTACTGGCTTTTCACGAAAGATTGACTTGTGGCAATGGGAGTGGGGGTGGGGAGGGGAGTAAAGGTGGGGGCCAGGGGACCAGGCAGGGCCATTGCAGCCACCCAGGTAGCAAATGAGATGTTATGATGGTCAGAGCTAATCGATACACTGGTATTGAACCAGACACACACACACACTCAGATACACACAAGCTATACCCAGACTCAGCAAACTCCTTGAAGAGTTGGCCCTGTTTCCATTTCCCGTTTCCTTGCTTCTGGTTTCTCTGCTTCTCCATGAGTCCTGGCATCTCTGGTCTCTCTCCTATGACCCTCTCTCCTGGGATCTGCTGTGGGTTCTCTCTGTCAACCTGTTATGATGTGTTGTTCCTGGTGCTTTCCTCCAACTCTGGACCCTGGATCCAAGCAGAGGCCTCACTCCACCCACAGGTGGGACTCTTGGAAAGCCCATCTTCAGCCAAGTTCTCTCTT
>NW_006159505.1:8175681-8185939 GCF_000334495.1 Tupaia belangeri chinensis | reverse complement strand
CTTCCCTAGTGTCCCTGAACCAGCACACTCAGACTCGAACTCCCCGTGTCCTTCTTCCCAGCGTCCCCATGCTCTGCATGATTCTGTTTCAGGGGCATTAGCGCTATCCTTGAGGAGCCCTAGAAGGCCCCCCACTCTCCTCTCCACCAGCCGTCTACCTGACTACCAAGTCCTTTGACCCTTGAGCATCCTCTGCTAAGCTGGGACTGGATCCCAGGTCCTGATCTGGAGCCTGGCTTCACCCTACCAGGTGCCTCTGGGGCACCTGCTCCTTCCATAGTTCCTATTCTCTGTATTCCCTGCTCCCCTCGGGCTCCTGCATTTCAGAGCTTGGGTTTGGGGGAGCCCTGAGTTCAGGCACTATCAGTCAGGATTGTATGGCCTTGGATAAGCTTCTGAAGCCCTCGAAGCCTTAGCCTCCTCTTCTATAAAAAAGGAACAGAGGGACCAGCAGTTAGCATAATGGCTATGTCGCTGGACTCCCATGTAGTCGACTGCAGTTCGCCTCCCGGACCCGGTGGCTTAAAACTCACACTGGGAGCGTGTGCGTATGTGCCCAAGATCCCGAGAGGAGAATAGAGGAGAAGAGATTGTGGCATGGCCATCCCCCCTGGGGGGTGATTTCTCGCTTTCTGTCTCTCTGTCTCTCTCTCTGTCTGGCGAGCGCACGCGCCCTATAGCAAAAACTTCTCCAAAAAAAAGGAACAGAAACAACACGGACTTCCAATAGAGCTGCTGTGTTATACCAGATGCAGAGAGTGCAGTCTCACTCCAGCCATTGTCCCATTAGGGAGGGCTGCTTCCCTTCCTCCTTCCTCCCATTCCTCCTCCTCTTCCCCTGTTCTCCCTTCTTCTCCCCTCTTCCTCCACTTCTCTTCCCTTCCTTTCTCTTCCATCTTGTTCTTCCCTCCCACTTAACCTTCTCTTCCCTCTCCTCCTATCTTCTCTCCCCTCTCCCCCCCACACTTCCCCTCCTCCTCCCTTCTTGTCTCTTCCTTCTCCTCTTCTTCTCCCTCACCTTCCTATTTCTCCCCTCTCCCCTTCCCCTCTGCTCTCCCTAATTCCTGATCAGGACACTCACTTGTCTAGCTCTGCAGATATTCCAGGTCTGGAGGGCTACAATGCAGCAGGTGCATTTAACTCTAGAGAGCCACGCCCTGCCCCTGGTCAGGGGTCTAGCCAGCATCTACCCATGACGTCACATCTGCTCCTAATGTCCCTCCTCCATCTGAACCCCTCCCTTGACACCCCCACCCCATTCAGGAATACCCTGTCCTAGTGCAATCATTATCCAGAGACCACACAGTGTCCAGCACCTCTGCTCCCAGCCAGAAGGCTCTGAGCCCTTTGCCCCGCCAGGACACTGGGGCCAAACCACCCAATTAACAGGAGAGCAGCCTCTGCACTTGCCACCTGAGCAGTCTCTGCATCTGTGGCCCCACCAGCTAGCTGATGCACAGCCGATGGCCGCCCTCCTCAGCAGCCCCTTAATCAGGACTCTCATAAAGTGTGCAGGGACGACACTGATTTAAAGAGGGTGAGGTGGCCCTGAGCTGTTCACACAGAGAAATTAACTCCAGAAACTGCTGTGAGTCATCAGAGAGAGTGGACCAGTCCTGCCTTCTGTGGCCGGGCAAGGGGGCTACAGCTGCTTGGAGGGGCTTTGCTGGACACCAGCCCAGTCCTGGCTCCTACCTGTTGGCACCTAAGAGAGGCACATGCTGCACCCTGAACATGGTCTGTGGACCAGCAGCATCAGCCTCCCACGGGAGCTTATCAGCAATCCCGGGCCCCACCCAAGCACAGCCCACTGTGCCTGGAAGACATGGACTTCATCAATGAACAGGAGAGTGAATAATGTATCTGCCCCGAGACAGCTCCATGGCTCCTGTGATCTAGACATTCTGGGAAAAAGGAAGATGTCCCACTGATAACTGGGCCTCTAGTACACAAAACTCGTGTGACCAGCCCTTCTTCAAGAGACAGACAGCTCCATGGCTCCTGTGATCTAGACATTCTGGGAAAAAGGAAGATGTCCCACTGATAACTGGGCCTCTAGTACACAAAACTCGTGTGACCAGCCCTTCTTCAAGAGACAGACAGCTCCATGGCTCCTGTGATCTAGACATTCTGGGAAAAAGGAAGATGTCCCACTGATAACTGGGCCTCTAGTACACAAAACTCGTGTGACCAGCCCTTCTTCAAGAGACAGACAGCTCCATGGCTCCTGTGATCTAGACATTCTGGGAAAAAGGAAGATGTCCCACTGATAACTGGGCCTCTAGTACACAAAACTCGTGTGACCAGCCCTTCTTCAAGAGACAGACAGCTCCATGGCTCCTGTGATCTAGACATTCTGGGAAAAAGGAAGATGTCCCACTGATAACTGGGCCTCTAGTACACAAAACTCGTGTGACCAGCCCTTCTTCAAGAGACAGACAGCTCCATGGCTCCTGTGATCTAGACATTCTGGGAAAAAGGAAGATGTCCCACTGATAACTGGGCCTCTAGTACACAAAACTCGTGTGACCAGCCCTTCTTCAAGAGACAGACAGCTCCATGGCTCCTGTGATCTAGACATTCTGGGAAAAAGGAAGATGTCCCACTGATAACTGGGCCTCTAGTACACAAAACTCGTGTGACCAGCCCTTCTTCAAGAGACAGACAGCTCCATGGCTCCTGTGATCTAGACATTCTGGGAAAAAGGAAGATGTCCCACTGATAACTGGGCCTCTAGTACACAAAACTCGTGTGACCAGCCCTTCTTCAAGAGACAGACAGCTCCATGGCTCCTGTGATCTAGACATTCTGGGAAAAAGGAAGATGTCCCACTGATAACTGGGCCTCTAGTACACAAAACTCGTGTGACCAGCCCTTCTTCAAGAGACAGACAGCTCCATGGCTCCTGTGATCTAGACATTCTGGGAAAAAGGAAGATGTCCCACTGATAACTGGGCCTCTAGTACACAAAACTCGTGTGACCAGCCCTTCTTCAAGAGACAGACAGCTCCATGGCTCCTGTGATCTAGACATTCTGGGAAAAAGGAAGATGTCCCACTGATAACTGGGCCTCTAGTACACAAAACTCGTGTGACCAGCCCTTCTTCAAGAGACAGACAGCTCCATGGCTCCTGTGATCTAGACATTCTGGGAAAAAGGAAGATGTCCCACTGATAACTGGGCCTCTAGTACACAAAACTCGTGTGACCAGCCCTTCTTCAAGAGACAGACAGCTCCATGGCTCCTGTGATCTAGACATTCTGGGAAAAAGGAAGATGTCCCACTGATAACTGGGCCTCTAGTACACAAAACTCGTGTGACCAGCCCTTCTTCAAGAGACAGACAGCTCCATGGCTCCTGTGATCTAGACATTCTGGGAAAAAGGAAGATGTCCCACTGATAACTGGGCCTCTAGTACACAAAACTCGTGTGACCAGCCCTTCTTCAAGAGACAGACAGCTCCATGGCTCCTGTGATCTAGACATTCTGGGAAAAAGGAAGATGTCCCACTGATAACTGGGCCTCTAGTACACAAAACTCGTGTGACCAGCCCTTCTTCAAGAGACAGACAGCTCCATGGCTCCTGTGATCTAGACATTCTGGGAAAAAGGAAGATGTCCCACTGATAACTGGGCCTCTAGTACACAAAACTCGTGTGACCAGCCCTTCTTCAAGAGACAGACAGCTCCATGGCTCCTGTGATCTAGACATTCTGGGAAAAAGGAAGATGTCCCACTGATAACTGGGCCTCTAGTACACAAAACTCGTGTGACCAGCCCTTCTTCAAGAGACAGACAGCTCCATGGCTCCTGTGATCTAGACATTCTGGGAAAAAGGAAGATGTCCCACTGATAACTGGGCCTCTAGTACACAAAACTCGTGTGACCAGCCCTTCTTCAAGAGACAGACAGCTCCATGGCTCCTGTGATCTAGACATTCTGGGAAAAAGGAAGATGTCCCACTGATAACTGGGCCTCTAGTACACAAAACTCGTGTGACCAGCCCTTCTTCAAGAGACAGACAGCTCCATGGCTCCTGTGATCTAGACATTCTGGGAAAAAGGAAGATGTCCCACTGATAACTGGGCCTCTAGTACACAAAACTCGTGTGACCAGCCCTTCTTCAAGAGACAGACAGCTCCATGGCTCCTGTGATCTAGACATTCTGGGAAAAAGGAAGATGTCCCACTGATAACTGGGCCTCTAGTACACAAAACTCGTGTGACCAGCCCTTCTTCAAGAGACAGACAGCTCCATGGCTCCTGTGATCTAGACATTCTGGGAAAAAGGAAGATGTCCCACTGATAACTGGGCCTCTAGTACACAAAACTCGTGTGACCAGCCCTTCTTCAAGAGACAGACAGCTCCATGGCTCCTGTGATCTAGACATTCTGGGAAAAAGGAAGATGTCCCACTGATAACTGGGCCTCTAGTACACAAAACTCGTGTGACCAGCCCTTCTTCAAGAGACAGACAGCTCCATGGCTCCTGTGATCTAGACATTCTGGGAAAAAGGAAGATGTCCCACTGATAACTGGGCCTCTAGTACACAAAACTCGTGTGACCAGCCCTTCTTCAAGAGACAGACAGCTCCATGGCTCCTGTGATCTAGACATTCTGGGAAAAAGGAAGATGTCCCACTGATAACTGGGCCTCTAGTACACAAAACTCGTGTGACCAGCCCTTCTTCAAGAGACAGACAGCTCCATGGCTCCTGTGATCTAGACATTCTGGGAAAAAGGAAGATGTCCCACTGATAACTGGGCCTCTAGTACACAAAACTCGTGTGACCAGCCCTTCTTCAAGAGACAGACAGCTCCATGGCTCCTGTGATCTAGACATTCTGGGAAAAAGGAAGATGTCCCACTGATAACTGGGCCTCTAGTACACAAAACTCGTGTGACCAGCCCTTCTTCAAGAGACAGACAGCTCCATGGCTCCTGTGATCTAGACATTCTGGGAAAAAGGAAGATGTCCCACTGATAACTGGGCCTCTAGTACACAAAACTCGTGTGACCAGCCCTTCTTCAAGAGACAGACAGCTCCATGGCTCCTGTGATCTAGACATTCTGGGAAAAAGGAAGATGTCCCACTGATAACTGGGCCTCTAGTACACAAAACTCGTGTGACCAGCCCTTCTTCAAGAGACAGACAGCTCCATGGCTCCTGTGATCTAGACATTCTGGGAAAAAGGAAGATGTCCCACTGATAACTGGGCCTCCAGCATACAAAACTCGCGTGGTAGGAAGACCACTTACAAGTCTCCTGTCTCTGTATCACTCTTTGTCTCTCTCTACCTCTGTCTCTGTCCTCTCTCTCTCTCTCTCTCTCTGTCTTTTTTTTTTTTAATTTTTGCTTTTTCGAATATTTTAAGGTGAGGCCATTTACAGGGCCCTTTGGCTCCTCCTAGGTCATTATCTTGTTAATAGTCCCCTCTCCTCCTCCCAGAACAGCCCTTCTTCAAGAGACAGACAGATCCATGGCTCCTGTGATCTAGACATTTCCAATTTTTGAGTTGTATTAAAATTTTTGGAATATTAATTTTTTTTTAAAGTTTTTCTCTTCTTTTTCTCTGTGTCTTGTCTGGTGTTTTTGCTGTTGTTTCCCTCTCTCTGTTTTCTTTTCTGCACACTCCTCCTAACAGAGATGGAAGAGAAGAGAGACAAGGAACTGCTGAAGAGGAAGGAGAAAGGAGTTGAAGAGTTCCAGGAGGTGAGGAAATTCATGCTAGATCTAAAAGAGGAATTTCACACTTTACAAAAGAATCAGATGGAACTGTTAGAGATGAAGGCTATAATACAAGAAGTCAAAATCTCCCTTGAAAGTATTAAAAGCAGACTAGATCATACAGAAAATAGAATCTCTAATGTAGAAGAGAAAATGGTTGGCCTAGAAAAATCCACCGCGAAGACTGAGAAAATGGCCCAAAAATTTGAGAATAATATGCGAGAAGTACTAGATACCATCAAACGTCCAAACATCCGGATAATAGGCATCCCAGAAGGTGAAGAGACTCATAAGGGCATTGATAATCTATTCCATGAAATCTTACAAGAAAATTTTCCAAACCTGGAGAGGCACTCAAAGATTCAGTCCCAAGAAATACAGAGGACCCCAAATAGAATCAACCCAAGAAGATCTTCTCCAAGACACATTATAGCCAGATTGACCAAAACCACAGACAAAGACAAGATACTAAGACTGGCAAGAGAAAAAAGGCAAGTTACCTACAAAGGGTATCCCATCAGACTAACGGCAGACCTCTCATCGGAAACAATGAGAGCGAGGAGAGAATGGGAAAATGTATTCAAAGTATTAAGGGAAAAGCAATTTCAACCGAGAATTCTGTACCCAGCAAGGTTATCGTTCATTTGGGAAGAAAAGACACGAACATTCCCAGGTAAACAAAACCTGAAAGAATTTACCAGCACCAGACCGGATCTCCAAGAAGTTCTTAAGGGAGTGCTATGTCAGTAAAATTAAATGCAGACACACAGAAATAAGAGTTCAGAAACTAAGAAAATGGGCAACTTAATTGTAGGGACAAAGTCCGGAGTTGTGTATTATATCTCAGAGTTCAATCTGGAAGATCGAACCTCAACAGAAACAGAAGAAAATTAAGTACATGAGACTGAACTGATGAAACAGCATTCTATGACTTGACTAAAATATTGCTGCTTTTCTTCTAAGCTTTGTTGTCCGGTTTTAAGGACTTTTGTCCTGTCTTGAGCTGTCACTGGATTCATGTACCTACTATTTGAACAGAATACTAACCAGTTTCTAGGCCTTAAGTTTCAAGGAAATATCCTTACCAGTTCAAAACTGCTTTTTTTGAAACCATCAGCTGAAGTTGCTATTGTAAGTAGTTAGATTACTTATGATATTGTGTGATCAACGAAATGGTGGGGGAAAAGGAATTGAAGATAACTGTAGACAGCAGAGATAGTGTAATAAGAGAGTGAAATGGGGCAGAGGGTCAGACATAGGGTAAAAAACATATATATATATGAAAGTAGTAATGGAATTTTATGGATGATAACATGCATGATTAAGACACTATGCAGTTTACTCTAGAGGGGAAACCACATTTAGTATGTTGTGATGATGCTCAGGGAATGAATGTAAATTAAAAAAAAATTCAGAGAAAAAAATACTAAAACTGTTACCAAAATTTAAAGAAAAAACTGTGTATTTGATGACCACAGTAAGCTATATAGCCCCAGCTAGGTACCATTTTATAGTATGTTCATTCTACTCACTGAGGTTTATGCCTAAAGTTAGACATGGGTTCTTGTGTATGTAAATATCAGCTGTGCTTGCTATTGCAAATATTTAGACAAATTAAGTTCATTAGCAAATCAATTAAATGGGGGGGATAGGCATAGAAAGCAAACAGGGATAACAGAGACAATGGGAGGAGGGTTGGACAGGGCAGAGGGTTAGGGATAGGGAATCAAGGAAGGCAAAAAAAGAGAAAAAACTTGTTTGTTGATAACACATATGTTGATGTACTTGATTGAGCCAACAAACAATGTATTTTGGATGAAAAATTCATTTTGTATACTGTAATGATGTATAGCATATTAATGTTAAAAATAAAAACATATAAAATTAAAAAAAGAATATGGAAAAAAATAATAATGTGTCTGCTCCATGAACAGTGGGCACTCAGATGGTCTGGGGCATGGGGTGTACATGGGAATCATGGGAGTACAGAAGAATGAAGTGAGCATGGTGAAGAATAAATACAGCCTCTGCCCTTGGAGAGCTCATAGGCTAATCGGTTCATATCCATGACTTACACCATTTCCCAGGGTGAGCCTGTGCCTCCCTGTCTCCCTTCAGTCCCTTCTCCCGACCCCTTTGCTACTCATAATGCAGTCACAGTCAACAACAGCACCTGGGTGCTTGTTAGGGAAGGAAATTTCTGGACCCAACCCCAGACCAAGAATCAGGAGCTCTGGCTGTTGGGTCCAGGAATCTGGGCTTTAACAAGCTTTACTGGCAATTCTTGTGCGTGCTAGCTAGCGTTAGTGAAGCAGCGGCTGAAACAGGTGAGAGAGCTCATCTCTTTACATAACAGGAAGTGCAGGGTAACCGGTCTGGGGATGGTGCGGCAAGCCATAGTGCTTTCTGGCCATCTACTCAGCAATCCGAGCGTCCAGATTTTACCTGCATGCACTCCATCGTCTGATTTCACGATGGTTGTTCCACTTCTAGAACTGACAGGTGTGCCAGGCAGAAAGGGGAAAGATTGCTAGCTGAGTGTGTCCCTTTAAGCCATTCTCCCAGAAGCTCCACCTCGGAGCCCCCACTTATGTTTATTGTCCATAGCTGTGTTGATGGCTATACCTAGCAGTGATGCAGACTGCGATAGGTAGCCTTTGAGCTAGGCTGGAGGTCAAGGCCAACTCTAACCTCATTGGTCTTCTGTTACAAAAAAGAAGGAAAGGCTGGCCATTGGGCAGGCCACCATCAGAGTCTGCCATGTCCCTGTGGGAGCCAGAAGTACTGTGGGTTTTCTTTTCTCCACGAATATGGCAGAATGGCTTCTTCTGTCTCCTTTGCAGGGAGTAGGAAGCATGCTACAGGCTCTGACCAACGGATTGTTGAGAGAAGTAGGTCAAGCATTTGAAGGGCTGCCATGTGACCCTCCAGAACACTTTCCCTTTGCTTGGCAACCGACAGTACTTAAGAACACAGATAGTACCTAAGCCTGGGGCCCTAGGTGACTGCAATGTGCAAAGCCTCCCTGTTCATTGTCTCTGTTCCCTGATGGCATGTAATGGACATGCAGCCAGACTGAGAAATAATCTGGTGGTGTTTAAATCACTGGGACTTGGGGGATATTTGTTACTTCAGCAGACTCTGATATCTTGATTAATACAACTCCTCTCAACAAATATTACAGTACCATAAGATGACTTTGTTTTGGGGTTTATTCATTTATTCTTCCATGAACAACAGAGTCAGAGAGAGAGAAAGGGAAAAAGAGACAGAGAGAGAGCACCCCCACAACAGGGTTTTGAGAATGCAATGCACCCCAGCCTCAGCCAGCCCTGTGTCATGGATATGTACATGCCTGGCATACTCAAGAGGTCTCTGGACTTGAACCCAGAATCTTCCCATGTGGGTCAGCCTTCCAGGATGTTGTGGTATATTTCCATTTTTTTTTTTTTTTTACAAATTGTTTCTTGTTCAAATTTTGCCTATCAATCTCTTGCTCTTTCTTAAAGGCTCAGTTGCTTCTCCTCTGGGACTTATCTTGACTTTCCCAAGTTGAATCAACCTTGTGTTTCACTCCACTATGCATGGTGACCCACTAGAGCAATGAGTTTCTTGACTCCCAACTATCTACATACCAGGCTCCCTTTACCAAACTGAGTTTCTCAAGTACTGGGACTAGGTCTTCCTCATCTCTGCATCCCAGATCCAGAGCAAGGCCTGGCACATTGTGGACCCTGGAGAGAAATTTGCTGAATTGATCTGAAATGGGGAGACACATACAAACAGAGAAATACATTACATGGGAGATTTTTCCTTACCCCCATGGTTTTGTTTATACCTCTTCTTTGGCCTGTAACATTTTTACTTTGTTTTTCAAGCCCAGATCTCTGCCTATTATATTGATATCGACCCATAATTGTGCTATCTCCTGTAGAGAAAGTGGTTAATGGTCCAATCAACATTTATTGAGAACCTAGTATGTTCCAAGTGCTTTTCTAGATTCTGAACATATGGTAGTAAGCAAAACAGACAGACAAGGGTATGTACACTCTATTGAACAAGTCGACAATAAAAATACATTAAGTTGTATAATGTCAGCTGATGATAAACACTATTAAGAAAAGTAAATCATGAAAAGGGGTTAAAAAGTGGTGGGAATCAAAATGTCAATACTACCCAAATTAATTTACAAATTTAATGTAATCCTGATCAAATTACCAGAGATATTCTTCACAGAATTAGAAAAAATGATCCTAAAACTTGTCTGGAAACATAAAAGTCCCCATATTGCAAGAGGAATACTGTGAAAAAAGAATAAAGTATAGAGAAATATATAGACATATATAAAGTATGAAGAATAAAGCATCTCACTCCCTGACCCCAAAATATATTAAGTTGTGATAATCAAGACAGTATGGTACAGGCACAAAAACAGTCATGCAGACCAATAAAACAGAATAGAGAACCCAGAAATAAACCCCAAAGCATACAGTCAACTGATTTTTGACAAGGGGCACAAGACAATCAAGTAG
>NW_006159505.1:8169479-8175670 GCF_000334495.1 Tupaia belangeri chinensis | reverse complement strand
AGAAAATCTCTTCAGAAAAACTGGATATCCACATTCAGAAAAATGAAACTGGATCCCTATCTCTCACTATTAGCAAAAATCAACTCAAAATGGATTGATGATCTAAATATAATTCCTCAAACTATAAAACTATGGGTGGAATAAAACAGGAGAAACTCTTGGAGACCACGAAGTAGGCAGAGACTTCTTAAATAAGACCCCCAAAGCATAGGCAATAATCCCAAAACTGGACAAATGGAATTACATCAGGTTAAAAAGCTCCTGCACAAGAGAAATCATAAAGTGAAGAGACAACCTTTGGAATGAGAGAATATATTTGCAAACTCTCCCTCAGATAAAGAATTAATAGCCAAAATTTGCAGAGAACTCAGCAGCTAATCTGAAAAAAAAAATTCAACCCAATTAAAAGATGGACAAATGAGCTGAACAGACAACACTCCAAGGAAGACATATGAAAAGCCAAAAAGCACATGAAAAATGCTCATCATCTCTTATCACAAGGGAGATGCAAGTCAAAACCATAATGAGATACCACCTAACCCCAGTCAGAATGGCTAAGTTTTTAAAAATGAAGAATGATCAGTGCTGGTGAGGCTACAGTGAAAATCTCCTACACTGTTGGTTTGAAAAGTAGTACAGCTGGGGCCAGCAGGTGCATGGTGGTTAGAGGCGCTGGCCTCCCATGTGACCAACTGCAGTTTGAGTCCTGGCAGCTTGCTTTCTCACTTTTCCTCTCTCTCTTTCACGCTGTCCCTCTCTGATCAAGTTGAATTAACTAAATAAATAAAATTGAGTAAAACAATTCCTTCATTAAAAAAATAAAGAAAGAAAATTAGTACAGCCACTGTGGACAATAATATGGAGACAATAATATTGAGACCTACAATAGAACCACACAGTTAGCCATGTGGGATCCAGCCTGTTTAACTACCATGCCACCGGCTAGTCCCCAAAAAACTTTCTTTACATTCTTTTTCTTTCTTTCTTTTTTTTTTCCAGAGATATTTTTGCTATAGGACATGTGTGCTCACTGAAGAGACAGGAAGGGAGAGATCACTTCCCCTGGGGAACGGCCATGCCACAATTTCTTCTTCTCCATTCTCCTCTCAGGAATTTGGACATGCATGCACACTCATCCAGTGTGAATTTCAAGCTGCCGGGTCCAGGACTCAAACCACAGTTAGCCATATGGGAGTCCAGTGCCTTAACCACCATGCCACCTGCCAGCCCCACAAAAGACTTTTTTAATAGGTGCCATTTGAGCCAAAACTTGAAGAAAGTGAGGAAATTCACTGCAGGGCTATCGGAGGAGGAGCCTGTGTACTTTTTTTAAGTGCCAAGGCCCGAGGTGAGAAAACATGCAGGCCAATGTGACCCAAGAACAGAGTGAAGGAGAAATGGGGAGCATGAGGACAAGAGGCAGGTGGGCTGGACCTTCAAGGGCCCCCATGCAGGGCTAAGTAGTTTGAATTTTATTGTAAGCTCCATGGGAAGCCAGGATAGTTAGGACAGTGATCAGATCCAATCTGTGCTTCAAAAAGATCATGCTGGCCAATGATCGAAGAAGCGATTGGATTGGGCTAATTATGTGGATGTCAGGAGTCTCATCAGGAAGCCATTGGGTGTTCTGGGTGAGAGCTGATGGACCAGAATGGTGGCAGAGAAGACATCAGGAGAGAACAGACCTGAGAGTGTAGAAAGCGTGAACCACTCACTGCATTGTGGGGACATCCAGTTGGAGATGTGTGTTAGATACCAAATGGACACGTCTAGGACAGCAGATTTACTATCTGGGTCCACAATAGATGGTGGAGTTGGATGTTTAAGTTTGAGAGTCTTCAACCATTTTGGTGTTCTTTAGGCCAGTTGGTTGGACTGGAGCACCTGGAAAGGCTGGTGGAAAGACCAACACAGAGATCTGAGGATAAGACTGAGGGCTTTTTATTTTTTTTTTTTTATTTATTTTTTTTTTAAGAGTGATTTTTCCTATAGATTGCATGTGCTCGCCAGAGAAACAGAAAGCAAAAAGTCATCCACTGGGAGGCTGGCAATGCCACAATCCCTTCTCCTCCACTCTCCTCTTGGGATCTTGGGCACGCACACATATATACCCATGGTGAGTTCTAAGCTGCCGGGTCCAGGACTCAAACCCGATCAGTCGTGTGGGAGTCCAGCAACATAATCATTATGCCATCTGCTGATCCCAGAAGACCATATTTTTTGTTTGTTTGTTTTTTCCTATTTATTTATTTTATTTTATTTATCTTTAAAAAAAAATCTGCTACAGGTCATGTACACTCACCAGAGAGAATCAGAGAGAGAAGGAAAGTGAGAAAGCAAGCTGCCAGGTACAGGACTCCAAGCGCAGTTGACCACATGGGAATCTAGCACTTGAACCACCTTGCCACCTGCTGACCCCCAGAGGACTATGTTTTAAAAATTATTACTGTCATTTTAAGATAGTCGCACTACGTTGCCACCCTCAACCTTCCAAGCAGCTGGCACTACAGGGACATACCCCACACCTAGCTTTTAGGGTGGGCTGGGAATCCAACCCAGGCTTTCCATGTGGCCTTGATGGGGAAGGACCTTTGTTATTATCATTATTATTATCTAAGCTTGTTTATTTTATTTACAGTAGAGAGCATGTGTGTACACATGAGAGACAGAGAGGAAGAGAAGTGCCCTTGATAGAGCCTGTCGTGTCACAATCCCCTTATCCCAGCCTCTGGCTCTTCAGGATCTTCATCACATGCACACGTGCCTAACATGGTTGCAGGGTGACCCAGGGATGCAAACCCACAATCAGCCACATGGTTCTTAGCACTGCAGTTCAGTTTGTTACTAACTGTGCCACTAGGCTGGACTCTTATTATTTTGAATTGGCACATAATAATTGTAGTATTTATAGGATAAGAGTGTGATATTTTTTCAATATATAAATCCGATATGTAATCATCAAATCAGGATAATTAGCATGGCTGTCATCTCCCATATTTATATGACTAAATATTTATATGACTATTAATATTTGGGGAAATTCAAAACCCTCTCTTTCAGCTATTTTGAAATATACAATAAATTTTTGTTAGCTCTAACTGCCCTACCATGCTGTAGAACACTGGAGCTGTTCTCTTGTCTAACTGTAATTTCGTATCTATTAATGAACTCCTCCCTATCTCCCCCGTCCCTGATCCAGCTTCTAGTAAGGTAGGATCGCATCTGAAGTTGGAAAGGAAAAGGAAGTTAGCAAGAAGGTGAAGGAATGGCTAGGAAAGTAGGCTGAAGTTGCGGTACTAAGAAAAATGTTTTCAAAAGGCAGTATCGAGACTCTCATACAAATATAAAATGAATGTCTGTGAGTCTAATTAACTCGTTAATTAAGGAGGGACTCAATCAGGTGTTAGGATTAATTTAAAAGAGAATTCAAGAACCACCCATTACAGAGGCACTAAGGAATCCTGAAATTAATTTATAAATAGATGCTTAACAGCGCTATCCACAGGACAACCACCAATTGCATTCCAACAGATGAAATTAATTTCCATTTCTATGGCAAGAGTCATTTGCATCCTTCTCTTTTTTTCCCCAGAAGATTTTCCTACAACTTAGAAAGTAGCTCATGACAGGTCGAGAAAACCCAGAAGTATACGCTAGACAGAACACTCAAAGTTTGCCTGAGCTTATTTCTTCCCATTTTAAAGCCTTTCCCAATTTTCCCTGACATAAGGACCTTGGTGCCTTAGAACCCTCAGACGTCAGGTCTTTCCAGAGGGAGGAGTGACCCGCTGTGTCAAATGGGAGGAGGGGGCCGAGATCAAACGTGACAGTCCGCCAGGCTGAGCCACATGAGGTGGGCGTGGGTTTGTGTCTGGAGACGTCCCTGAGTACCCGGGCACGTGTGTGCCCATGATCCTGGGCTGACGGTGCCTGGGGCGGCTGGGGTAGATCACACACAGGACCTATCTGGAAAGTGGACAGCTAGGAGTGGGCAGTCCTGAGATAATGACACCAGTCACACCTTTTTAGGGGATATAATGGCTCCTCTCCAGGTATTCTCGTGCTCTTTTCCCTCTCCCCCCTTGCTCCTGGCACCAGGAAGGGGACATTCATCGTATTTGTTATTACCTACATTTTCTTCAAAGAATTTAGGGAAGGCTATTATCTTTCCTCCTGCCATTCCACATATGCACATGGGAATTCACCCAGACCCTTAGTCAAGATCCTACTTCCCACTCAGGCACTAAACTTAAAGGGGTAGAATCAGCCTTATGCGGATGCTCATACCTTCAAAGTCCACACTGGCGGACCAGCAGATGGTGAAATGGTTACATCACTGGACACCCATGTAGTAGACCATGGTTTGAGTCCCGAGCCCGTCAGCTTGAAACTCGCCAGGTGTATGTGCATGCGTGCCCAACATCCTAAGAAGAAAATGGAGAAGAAGGGAGTGCAGTATGGCCATCTCCATAGGGGGTAATTTCTCACTCTCTGTCTCTCTGTCTCTGTCTTTCCAGCGAGAGCACCTGCTATATAGCAAAAATCTCTCTTAAAAATAAATAAATAAATAAGTCCACACAGGGCTTGTATAATCCGGTAATCAAATTTCTTACCAGACAAGAACATAAGCTCAGGTAAAAGCCTTCAAATTCAAACAAAGAAGCTAGCTACAATGACAGACCTCCCCTCCTAAATACTCATGACAAGACCCCACAATGAAAGTAACACTTAGCTCTGTTCCCAGTGTAGTTGTCCTCCTCAGACAGCTGCCCACTCACACACCTTTCCGATGTGGAGTATATTTTTTTTCTGTTAAAAATCTCTACTTGGGGCTGGCAGATAGTGTGGTGGTTAAGGCACTGGACTCCCACATGACTGACAATGGTTCTAGGCCCAGACCTGGCAGCTTGCTTTCTTACTTTCCTTTTCTCCCTCTCTGTCTCTCTGCTCAAATTAAAAATCAATTAATTAAGTTTTTAAATCTCCGCCTTTTGGGGTCAGCAGCTGGCATGGTGGTTAAGCATTAGATTCCCACATGACCAGCCATGGTTCAAGTCCCAAACCCAGCGGCTCGAAAACTCAGCTGGACATGTGTGTGTGCATACCCGAAATCCCAAGAAGAAAAGGAACTGAGGCACGGTCATCCCTTCTAGGTGGGCAATTTCTCATTTTTCCTCTCTCTGTCTCTCTCTGGTGAGTACACGTGAATTATAGGAAAAAAATTAAAGAAAAAGAAGAAATAAAGGAAAAAAGACTTAACTTTTCTATTTTAAAACTTCTCTTTTCCTACTTTACCTGTGTTTATGGCTTCTTTTTGCATCACAGGGCAGGTCTCTACCCTTACAGGCCTGGATCCAAAGAACTGAGTATTTCAAACAATGCAGATCAGCTCCCCTATCCAATAACAGATCCTGTTGGGAATGTGTGTCTCTCTCTCTCCCTCCTCCTCTCTCCTCTCTCCTTTCTCCTCTCTCCTCTCTCCCTCTCTTTGCCTCTCTCTCTTTCTGTCTCTCATCTCTCTCATGGAAGAAATACATAAGTAGCTGTGGAAGAGGGAAGACACAAATGATTCCTGGATTTACAGAGAGGGAAGTTGTCGATGACACTGGAGAAGGTGATTTCAGATCGGTGAGGAAGAGTCAGGTCACAGGGGGTTCAAGAGAAGGTGAGAGGTGAAACAGTGAATGCCATGGGGACAGACAGCACTTGCTTTGAGGAGATTAAGACACCTTTGGGGAGATTAACCTCAAAATGCTCCAAGGCTTGAGCAGAGATGGCCAGAAGAAACCTATCTCAGGGCCTTGGTGCACCCCGTGTCACGTCCCCATCACATCCTTGGAGACCACCTCAGGCACTTGCTCCTTCCCTGGAAAAACTCTCATCTACGCAGTCACCGGTCCCTCTAAAGCAAATGCCCTAATGATCGAAGAACACCTCATTTCAGATGCTGCATATCACATACGTACCATCACTTTTCCCAAGCTCGCGGTTTCCAAACCTAGGATATTGGTGCTCACCCCAAAAGGTGGCAAAGATTTTCTAGGCTCTGGGCCAGGCTTTCTCCTCTGGCCCCCTGCTGCCTGGACCTTCCAGGTGTAGTCCCTTCCTGCCCTGCTCCCCTCCCTCTCCACCCCTGACTGCAGCTGAGTCACTGAGCAGGTTTGGAGCAGCCACCAGGGCTTACAGCTATT
>NW_006159505.1:8162517-8169466 GCF_000334495.1 Tupaia belangeri chinensis | reverse complement strand
AGCAGGAATTCAACCTGCAAGCTGGAGCTCCAGAAGTCTCTGCTCCAAGAGAAAACGTGTTAGAAAACACCTTGGTGCTTCCCCCTAGGTGACGCATTGTGTTCTGTAAACGTGTGATTTTTGACTGTGCTTTTACCTCAAAGCATTCGCTTTCATACTATTTCCCCTTAGAGGGGACAAGAGGCCAAGGGAGAATGAGAGGAAGAGAAAGTAAATGCTGTGAGGCGTATACACGGCAGGTGGGAGTGGGGTCCTTAGTAGCTGGCTCCTCTCAGCACTGGCGCTTTGCAGATTCTCTCATTTAAGCCTTCTCACAGCAGAGTGCACAGGAGTTGGATGTTATTCCCACTTCACAGAGACAACTGAGGCCCTGGGAGTTAGGTAGACGCTGAACTGGCAATGCCTGTGTGCCTCCCAGCCGCTGGGAACCTGGTTAGTGTTGCCCTGAACTTGGAGCAGGGTGCGATTTTTAGGAGTGATGCTGGAGGCAAGTGGGAAATGAAGGTGTGTTGTTTTTGTTGCCACCACCCCTGTCCCACAGGCCTCACGGTTTTCTTTGAAAACTTAAAGGAAAAATGAGGATTTTGAAGTGGCGTTTTCTTTTAGTGATGAGAGTTGGGTTTTTCCAGTAGAACCCCCAGAAGCAACTTATCTGCCTGTCATACTTCATCACTCCTCTGGTAGGAGACCAAGCTTACTCTTTTTCTTTCTTCCTTTTCAAATCAACATAGGACTTTGAAGAACTTCAAAAAGTTCATGAAAAATGGAATTAAAATATGAGTTTATTTTGATGCAAAAAAAACAATCGAAATTGATGCAGAGCTTTTTCATAATGCACAATTTTCACAGACTTTCTGAAAGCTGTGTGTGTGCATGTGTGTGTGTGTGTCAAAAAATGCTAAAGGGCTTACAAGAATAAGTAATTGTCTCCACTCCCACCCTGTCTCAGTTTCTACAATTATTTTAAGTCTTTATTTACTTCATCTATATTTCTTTCATCTATTTTTTTAAATAAACTGTATTTTCTTTTTTTCTTGTAAAGAATTATTTTATATAACTTTATTTATTTTAATTTGACCAGAGGGACAGAGAGAGATAAAGTGAGAAAGCAAGCTGTCAATTCTGGGACTTGAACCATGGTAAAGCATGTGGGAGTCCAGCACCCTTAACCACCACACTACCTTATGGCCCCACCTCATCTATATTTCTAAACACTATGTTACTTTCATTATAATCTCTTGGTTCATCAATTTTAGGCAATATCTACAAAGTGATAAGTAGTTACCTCCTCCCCCATTTTAGGCAATATCTACAAAGTGATAAGTAGTCTCCTCCTCCCCCATTTTTTCAAAGTAATAGCATCTCAAATTTGGATGAATCATCATTCAGTATTTGTTTTATTGCATCTAAATAAATTGCTCAGTTTTGAGTCAAGTATAATGAACGGTTTTTGTATATAACATTTTTTTTCCTGGAATTAATAATTGCCTTTCATTTTTAAGTTGCTTAGTTTTCCTTTCCTATTTACCTGTAGATAAATCTTCCCACACTCCAGAAGCCTCTTTATATAAGTTTTTCCAGGGTCAAACTCATCGAGTTAATCTTAGTTTCATTTTTCCGTGCAGCCTTGCTTCTAGGCTCCCTCCATCTGTTTGCATCAATCTAGACCTTTGCTGTCTAGACCCAAGAACTAGGCCTATAGATTAGGCAGGGATAAAAGTCTAGGGAAGAAGGCCCCCATTTAGGAAGCAGCATCTACAGACACCATTTTTAACACATCACCTCACGTCTGTCATATAATTTTACTTTTGCAATATTTTTATGCACAGGCCAACCTCAACTCTGACACAAATAAGTATCTTTCTGAGAACTCCTGGTAATGGCCTGACCTTCGCTTCCTTGCTGAACATTCTTGCCACTTTCCCATCTTTGCCTTTGCCCAGCTGCACCACCTGCCTGGATTTCCCCTCTGTCCCACCTCTGCCCACTAAAATTGTAGGTCTCCTCCATGCAGACGAAGATCTTTTCTGCCTCTGGTCTGGGTCTTTGCTTTGAGCTGTGTTCTCCTCGTTGTTTTTCCCACCACAGCACACTGCTTGAAATAGCTTTGCAGTCTTTTCCCCTCCTGGAATGTGAGGTGTCAAAAGCCCAGGTATCATTCATCAAAATTCTTTGCCTGAAGTGCACATTTGATAAATATTTCACAAATAATGATTGATACCCTTCTACAGTGCCATGGTGAGTGATCTTCAGAACCAACCTCTACCCTGACAGTGCTTTTAGAAATGAGGAAAAAAAGAAAAGGAGGCTTCTTTCTCTGGCATCTTTTTGGCAAGCCTTTTTCATGTGGCCAGTGTTGGTTCTTGGCCAAAACCAAGTCTCCCAGGATATGTTCATGATGAAGAGAAACCATCACAAAATCAGCCTGAATTACACAACTGGTAAACCTTCTGTTTTTTGGATATTTATTGCTTGTCTTAAATAAGAGATTCTACCTTGGGTTGGAGTATTATTGATTAAGTACTACTAGAAACATTTAATTTCCATTTTTTTTTCTATAAGAATTTCTCCAAACAATCTCCGTTTCTTACTAGCAGTTTTATAGGCTGCCATGTCAAATCAGGGCATGAGACTCCCTCAGACTCATAAATGCCAGCCTTGCAAAGCAAATGTAAACAGGACCATCTTTCATGACTCTGCCAGTTTATTCTATCCTAAGGCTGCTGGTAACTTTTGTTCTGTCTTTAAAGACAATTTAGCCAATTTTTTTTTTCTCAAAGATTCTGAAACACTTAAAATAAGATTTCATTGTGAAAATGTCATAAGATTAGAAGTTATTGTCTTAGCTTATTACCCAACTCTCTAGATGAGAGTTTCAGGCTGTGGAATTAGAGCCTTTCTATTTTTGATGTCCCCATTTCTCAAAATAGGTGGCGTGTGAGCAGATTCACTGGCCCAGATTGCCGGCCCAGACCCTTGGGTCTGAGACAGCACATGCCGCTACTTTCAACTCAATGCTTTGCCCAAGCCCATGCAAGGGGCCGAGGGATTGAGTATTCATGGATTCCATGGGTCCGGTTTCATTGTAAAGGTCTGATATTAAGATCTTAGATGGAAGAAAATGTAAACAGGACCATCTTTCATGACTCTGCCAGTTTATTCTATCCTAAGGCTGCTGGTAACTTTTGTTCTGTCTTTAAAGACAATTTAGCCAATTTTTTTTTCTCAAAGATTCTGAAACACTTAAAATAAGATTTCATTGTGAAAATGTCATAAGATTAGAAGTTATTGTCTTAGCTTATTACCCAACTCTCTAGATGAGAGTTTCAGGCTGTGGAATTAGAGCCTTTCTATTTTTGATGTCCCCATTTCTCAAAATAGGTGGCGTGTGAGCAGATTCACTGGCCCAGATTGCCGGCCCAGACCCTTGGGTCTGAGACAGCACATGCCGCTACTTTCAACTCAATGCTTTGCCCAAGCCCATGCAAGGGGCCGAGGGATTGAGTATTCATGGATTCCATGGGTCCGGTTTCATTGTAAAGGTCTGATATTAAGATCTTAGATGGAAGAGACTGATTGACTTTTCTGAGTAGTCTTTGAATAAAGCAAAAAAGTGTAGAATTTATTAATAAATTTCAGTATGCTTAGAAATATATAAAGTATCTACTTTCCTAGTATTGAACATATAGTGTGAAATCTTTGCCCCATTCCTTGCACACTGTATTTTCTTTACTTGAGGTGTCCCAGCAAACTCTCTCAAGGTGGCATGGCTGCCTTGGGAATCTGAGAGAGATCCGTGACTGGAGGCAACTAAGTGGTGCACAGATGGCCACTTGGGGTATGTGACAAGGGGTTCAAGCTTTGGCCAAGGGCTCATATTGAGTGAGTCATCAATCCCCTTCCAACCCTTGAGGTCCTTAGCATGCCAAAAGCTAATAGGAACTCAGGAAGGTAAAAGTTACTCAAGTTCAGTTACAGTCCAGCCCAGGCTTGACACCTGATCCCAGCAGCAGAGTATTCAGGATAGGCATTCTGTATTGTCTTCCCACTTTGCCCCTGCTTCCCCACCCTCAAGGACCAGTGGCCAAGGGAAGGGAAATTCTATCAGTGGCATTAGGATATACTAGAACCTACCCAGAGCCAGAGTAGACACAAGAGACTTATAACTGGAAACAGAAATAGGGTAGATGGGAGACCCTGAACCAGCCCAGGCTTGAGGCAGTGTTCAAAATAATCCCTGCCACCCAGGAATGTTGAGTGTTGTGATGAGACAGGAAGCTTTCTGAATATGAGGCAGAGAGAAGAAAATATTTTTACAGACAACCAACCAAATGCCAAAGGGAAGCAGTCACCCACCCTATCCTCCTTTGTTTCCTTACCATCTTAAGGGATCCTGTTTTCCTTATAGGAGGCAGCACATTTGCCCTCTTATTATCTGGTGCTTTATTGTAACCTAGGAAGCTCCTGTGAAAAGGGCCCGTTTTCCCAATACCTAAGGAAGGTCCTCAACATGTAGTTATTAAATGGACAGCTGGATAGGTTAGGATAGATAGAGGACTTTGAGAGCAGAGAAAGTTTAACTTTGGGGTGTTTCTCTAACTGAATGTGGACACTGAATGTCCACACTTTATGGCAGAAACCGAAGGACTCAAAAACATAGAAATAGAGAGTAATGCTGGACTCCCACATAGTTAACCACGGTTCAAGACCTGGACCTGCTTTCATGCTTTCCTTTTTTCTCTCTGGTGAGTGTAAATGCTGCATAACAAAGCTTAAAAAAATAATGGCAGGGACCACCAGATGGCATAATTGATAAAACCCTGGACTCCCATGTAGTTGACCACTGTTCAGGTCCCAGACCCAGTGGCTTAAACTCACACGGGGTGTGTGTGTGTGTGCATGACCAGGATCCAGAAAAGAGAATGGAGGAGAAGGGATTGCAGCGTGGCTATCCCCTCTGGGGGGTGATTTCTCACTTTCTGTCTCTCTCTCTCTTTCCAATGAGCTCACATGCCCTATAGCAAAAATTTCTCTTAAAAAAATGACAATAACAAATAAAATTAATATTTTTTTAAATAAAAAGAGTGTGGCTCAACTTTCCAACACCTCAGTTTTCTAGATGTCTTCCAGTTACTGGACTCTAATTTAATTACACTGTGGCATAGAATCTAGTTTGGAGGTACTAGAACAATTGAATATCTATTTGGAAGAAATAAAACTCAACCTTTACTTCACATTGTAAACAAAAAGTAATTTAAGATAAATCATAGGCCTAAATGTACAAGATAAAGCTGTAAATATTCTAGAAGAAACACCAGGAGAACATCGTTGTGATTTTAAGAGAATTCCTTGGACAGGACATAGAAAGTAAAAGCAAACAAAACAAAACAAAACAAAAACAAAAAAATGAAATCAGACTTTATCAAAATTAAAAATTCTGTTTACCAACTCAAAGGATACCATTAACAAAATGAAAGGAAAGCCACATACTGGGAGAAAATATTCCCAAAATGCATATCTGACCATGAACTTCTATCTAACCTATACAAAGTACACCTACAACTCAATAATGAAGAGAAAAATGACCCAAATAAAAATGGGCAAATTGTATGAACAGACCCTTTACAAAAGAAAGGAACAAACACTGTACAAGTGGCCACCTGGTACTCATTGAATATGCCTCCTGAGCATCCTCTGGCTTCTGATGTGGGTACCTGGCTTCCTTGGCTAAGCACCACTCTCCTCCTCTGTCAATGTGACTATGTGGACTCACTCTCCCTTCTCTGTCCTAAAGGAGACAATCAGAACTTCATATTCCTCCTACAGGAAGTCTCCTCAGAGACAGGCACATGACTTAATCAGAACAAAAAGCGAAAAGTAATTCAGGGACTTTCTTCAGAACTGTGGGAAACAGAGCAACTTTCATCCCACTGGGTCTGAAATGGGAGGCCAGAGTTTCACCCCGAGCTACTGGGAGAACCGGCTGGAGGGTGAATCTGACAAAGAAATACGCAAAGAAGGGGCACAAGATCAAAGACATGGCCGAGTACTGCGTCCAGCCTAGCCTGAAACCCATATGGTGTGTCGCAAAAGTGGCCACATGTTCTTACCATCTCTGCATGGATGCCTCTTTGCACTGTGGCTTTGGAGTCATCACAGTCAAGGGACTGAGTCTATTTCTCCATCTGCCTTGAGCTGATCTTGGTCCTGAGATTTGCTGTGGCTGGTACAATAGCAGCAAATACCACACAGGCAGAGGCTAGAAGAACCTATGCACAGGGTCTGCCCTCCCCTGCTGCTCTTAGGCCACCCTGCTGAGGGTGAGGCACACACAGCCTAGTCACTCCTGTCACCCCACTGACCTCTAGCACAAAACTGGCAGAACCACTCGGCTCTGTCATGTGACTCCCGCTGGACATCTTAGACAACTGGGCCCCAGTTGTTCAGTCAGCTGATGTTCAAACCACCCAGTTCATTCACACTTTATGAGTGACAATACAGTGGTGCTTATTTCAGTCTGGGGATGGTGAATCACACAAAAGCTCTAGTCCTCCATGTCACCCTGATAACCACTCAAAGGTCCTATGCAAACATCTATCTAAAACTTTTAAAATCTCTCTCTCTCTCTCTCTTTATATATATATATGCATGCTTTCACCAGAAAGAGACAGAAAGGGAGAAATTACCTCCCCCCAGGGCAGATGGCCTCTCTGCGATCCCTTCTCCTCTGTTCTCTTCTCGAGATCTAGGGCATGCACGCACGTGCGCCTGGTGTGAGTTTAAGCACTGGGTCTGGGACTCACACCGCGGTTGGCTACATGGGAGTCCAGCAACACAGCCATCATGCTAACTGCTGGTCCCTATGGAGGTCATCTCTTAACCCGTACTGGATATAAAACCCGCCATACCATGCCCCCGCTGGCTGAGGCACTGCGGGGGACCCAACAAA
>NW_006159505.1:8137021-8153562 GCF_000334495.1 Tupaia belangeri chinensis | reverse complement strand
ATATATATATAAGCTTGAATAATATGTGGGTGCATGAACATAACAATTTGTCTCTAATGACACCTGGCAGTTTCACCTGCCATCTGTCACCATTCTTTGGTCTTCGGCTGACTCTCACTCATTCACATTCTAGTAGCTTTTCCCACTGACTGGTGGCATGCGCATGTTCTTAACCAGGACCTCTGAGAATGACCCACTTCCTCTTTGATTCTGGGACAAGCTGTGCTTACCCATTAATCATGATTACCTTGCTCAGCACCTCTGCCTCTTCTACCTTCAAATAGAGGAAGGCATCCCACAGAGATGGAGTCCTCTGGGCTTGTGCTGGGCAGGCCACACACAGGGGGTCAGGGGTTAGCTGAGGCAGTGCAGTCAGAACTAGGCCTCAAAGGGGAGGCCAGGACCATAACTCACAGCCCCAAGACATGGTGGGAAGAGATTTGGAATTGTACCTAGGGCATGGTGGGTCTCTGCTACAGGCTGCTGCCCTATTCTCTGAGAAGAAGCAGCTAATCCCAATGGTGGGACAGGATAGTAGGGGCTCCAGGCTTGGCTGGAACATTAAACATCTTTTCTAGAGCTGAGAACCCTCTGTTGACTTTAAGATGCTGTGAGGGGCTGGGACCACTGGGACAAGGAGAAAGACCAAGGTTCCAGAGATGAGCAGGCCCCAGGGTCAAATCCCAGTTCTGATATTTACGCCCAGCATAAATGGAGCCCTCTGGAGGCCTGCTTTCCCATCTACATTATGGGATAATAGTAATGACTATTCCTGGGGATATTGTGGGGATAAAATGAAATAATGCACAGCAAGCGCTTGGCTGAGCACTCCACCAGTACGGTACAATCAGTAAGTGGGAGATCAGACTACTGACGTTGGTGCCACATTGCCACCACCATCATGATCATCATTGCCATTGTCACTGGTCTTGGGAAGAAGGACTATCTCTGAATCTGGGAACAGAGTAATGATGACTATCCCTTTATCAATCACTGACAAATGTACAGAGTATGTGGTTCCTTTTGTTCCTGACGGCACACTGAGGGAGCACACCAACGTTGCCCAGTGTTAAGATGGGAGGAATGAGGTTCAGAGAGGTTAGGCCATGAGCCCCTGGTCACACAGTTGGCTAGTGGCAGAGCCAAGACCACAGCTGGCTGCTGCCACTCCAAAGTGACTTGTGTCCAACACTAACCCTGGTCAGCCTGAACTCCAGGCAGGGAAGCAGTTGCAAAGGCTTTCTCTCTAGCTCAGCTCTGGCTTATTTTGAGCTCCCAAGCTGGCCATAAAGACGCAGATCAACAGTAAGTACAGTGACCCTGTTATCAGTGCCCACCATGGCTGCCTCGGCCTCACACCCACAGAGAGAAGCTCTGCACTGGAGAGACCAGGCAGGAAAGGCTGTGGGATGAGCAGGGGCTCTGGGGGCCAGGGCAGGGCAGGCAGGAGCCATCGCCTCACCACATTCATCTTCCTGGCTGCATGTCTGTAGTCTCTGTATACATATCTATTTACCTATCTATCCACCCATCTGTCCACACACCATTTATCTATTCATCTATCTTCTGTCCACCCTTCAGTCCATCCATTGATTGATTATCAATTCTCTCCATAGATCAGATCTTTTGTCTGTAAATCATCTGTCTTCCTTCAGTACAACCTGGACTCTGCCTGGATCTGAGAAAGTTCAGGGCTGCCCAGAGACTAGAAATAGCAGGAGCTGTGGTGTCCTGAGATAGGACGGGGTGAGGGGGGGAGGGGGGTAATGCTGTGAAAGCCCAGAAAGCTGCCACCAGAGGGAGCTGGGGCCATGTTGGGTAAGGCTGCCTGGAGGGAACCAGAATGGAATAAGGGAGCTGGAGAGATGCTGGAAGCAGAGAAGGGCAAGTGCCCCAGCCTGCACCTCCTAGGTCCTGCTTGAGCCTCCCATGGCTGAATTAACTGATGCCTGAAAAGGATGCACCTATATATCACTCTTGGGATGACGTGCACAGAAATTTACCTAAAGAGCCTCTTCCTTCCTGCTCCCCCCAGCTAACAAACTCTTAGCTCCAAAGGTGCAGTTGTCTCCAAGTCCCCAACCCCCTCTTTGTGTGATGTGTCCTCAGATGGCAGGCAGGCTCCTGTGTGAGGCTTAGTTGCTGTCATAGCCTCCCCCTGCTTGGCTTGCTCCCTCACTCCAGTCACACGCCCCAAAGACATCACCTGACCTAAAGTGGCATGCTCATCCCCACTCTTCCTTCCCCTTCCTCCGCTTGGCTTCTTCCTAGCATTTATCATTACCTACATCTTAATGTCTGCACATTTATCGTTCATCGTGTGTGAGTTCCTACTGGTTGGGAGTCCTAAGCGAAGCCTCCAGTGCCTGGGCAGTGCCTGGCTGCCCAGAAGGAGCTCAGTGAGTAGGTATCCAGTGTTGAAATGCCTTTCCTCTGCCAACCTGCCTGCTGGGCCTGAGCGCCTTGATATTCGTCCAGTATTTTGAGAGGGTGGCAGGTCTTCGGTAGGTGTTGGTTGAATGCATGCGTGGGTAAATCCACACGTGGAAGCTGGGTCTCTGTCAGCTGATAGCTCATCACCTTCCCAAGGGGCCACAGGCCTCAGGCTGCATCCCAGGAGCTGCAAGCCCCTAACCTGAGCAACACAAGCATCTTCACGTTGGTTTGGGGAAGAGGCCACCCATGCAGACAGAGAACCATGTCCTAACTTGCTGACCCTCAAGGGCCATAACTTTTATGAAGAATTATTCACAGCCCACCTGAAGAATTTCCCAGGGAAACACACTCAGAGAGCCTTAGGGAGATGTGTGGTCCTCACAGGTTAATCTAAGTTGAATCTGGAGCACGGAAAGAAGAAACCTGGTTCTGTGGGTAGGTTGTACCCTTGACCCTTGATGAGGACCCTGATCCAGGATGGGCATCCCTCCATGGACCAGCTGGGCGAGCTCACCAAGAGACCATCCCCCTGCACCTCCGATTTCTGACCATTGCCTGGATCACCTGCCTAGCGAGGAAACCACCTGAAGTCATGTCCACAGAGGCCTCTCTACTGTGGGGGGACTTTATCAGAGAGGAACCTTTATCATGGTGGTGGGTCACCTTATCATGGTAGTGGGTCACCAAGGCCGGGGCTGCAGAGCACCCAGCCTGAGGTCCTTCTTGGCTGAGACTTGACCTGGAGTCAGCTCGGCGGGAGGAGGCAGACTGGGGAGGTGGAGGTGTGTGCATCCCCTCTGAATAATGAAAGCATTTGTCTTTTCAAACATCAGAGGACCCATTGCAGCTGTCAGAGCCATTTGGAAAGTTCTCCAGAGGGCAGGTTTTCCCAGGCTGATGTTGGGACTGTCCCTTGAGAGGGAGAAACAGCTGGGCAGCCCTTCCTCGATGACTGCTCTAAAGTGCCCCGTGGATGGATAGGGACAGATGGTGTTCCCTGACTGACCCCCTGGCTGGATCCCTCTGACCACGCTTCACTGTGCAGAAGCACAGAATGCCCTCCAGCTCCCAGCTGCAGATGGTTGCTGGCCAGGGGAGGGGCCCTTCTGCCCTTACAGTTACAGGAACTGAGCAGTTTGGGAGACTCTGAGACCCAGATCCTCATGGGGCTGAAATGGTCTGAGTGTCTGAGAAGTGCTTGGCACAAGCCCTGGCATAGCAGACCCTTAGGAGGTCACCTCCTGCTCTGGCCAGGTCTAAGTGGACAGGCACAACAGCTGAGCGCTGGCAAGGGGTAGAGAGCAGGCAGGGGTGAACCGGTGGGCTTCAGAACTGGCTGGACTGAGCCAAAGGGCACACAGTTGGGAGAAAGCCAGGGTCCCATTCCAGTATTTTCCCCATGACCTGGGCCTCTCCTGTAAGAGCCATGAGCTCTGCTGGTGGAAGGCCACTGTGCTGCAGATTTGCAAGCCAGTCTCGCTGTCTCCAGTTCACCAGTAAGGATACAGGTCAAGAAGCTAAGCCCGAGCCCCGACTGCCTAGAAGTGGTGTACTAGTAGTGTTGCCACCATGCTTCAATATAGTACTCAGACCTGGAACAGTGCTTGCAGCCTGGCGCTCCCTGCAGTAACAATCCTGGCCTGACAGTTCCCAGCCTGACGCTTCCTGCACAGTGCTCTTCGCTCAGATACTCTGTATCAATGGTCCCAGCCTGATGCTCCCCATCTCCCCACTGTTGCATTGAATCTCCAGGCCTACATGTAGCTCTTGCAAAGGCTCCTCTCCGTAGTCCGACCCTTGCTGGGAGAAGTTTCCATCTTGTAGAAAGCTATGGAACGTGCCAAGGAAGGAAACAAGCTGGTGACCTCTAATTATTCCTCTTGATAAAATGTGCCTTAATTTTGAATCAGCTTCTCTATGGGATTGCTACACCCACATCGGGGGTCTGATCAGTTTTTTGCAAAAGGGAAAAACTGAGATGGGCACCAGCTGGCACAATAGAACCTGCACCCAAGGCCTCTGAGTGGTCGCTTTGTCTTTTCAAGAGGAGCAGGCTGCTCCATTCAGAGTAATTGCAGGTCTCAAAAAATGTGACTTGAAGAATTTGTCGCTGTCCTCGCTTTCTACAACGATGCAGGCAGGGAAGAGGCTGCTTTCTGAGCCCAGCCAAATTCCAACACAAGAAGAGACATGAGAGAAATACAGTGATTATGCAAGCACACCCCCGATCCTGCAGGCCATCTAGGTTTCCAGGCATCAACCCACTTATCCTTCCTAAACTCTCAAGTAAACACACAAACCTCCCTACAATTCCAAACAACATTGTCCATTCCTTCTATGACCCCTGCACCAGCACAAAAATCTTCACCTGATTTGGGGCTTGGAAAACATCCAATAAGAATAGGTTAGACATGATGTGCCAGAGCAGAAAGGCCATCCAGAGACACTGTGCCCCTGCTGTTCTCTGTGGGAGACCCGTCTGCCCCAGGGGCACCCAGTAGGGGCCCAGGGTTTGGGGACTAAACTCACAAGACCATGGCCATGGCTTCCCAAAATGACAACTTCCTCTAACTCTTCTTTCAGAGAAGACTTAGCTAGTTCGATAGACAATTTAAAATGTTTTACTGTGAAACAAATGGTTATGTTGTGGAGAGAAGTATTCATCTGTGTGTGTTTTAAAAAGACAACACAAGATTTTAAAGATATTCCTTTTTTTAAAAAAATGTTTTCCTATAGGACACATGTGCTCGCCAGAGAGAAAGAAAGAGATAGAAAGGATGAGAATCACCACCACCACCCCCCCATAGGGGATGGCCATGCTGCAATTCCTCTCCTCCGTTCTTCTCTTGCGATCTTGGGCACATAGGCACATGAACCCAGTATGATTTTCGAGTCACCAGGTCCAGGACTCAAACTGAGGAGTTGGCCATGTGGAATTCGGCTTCTTAACCTACACGCCACCTACTGGTCCTAAAGATATTTCTAAGTTGCAGCAGCTGCTTTGTGTTCTCGGGTCTCATTAGGGGGGCAGGTTTGTCCCTTCTGCCTTTTGCCTGTCTCAGTCCTATCGGACAGGTCACTGAGTGATGGGAGCTGTAGCTCTCATGAGGGTGTGGGTCTTAGAATAGTTCAAAGTGACCAGGCCAGGTATAGAATTCAGGCCACCTGGATTTGAGTTTCCTGTTCTTTTCTCAGCACTAACCTGCTGTCGTCATTTGGAGAGGCCTTGCAGAGTCCCTCCAAGTTTGCTGTTCCACCCAAGGGCAATCCAGCTACCTTCAGTGGGATGAGGTTCATTCTGCAGGCACACCTTGTGGAAGAACGAAGCTGCTGGTTGTCCTAGGGGCTCCTTTCCTGGCCTCATTGGGCTAGCTTCTAAAAAGTGAACTGATTTGTCCAAGATCACAGAATGCCAAATGACAGAGCAATGCCAAATGACACCTGATCTGCCCAACCAAAAGTCAGCATCCTTTCAAGTCCAGCAGTTTGTGAGCTATGCAGGCAAGAGGGACAATGGGGGATAGTTGTCACTAGCATGTCTGCCCCATTGACATATCCTCTTACTCATTCTAATTCTCGACCATGATGGAATATCTATGAACCTCTCTTGCAGAACAGGTTTTTACTCAAAGACACTTGGAACATCAGTAATTGTTGGTCTCTTTTATTTATTTATTTAAGTTTTTTTGCCATAGAGTGTGTGTACTCACCTGAGAGAGAAACAGAGAGAGGGAAAGTGAGAAATAATCCCTCAGAGGGACAGTCATGCCACAATCCTTTCTCCTCCATTCTCCTCTCCAAATTTGGGGCATGCATGCAGATGCACCTGCAAGATTTTCAAGCCACTAGGTCCAGGACTTGAACTGCAGTTGACCATGTGACCATACCTGCTGGCCCCAATTATTGGTCTCTTTTAAATTGAGACAACAGGACCAGAAGACAAACACCATGTAGGTAGTCAGTCCTGTACTTCAAAGGTAAATTTCAAGTGAGACACCTTAGTTTCTCGAGAACAAAGAATATTCTATTTCTTTTGTAGTTCTGCCTAGAGGACTAGGAGAAATCTGGGTACAAACTGAATGTATCAAGTCCCATAACTTGTTGGACTAAAATAACAATTATTTTGGGGCCAGCAGGTGGGGTGGTGGTTAAGGGTGCTGGACTCCCACATAGCCAACCTCTGTTCAAGTCCAAGACCTGGCACTTTCTCTCTCTCTCTTTCTCTCTTTCGCTTTTTCTCTCTTTCCTTCTCTGGTCAAGTTAAAATAAACAAAGTTAAATAAAATAATTCTTTTTTAAAAAACAATCATTTTATTAGCTAATTACTCTGTAATGCAACAGTTGACTGGGCTCAGCTAAGTGGTTCTTCTGTCGGCCTCTGTTGGGTTCATTCATTTGTCTATAGTCAGCTGGTGGTCAGGTTTTACACTCATCTTTGGCAATTAGCTGCTGATTGGCTGATGGTCAGCTGGAGTTAATAGAAGCTACTGGACCATTTGTCTCTCATTGTCTTCAGTGTATTTACAAGTTCTCATGGTGGTAGCTGCAGCATTTTTAAGGGCAGCAAGGGAGGAAGTCCAATGTGTGAGCACTTTTCAAGCCCCTGCTTACATCATGTTTGCTAATGTCCATTGGCCAAAGCTAGTCACATGACCATCCCTTAGTCTGGAGATGGAGAAATACACTCCTAATGAGATCAAAAGAATTTGTAGCCATTTTTGCAACCTACCACAGTAGGCACTTGCTATAGTTTAATTATGTCCCTCAAACATTCGTGTGTTAAAATTTGATTGCGACAGTATTAAGAAAGTAGAAAAATTTTGACTCTGAGATTAAGAGGTGGAGCCTTTGGGAAGTAATTAGGATTAGATAAAGTTATCAAGGTGAGGCCCCCATGGTGGCCTCCTGGTGAGTTTATAAAGAGAGGGAGTAAAAGACCAGAGCAGAGACAAGCAAACACAGACACATGCTCTTGCCATCACCATGTGATGGCCTATGCTAACTTGGGATTCTGTGACGTGTCCTCACCAACTAGAAGACCTTCACCAGACACAGCCTTCCAATCTTCAACCTCCAAAATGATGAGCTGAATAAACCTCTATTCTTTATGAACTACCCAATCTGTGGTATTCCGTTATTAAACAACAGAGAACGGACTAAAACGATATTTGTATACATTTTCTAGGGCATTTGTTGCCTCATCTGCTTTTCTGTCTCACCACTGGGTACACAACCCCTCATGGCTATAATGGCCCCACACTGTAATGATTTTATTTCTGGAGTTTCTTCTTCATGACGCAGTGGCTGAGCTCCCCCAGGCAGGAACTACAGCAGGTGTATCTGTTTCTCCAGCTCCTAGGATCTGGTGAATCCTTACTCAGTTAATGTTTATTAAACAAGTCATTGAATTTGTTGAATTGAATTGAAAGTGAAAATGGCTGCAGGTGAGCCATGTGTTAATTAGACCAAGGATGTGAAACTCCATATGGGCAGAATACAAATTAGTAGAGCTTTACAAGAAGTATTTCTTAAACTGCAAGTTCAGTGTGATTTGATTCCTTCAAACATTCTCAGACACCTGCTGTGACCCAACAGAACTTCTGTAGATCACAAATGGGTGAGATTCTAAGCCTCTCTTGGATATTTCCAGAAGCTGATGAAAATGATGGCATTTCTTCCTAGAAAATGCACAACCACTTTGCTTAAGTTGAGGTCCATCTGTAGATAACAGGATCCACTCCAGCTAGTTTAAGCAGAAAGGAATCCATTATGGCATAAGACAGGGCAAACAGAACCATTGGTGAGGCTGAAGAGACTTGCTGAAATAGTTATTTAGGAGTGAATTTGAAAGTGGAACTGGATGAGTAAAGGAGTCACTTCCTCTTTGCCAACTAGAAGGCTTCCACTCAATGGGGAAGTTGCTGCCTCATCCTCCAGCTGCAGAGTCAGGCCACCACTGTCACCCCCAGCAAGTCAGGAGCCAGGTGGTGGAGCAGTGGTAACACAACTGGACCCACATCAGAGGATCTTTTTTACTCTTGTTTACATCCCTGAACCTTCCTGCACACACTGGGCTTGATCAGTGCTTGATCATGGCCTGGCTGACTGGGAGTAAGTCACAGCATGAGTGGAGTGAGTCACTTGGAGTGCCTCTCTTTCTTGCTTGCTTTCTCCCCCCCATCCTCTCTCTTGAAGAAATACATAAACTTAAAAAATAAAGAAATGGAAGCAAGCCCAGAGACAGCCACTCCCAGAACAGGAAACTGTTTTTTCCAGAACAAGAAACTTCTGTGGAAAAACCAGACACCTTTATGTGAGTACTTCTTGCAAGAACACCATACATGTCCAATATCCCAACAGGATGGAGAAATGGTCAAGATGGAATTGTGACATAACCATGCCCCATGGAGGGGTGCTTTCTCCCTCTCTCTCTCTCTCTCTCTCTGTTTCTCTATCTTTCCGTCTCTCTCTCTATCTCCCTCTGGCAATTAAAAAAATAAAATAAAAAATATTTTCTCTGAAAAGTTTAATACCAGCTTCCAAAGTTAAGCTTCTCTTTTCTTAAAGTCGACACTAATTTTAGTATTACATGATCCCTGAGCACACTAAGCTCCCTAAAGCCTTCCCCAATGGCTTCTCTGAATTCCAGAGCTCTTTTTGGACCTCTCATCCTGGCTTAGTCAGTCTTAGTGAGTTTTTAATAACAATGATAATAATACCTAACGTTGACTGAGTACTTATTATCCAATGACATGTTTCTAAGCCCATTATATAGATTGACTCTTTGAATCCCCCATTTTACAGATAATTTCCTCCATTTTATAGATGAGGTAACTGCACTATGTAGAACATTAAGAAACTTGCTTGAGGTCACGTAACTAATAAAATGATAAAACTAGACTTCAAATGCTGGTGTTTTGACTGCATTTATGTAGTCTCACCTCAGTATAATGATGACTGACGAATGGACAGATGGATTAATGGATGATGAGACATACCCATCCATGGTTGGCTGGATGGTTGAATGGATGGTGGGTTGGATGGATGGATGGACAGATGATGGGTAGATGGTGAAAAGAAACAGAAGGCAGTGCGTGGTTAGTCTCTAGCCTGGCATCTATGTTCTTGAGCAGCCAGCCCTGAAGTGCACAGATAGAGGCTAGCTGAGATCAAGGGCTGTACCCAGACCTGCAATGGCGCTCTCTGTGGGTTGGGGAGGGGCATTACTGTTGAAACTACAGTTGAGTCAAGAAGCCCTAGTGGTGATAGCATGGCCCCAGCTGAACCTTCCTACAACCCTTCTTCATTGCTATTGCCCAGGCTAGGTCTAAAGGAGTCCTGAAGTCAAGTTAATATCTGGGGACCGATTGGGGTCTGAGCTGCCCATGAACTACTGCACCTCAGGCTGAGACTGGAAACTCAGCCAAGAGTGAGAGCCAACCCTCCAAGAGCAGGGTAGTTATCTGGGGGTTGGGTTTACAATTATTTACCCCAACCTCTCAAGTGGCTTTTAATGAAGCAATTTTCAGCATCTGATTAAGTGTAATGGACTGTTAGGATCACTGTCATGTTTTAATAGGAGAAACTCACTGTTGAGTAGTTAGTGTAAATCACTTGCTGAATGCTGATAATTACACTCTTGGAGAAACCAGACAAGCTGGGAAATAGTTATTTAGGAGTGAATTTGAAAGTGGAACTGGACGAGTAAAGGAGTCACTTCCTCTTTGACAACTAGAAGGCTTCCACTCAATGGGGAAGTTGCTGCCTCATCCTCCAGCTGCAGAGTCAGGCCACCACTGTCACCCCCAGCAAGTCAGGAGCCAGGTGGTGGAGCAGTGGTAACACAACTGGACCCACATCAGAGGATCTTTTTTACTCTTGTTTACATCCCTGAACCTTCCTGCACACACTGGGCTTGATCAGTGCTTGATCATGGCCTGGCTGACTGGGAGTAAGTCACAGCATGAGTGGAGTGAGTCACTTGGAGTGCCTCTCTTTCTTGCTTGCTTTCTCCCCCCCATCCTCTCTCTTGAAGAAATACATAAACTTAAAAAATAAAGAAATGGAAGCAAGCCAGGAGACAGCCACTCCCAGAACAGGAAACTGTTTTTTCCAGAACAAGAAACTTCTGTGGAAAAACCAGACACCTTTATGTGAGTACTTCTTGCAAGAACACCATACATGTCCAATATCCCAACAGGATGGAGAAATGGTCAAGATGGAATTGTGACATAACCATGCCCCATGGAGGGGTGCTTTCTCCCTCTCTCTCTCTCTCTCTCTCTGTTTCTCTATCTTTCCGTCTCTCTCTCTATCTCCCTCTGGCAATTAAAAAAATAAAATAAAAAATATTTTCTCTGAAAAGTTTAATACCAGCTTCCAAAGTTAAGCTTCTCTTTTCTTAAAGTCGACACTAATTTTAGTATTACATGATCCCTGAGCACACTAAGCTCCCTAAAGCCTTCCCCAATGGCTTCTCTGAATTCCAGAGCTCTTTTTGGACCTCTCATCCTGGCTTAGTCAGTCTTAGTGAGTTTTTAATAACAATGATAATAATACCTAACGTTGACTGAGTACTTATTATCCAATGACATGTTTCTAAGCCCATTATATAGATTGACTCTTTGAATCCCCCATTTTACAGATAATTTCCTCCATTTTATAGATGAGGTAACTGCACTATGTAGAACATTAAGAAACTTGCTTGAGGTCACGTAACTAATAAAATGATAAAACTAGACTTCAAATGCTGGTGTTTTGACTGCATTTATGTAGTCTCACCTCAGTATAATGATGACTGACGAATGGACAGATGGATTAATGGATGATGAGACATACCCATCCATGGTTGGCTGGATGGTTGAATGGATGGTGGGTTGGATGGATGGATGGACAGATGATGGGTAGATGGTGAAAAGAAACAGAAGGCAGTGCTTGGTTAGTCTCTAGCCTGGCATCTATGTTCTTGAGCAGCCAGACCTGAAGTGCACAGATAGAGGCTAGCTGAGATCAAGGGCTGTACCCAGACCTGCAATGGCGCTCTCTGTGGGTTGGGGAGGGGCATTACTGTTGAAACTACAGTTGAGTCAAGAAGCCCTAGTGGTGATAGCATGGCCCCAGCTGAACCTTCCTACAACCCTTCTTCATTGCTATTGCCCAGGCTAGGTCTAAAGGAGTCCTGAAGTCAAGTTAATATCTGGGGACCGATTGGGGTCTGAGCTGCCCATGAACTACTGCACCTCAGGCTGAGACTGGAAACTCAGCCAAGAGTGAGAGCCAACCCTCCAAGAGCAGGGTAGTTATCTGGGGGTTGGGTTTACAATTATTTACCCCAACCTCTCAAGTGGCTTTTAATGAAGCAATTTTCAGCATCTGATTAAGTGTAATGGACTGTTAGGATCACTGTCATGTTTTAATAGGAGAAACTCACTGTTGAGTAGTTAGTGTAAATCACTTGCTGAATGCTGATAATTACACTCTTGGAGAAACCAGACAAGTTGGGTTTCTAGGTTCATGTGCATGGAACCCAATTAATTGAGAATCCCTGGCTTATTGGGATATAAACATGGAGACTTTCCCCAGTAATTGCTTCCAGCTGTGCTCACAGTCTCCACCCCCTCCCCCAACCTCTCCCTGCTCTTTCCCCTGAGCAACAGGCCACCTGAATGACAGCTCACACTGATTCTGCCATTGTTTAGATACTTCTGTTCACTAAAGAGGCAGGCCAGGGGTCAGCCAGCTGCCAGCCCCCTCTCTTAACTATGTGACTTAGGTACTTCCATTCGTGTTCTCTAAAATGGGGACAATCATAGAACCACATTCCACCACAAGGTGAAGACTGAGGGAGGTGACACATATAGGACACTTAGAGCAGGGAATAAGGCAAATTATGCTTTATTAGGGCTGGGGCAGCCCCACTATTTTTTTTTCCAACTTGGTCCTGTTTGATGGAGACTTTCCCCAGTAATTGCTTCCAGCTGTGCTCACAGTCTCCACCCCTCCCCCAACCTCTCCCCTGCTCTTTCCCCTGAGCAACAGGCCACCTGAATGACAGCTCACACTGATTCTGCCATTGTTTAGATACTTCTGTTCACTAAAGAGGCAGGCCAGGGGTCAGCCAGCTGCCAGCCCCCTCTCTTAACTATGTGACTTAGGTACTTCCATTCGTGTTCTCTAAAATGGGGACAATCATAGAACCACATTCCACCACAAGGTGAAGACTGAGGGAGGTGACACATATAGGACACTTAGAGCAGGGAATAAGGCAAATTATGCTTTATTAGGGCTGGGGCAGCCCCACTATTTTTTTTTCCAACTTGGTCCTGTTTGGTTTAAAATGTTAATGCTTTTCTACCTCTATGCGTTGTTCCCCCCCCCCACTGCCCCAGCCCCCGCCTCTGCTCTGGTCAGGAATGTATGGATGATGGTAGGTAGATGAGTAGACAGGTGGTTGGGTGAATGGGCAAGTGGATAGATGGATGGATGGGAAAATGAGTGGGTGGATGGACAGAAAAATGGATGTCCAGGTGAGTGGATGGACAGGTGAAATGTATGGGTGGTTAGGTAGATGGGCCACTGTGGATGTCTCCCCACGAGACATCTGGCAGCTGGCTAACAAGGCACCCAATAGACTTCCTCTTCCTGAGAGATAAGCATTAATGGAGGATGCTTCAAAAACCTTTTGGCCATGATGACTCCTCAGTGAGCCCCACTCTCACCCTTCTTGAGGCTCAGTGATTCCTGTAGGACTCTGCTCTTCCTCTAAATTGCCCAAGTACAGCACAACCCTCTGTGGTTTGATGCTTTCACAGCAATTCAATTCTCTTGTGCTACTTGGAACATGAGATAAGAATCTCCTTCTCATTCTTTGGGGCCACATGGGGGACCACCCCCCATGCTGAAATCTCCCCAGGTGGTCACACCTGAGACTGACACCTGCTCAGACATTTGGTGAGCTCTTGAGGGGCAAAGCCAATGCTTTTTTGTCTTTAGCATGTGTTCAACATGGTGTCTGCTCTGCACTGGCGCCTTGCAAAGGTTTGCTGAATGAGCAAGGAAATAGAAGCAGGAAAGCAATCCAGGAAAGGGAAAATGTTCCCTTTGTCCATAGCCTGTACCGTGTTCTTCTGGCACTGAGATGGAGAGATTGAAAGGAAGCCATGCCACACCTAGGAAAGCAGCTTGAGGACTTCTGCTGCCAGTGTTTTGTTGTTGTCATTTTGCTGTTTTTTTTTTTAATTTTGTTCAAAATTAATTATTTATTTAATTTTATGATTTATAATAGTAATTATTATTTTTAAATTAAATTTTGTTCAAAATTAAATTAATTATTTATTTAATTGTATGATTTATAATAGTAATTATTATTTTTAAATGTGCTACAGGGTACATCTGCTCACCCAAGAGAGAGAAAAAAAAAAGAGAAAGTGAGAAAGCAAGCTGCTGGGTTCGGGACTTGAATGTGGTCAGCAATGTGGGAATCCAGTGCCTTAACCACCATGCCACCTGCTGGCTCCCATTAGCTTGGTTTTAACTCTGGAGAGCCAATATGGACTTATGGTGCTAATAAGGGTGATGTCAATGACACAGCCAGAGCTACCATGTCTCCAGGCACATGCTAGGAGCCTCACACAGCTTGTAAAAATATCTTTACAAAATCTACTAATTTTGTGACACCTCCTTTCACAGCGGATAGAATGGGGACTTAAAGACGTGAGCTGTCTATGGCCTGACGACAGAATGTGCTATAGCTGGGGCCCAAATGTAGGTCCTTCTGACTTCCACCTCCTACCCCAATGAAACCCTGGTAGAATGGGGCTCTCTGGAAGAATGAGAGAATGAGCAAGTGAATGTTGTATACAGTCCTAAGAAGAATTCGCCATATAAAGCTGGGTAATTTGGGAAGGAATTTCTGAGTTTAAG
This sequence comes from Tupaia belangeri chinensis, assembly GCF_000334495.1. NCBI lineage: Eukaryota > Metazoa > Chordata > Mammalia > Scandentia > Tupaiidae > Tupaia > Tupaia belangeri. The sequence goes on along the minus strand of NW_006159505.1, from coordinate 8,139,204 downwards.
TCCATGCTCACAAGTAGGGTTCAAATTTGTTAAAAAATATATTTTTAATTTTTTAAAAAAAGGTTCAGAATTACCACCAAGCCTTGAGTCTTTCCCAGATCTTGCATGCTTTAAAGAATCATCTTTATAAATTAGACTAAATAAAAGTAGGGCTTATTGGCCTTTTAACAAATGAGTTCATGTAAGGAGTTCAGGTTTGGTTGGATCAAGTCATGCCATCAAGAATCTCAGTCTCTCTCATCTCCCTTCTCTCCCAGTCCCTTACTTTCTCCTTCCCCTGCTGGTTCTTCTGTGATTCGTTCATTCTGTGGTAGATGGTTTCATTCCCAGACAGACTTCCCTTCATAGTAACTTGAATTCCCTATTGCTCCAAACTTGTGTCTAAAAGGTTAGTGCCCTCATGGAAGAAGTCACTACCCAACAAACAATGCCCTGGACATGAGCCTCACTCTCCTACTTGGTGACATTCCACTGGGACATTATAGCCAAGCTTTGGTCATGTGCCTACACTCAAGCTACCCCCAAAAGAAAACCCAAGAGGGAACAAGAATGCTAGAGCCATTCCACTGCTGGTGAGCTTTCAGCTCTGGGAAGCCAGTGTGCACACACGGGGCCCATCGTGAAGACATCAATGACAGCTACAGCAGTAAAGGGGTTGCTCCTGCCTGGACCTGCTGTGCTCAGACCCTAAGGCCTTTGCTCTGCTGGGACCACATTCCTGGGACACGTTGGGAAGTGGCTCTCCCAGGGGCCCCTGATCAAAGGATATGTCTGGTCCCTGTCCTGGGTGTGCTTCAAGCTGAAAAAGAGGACTGCCCTGCATGGAGAGGCCCTCACTGGGATGGTTTCTTCATGTTTTGTGAATTTTCTCTTCCAGATGAGCCTTGAATCATCTCAATGTGTTCCATCAAAACAAGCACACTGGAATCTGTTGAGGGTGCACTGGATTTTTAAGTTAATGCTGAGAGAACTGACATGTTTATACACTGTCTCTCTTCCTGAGCCTGTCATATCTCTCCCCAAGTCTTCTTGAGCACTTCTGTCGAAGTTCATGGGCTTCGTAATGTAAGTTTCACACATTTCTCATACAATTTTTTTCCCTCTAGCTATTTTATAGCATGTGTTGTTATTTTTTCTCCCATTTTATTTTTCTAATGTGCTATTCTAGGTTGTATTATGTATAGTTATCTTGATTCTCAGGTGATAAAAATTCAATTCAAATTTATTTATGACCGAAAAAAGGAGTATGTGTGGCTTATTGTCTTTCTACACTTAAAAATTGAGTTGAGACCTATCTATCTGGGTTTAGGACTCTAAGGCTGATGATATTAAGCCTCAGTGTAGCCTTTTCATACGAACCTATGCTTTCCATATGAGAAATATCCTTAAAAGTTACAGAAAGGGACTATGTACACCTTCTTTATCTCAGTCCTTTTGCGTGCAGAGAAGCTTGCTCTGTTGACCTAGCCCATGACAATTTTTTATAAAGTCTCTATATGTGCTTGAGAAATGTGTATTTCCTGCATTAGGCACAAAGTTCAAAATATTATCAGTTAGATCAAGTGTGTTGTTATACTAGTTAAGGAAATACTGGCTGCCTCAACACACAGCAGCTTGGCCCCTAGGAGTCTGTTTATTGAGCATCTCACAGTTTAAGAGGCTCTACTCTAGGGACCAGCAGTTAGCATAATGGCTATGTCATTGGACTCCCATGTAGTCGACCGCGGTTGGAGTCCCGGACCCAGTGACTTAAAAAAACTCACGCTGGGCGTGTGTGTATATGCCCAAGATCCCAAGAGGAGAAAGGAGGAGAAGGGATTGTGGCGTGGCCATCCCCCCTGTGGGGGTGATTTCTCACTTTCTGTCTCTCTGTCTCTCTCTGTCTTTCTGGTGAGCGCACGCACCCTATAGCAAAAACCTCTCAAAAAAAAAAAAAAAAAAAAAGAGGCTCTACTCTTAGCATGGATTCCAGGACCCAGCCCAACTTCCTTCTCCTAACGTTTTCATCTTCCACCCTGGTAATCTTCTGGTAATCTGATCTTTTAGCTGGAATCCAGCAAGCTACAAGTGGTGGTCAGGACAGTCTCCAGTGAACACCCATGATGGTTTCTAGCAGATAGACCTCTGGTAGAGAATCCTTAACTGCTGCCTTCCTGCCCCCATCATTGCCCAATTTCAGCAGG
>NW_006159505.1:8133664-8137008 GCF_000334495.1 Tupaia belangeri chinensis | reverse complement strand
ATGCCCCTAATGGCAGCTAGGGATTCCTCTGCAGAGGGGCGAATGAGGTAGGAGACAGGGACCCTAAAAACACATTTAGGGTATGGGCCCAAAATGGAATCACAAAATGGTTAAGCTTTGAGATGGAGACAAAACAGCTCTCCTGCTTGCTCCTTGAGAGACCTCTTACAGCGTGGCTCAGTGATTGACCTAGGCAGCAGAACCTAGACCTAGAACAAAGGCTTTTTCCAGGCCCCACCACATCCCAGGAAGAGGATAAGATAATGGTTTTCATGGCCCAAAGCTTCTAGACAAAAAAAATCTCTTGACCTTTGTACCTACTCCAAAATTAGGAGAATAATTAGACCCATCCAGCATGTGCCCCTCGGCACCACCAGGAGGGGAATGCATGCACAAATCCTGACAAAGCCCTTCCTGACCCAAATAAAAACCCCTTGCCACAGTTCTTCCCTGGCAACCCAACTCCGAGACCCCTCCCTTCTTGGGAGCTCTGCTTTTCCTTCCCTTTCCTTTAATAAACTCCCCACTTTGCTATACCCAAAAAAGGTGAAAAAATAAAGTTAAATAAAATCATTCTTTTTTTAAAAAAATACCACCTGTGACTATGGATTTTTCAGTGTCTCATGGCTCTCTTAGTGTTTTAATAATATTACTGTTGAGTGCAGCTCTGGAGGATCTGTGGGTCTGTCACTGCAGAGCTGTCTCTGATGGCAACATGTGGGAGGCAGTGTAAGTCCAGTAGTGGCTGGACCATGTTGTCATAAGCAAAGGACTATGACCTGATGCACACCATTGTGGGCAACATGCGGGAGGCAGTGCAAGTCTAGTAGTGGCTGGGCCATGTCGTCATGAGCAAAGGACTATGACCTGATGCACACCATTGGCAGGGGCTCCTACAGCCACCTTCAGAGGGTCTACAGGTAAAGAAAGAACTTGACTATGGCTCCATGACAGAAGCTGAGAAATAGATGCTTATTTCTGAAGTGGATTTGCTTCGTGAATTGAAACTTATTGATTTATTTATTTGACAGACTTTTGCTTGGTTGTCCAGGTTACCCTCAAACCAATGATCCTCCTGTCTCAGTCCCTCTAGTAGTATATTTGTGCGAAGGGTAGTTGATGTCCCTGAAACAAACTCAAGGGGACTAGGATTTAAAGAAGATGTCACATTTAGCATTGCTCCAAAAGGAAATTGTGAATTGTTCCACGCCAAATAGACCAAGAGGCTAATCTGGTAAAGCACTGACTATAAAATATGCAAGAAACTTAAGCAATTGTGCTCAAAGAGTTCGTCCTGAGGAGCACAACAGTGGTAGAAGGGGCAGCTCTGTGAGGCATACCCAGGTGGGAAGGTTCTGGAGTAACATCATGAAGCCTCCCTGAGTATGCTCGGTGTAGGACGGTGGGAAGGTGGGAAGGTTCTGGATTAACATCATCAAGCCTCGCTTTCTTTCTCTCTGTCTCTCTCTGGTTAATTTTAATAACTATGAAGATAATAATAATTATTATTATAACAAATGGAATTAAGTAAATAAATATTTTTTTCAAAAAACAAAAAACATTTTTTGGCACACCTTATTACACATCTCCAGAACAAATGAATTACCTGTCTACAATGAGAAAGCAGACATCTGGGGAACTAGCAGTTAGCATAATGGCTATGTCACTGGACTCCCACGTAGTCGACTGCGGTTCGCGTCCCGGACCCAGTGGCTTAAAACTCACACCGGGCGCGTGTGCGTGCATGCCCAAGATCCCGAAAGGAGAATGGAGGAGAAGGGATTGCGGCGTGACCACCCCCCTGGGGGGTGATTTCTCGCTTTCTGTCTCTCTGTCTCTCTCTGTCTGTCTGGCAAGTGCACACACCCTATAGCGAAAAAAACCTCTCCAAAAAAAAAAAAAGGAAAGAAAGAAAGCAGACATCTGATCACTGGGCTATTTGCCTTAAGAATTGTGTATGTTGATGCCTCCACTTGCAGCTTTCAACCAGAAAGAATTAGCTGGGAAGATCAAAAAAGCAGATGCAGGTGAACTCTATCCTCTGACTCTGGTGAATTGAATGATATTATTACAAGGATATTAAATCTAAAGCATTACCGTCGACCTGCTGTTGAACAAATTCTAGAGGACCCTTTGATAGCAGACTTGGTGGGAAAAGAGCAGAGAAGAAATCTTGAGAGATGAGAGCAATGATTAGGAAAGCCAGAAAAGCAGCAGGATTCTGAGCGAGCTGAAACTAAAGGAAACACAGTTCTAGGAGCGAGCGTGAGCCCTCAAAGCAAGAGAAGAAAGATTGGAGCAGAAGGAACGGGAGCTTTGTGTTGGTGAGAGACCAGCAGAACTGGCTAGAGCAGAAAGTCTGCAAAAGGATTACAGCTTGCTGGAGGAACAGGAGTTCCTGTCTCTGGCAAGTACTCCGGAACTTCTTGATCTTCCATCCTCTATAATTAAGAAGAAAGTTCATTTCAGTGGGAAAAGTAGCGAGAACATCATGAGAAGCGAGAATTCTGCCAGTCCGCTCACCCCCAAGTCCCAGTGCAAAGGCCTGACCTAAAAGGCTTCCCGCTGCTCAGCTGCAGCCTCGGGCTATGTTGAAAAGAATGATCAGCTCAAAAGCAGACAGATCCCGGGCATGCCCTGTAGCCCAGCCAAGAGCCCCAGAACAGTGCACAGTATTTAATAAGCCCATCCTTTGAAGACTGATACAGATTTTTATTAATAATTTTTCATTTTATTTACTCATTTGTTTATTATTTTTTTTAATATTGACCAGACTCACACACACACGCACACACACACATACACACACACACACACACACACACACACAGTCACTAGGTCCAGGACTCGAACCATGGTTGGCCATGTTTGAGTGCCCAGTGCCTTAACCACCACACCATCTGCTGGTCCCCTGAAGACTGATATTTAGCAGCTGTAGTTCTCTTTATAAACTTGGTTCTGTGAGCCACACCTTTTTGTAAAGTAAGCATGGTATTTCGGAATTGCTTTGCTGTCCTTCACAATTGTACAAAAAGTCCACACCTTTCATTTTTTTCTTTTTAAAGAATTCTTCATAAAAGAATGATACCTTCTTGGTTGGTGGGGCTTTTAATCTTGTATGTGATTGCTATCAGGAACATGAGATATGACATTATAAATCTTGAGGCGAATAATGTGGGGGAAAAAATGTGTATCCAGGAGTAGTCCTGAGTGAGAAGTTTGAAATGACTGAGTGGTGTGCTTACAACTCCCATGTCTAGATACAAATTTCAAATCTGAGGCTTTAAATGTTTGAGCTTGGGGCTAGCAGGTGGCGTAGTGGTTAAGGTGTTGGACTCCCACAT
>NW_006159505.1:8126335-8133527 GCF_000334495.1 Tupaia belangeri chinensis | reverse complement strand
GCACGCACCCTACAGTGAAAATCTCTCCAAAAAAAAAAAAAAAAAAGAACAAAGAAAAATGTTTGAGTTTAGGAAACGTAATTTGTCACATTGGCTACTAACACTATAACATCTTGTTTAGAAATAACCCAGTAGGATCAGCAGATGGTGTAATGGTTATGTCACTAGACTCCACATAATCAACCAAGTCCTGGACCCAGGGGTTTAAACTTTATGCCGGGCACATATGCATGTGTACCCAAAATCCCAGGAGGAGAATGGAGGTGAAAGGGATTGTGGTGTGGCCATCCCCCCTGGGGGGGGGGGAGTAATTTCTTGCTTTCTGTCTCTCTGTCTCTCCAGTGAGCACATGTGCCCTATAGCAAAAATCTCTCTAAAACAAAAAAAAAAACAAGAAAGAATCGATTGCTCTGGCATGGAATCTTGTATCTTTGTGAATATTCATCGCTAAGACTTCAACAATTCTTTTTCTCCTGTCTTCTTTTTAGCAGTTTCTGACTACAGTCATTTACCCATCTACTTCCTGTCGAGTAAAGCAATCATTTGGTTTCTAGTAGAAAAAAGTTATTACTCATTTTGTGTTGTTATTAAAGTTATATATGTACATAGCTTAAACAAATTGTTCTAGAACAAGAGCAGGCAACCTCTTCCTGCAAAGGGCCAGGTGGGAACTGTTCGGCTCTGCTGGGCCTGTCTTGGAACTATGGCTCTGCTATTGTACTCACAGACAAGACTTAGGTTGATCCCTTTACATTTGACTGTGGTAATCGAAAGACTTATTTCTAACTACTTGCCTTGTGTTTTCTATTTACATTGCTTCTCTGACACTTTTCTTTTTAATGGCTGTTCTAGTTCATTCTTTTACTAGTAACAGAAGTACCTGAGTCCAGAATGCTATTAAAATAGAGTTGTATTCAGTTTACGGTTTGGAGGGCCAAGGTCCAGCGGTTGCATCCCGTGAAGGTCTTCCTACTGGTGGATAACATGGCGGAGGGAAGGAGCTTGAGCAGAACCCGTTTGTATCTGTGCACCTATGTCCACGTGTCTCATCCCTTCTCCTTACAAATCTACCAGGACTTGGGACCCGCCGGTGACATAGAGGTTAAGGGGACTAAATCCCACGTGGCCAATTGCTCAGTTCAAGTTCCGAACCTGGCAACCTGGAAAACATACCAGGCATGTGAGCATGCATGCCCAAAATCCTGAGAAGAGAATGGAGGAGAGTGATTGTGTGGCTATCCCCCTTGGGGGTGATTTCTCACTTTCTCTGTCTGTCTCTCTCCAGTGAGCGCATGTGCCCATAGCAAAAACTACATAAAAAAAAAAAAAAAAGCCTATGAGGACTCAAATATGGGGCCCTCACCCTGAAGCCTAATCCTTTCCCAAAGGTCCTACTTTTTTTTTTTTTTTAATTTGCCAGAGGGCACATGTACTCTCCAGAGAGAACAAGTGAGCAAGTGAGAGAAAGTGAGGAAACACCCCCCCACACACACATGGGGAGTGGTCACACCACAATCCCTTCTCTTCCATTACTCCCTCCTTTCAGGATTTGGGACACACATTCACACGCACCCAGTGTATTTTTTGAGCCTTTGGGTCCAGACCCAAACTACACAGTCAGCCATGTGGGATCTGGCCCCTTAACCACCACACCACCAGCTGGCCCAAGCCCCACTTTTCAACACTATAATCAGATTAAGTCTCCTCTTAATACCTTCACAATTCAACCAAATTCCAACACACAAATTTTGGGGAGACACATCAAGCCAAAGCACCTGTATTATGCCTGTATTGAATTAGAGAATATATAGTCCATTATTTTTAGTGTTTACCATAACATTTTAACAGGATTGCTCAACTTAGCACAGTATAAACTTTTTTTTTTTTTGAGAGATACTGAAGAGGCAGAGAGAGAAAGTGAGAACCACCACAAGTTCTTCTCCTCTTAGGATTTTGGGCATGCATACACACACACCTGGTGTGAGTTTCAAGCCTCTGGGTCTGTAACTCAAATTTCATTCAGCCGCATGCGAGTCCAACACCTTAACCACCACGCCACCTGCTGACCCTGCAAAGTATAAACTTCATTAATGCTTCTACCTGTACAAGGGCTTCGAATGCTTAATGTTAATTTCCTCTCCTGTATCGTAAATGATTTTTGTTCTGTGTTTTAGTTTGGGTTGTTTTTGTTCTTGAAGAATGTCCTTTAAGAAAGGGCCCAGGGCCAGCAGGTGGCATGGTGGTTAACGCTCTGGACTTCTATATGGTCAACTGTGGTTTGAGTTTCAGACCTGGTAGCTTGCTTTCTCACTTTCCCTCTTTCTCTCTCTGTCTCTCTGGTCAAATAAAAATTAATTAATTAATTAGTTCATTAAAAGGGGGGGGCTGCTGGTGAGAATGTCTTTATTTTGGCCTCCCATGGGTCTCATCGGTTTCTGTCTTCATTTTTCAAAAATGCTTTGTACAGGATTTTAGGTTACTAGTTATTTTTCTCTCACAATTTTAAAGATAAAGATAATGGCATATTCCATTATCTTCTAGTTTCTGTTATTAATGTTGAGAAAGATGTTGTCTATTTATGTAAATACTATTTATTCCTGTAAATGTTATATCATTCTTTGCAAATGCTCTTAAATCGTTCCTTGCCTTTAATTCCCTCATTTCATGGTTATTTTTGAACAATTTACTAGAGGACACACTCACCAGAGAGATAAAGAGAGAGCGAGAAAGTACCCCTCACTGGGCATGGTCACGCTGCAATCTCTTTTCCATTTCTCTCTTCAGGATTTTTAGGCATGCATATACATGTGCGTGGCATGTTTCCCATGTCACTGGGCCCAGCACTCGAGCAGTTCAGTTGGCCATGTGGGATTCAGTTAGCACCTCTCATTTTACTTTTAGTCTCCTGCTTTCAAGTTTATTCTTCCAGCTATGCCTGTGCGGTCTGATATTTAATAAATTGATCTTGTTTTGCATTCCCCAAACTATATTTTTATCTTGCATCAGTTTTTTAATGGTGTCCTCATTTGTCCTTTTCTTGTACTTAAGATTCTTCCTTTATGTCTTTAATCATTTGGTAGTCTTCTTTAGGTTTTTGACTGTCTGAAAATATTTAATGATCTGAAGTTCAAGGTGTGTGGGGTCTTAGTTCTAGCTTTTTTTTGGGGGGGAGGTTTTTGCTATAGGGCATGTGCGCTCGCAGAAAGACAGAGAGTGAGACAGAGAGACAGAAAGCGAGAAATTATCCCCCAGGAGGGATGGCCACACCGCAATCCCTTCTCCTCCATTCTTCTCTCGGGACTTGGGCACGCACGCACACACACCCGGCGTGAGTTTAAGTCACCGGATCTGGGACTTGAACTGTGGTCAACTACATGGGAGTCCAGTAACATAGCCATTACGCTAACAGCTGGTCCCACATTTTTTTATATCTACTGACTTGTGTTCAAAGTGGAGTATTTCTTTCTATGTTTTATAATTTTGTACCATGGGCCTTAGCTGTAGAAATTCTATGTGGCTTAAAAACATGGTCCTCCAGAAAGAGTTTCCATTTGATTCTGCCAGTTTCCTAAGTAATACAATTGTCTAGGAAAAACTTTCCAATAATTTTGCAAATTGAAGACTACTGGCTCTCACATATGATGTAAACTATAAGGCAATACCAGCCACTTAAAATTCTCAGGGGAGCATTTGTTCTGCCTCCAATCCCACACTGAGCTCTCTTAACACCCCACAGCGCTGTGGGCGGACAGATTTTCTCTGAGTCTACTCTTTACTGAAAATCTAGCAGTCTGAGGACTCTGGCTTTACTCAGGGGTCTCATTCTAATTCCCGCCTCCTGCAAATCTTAGAGCTTCATAGCTTATCTCCATGAGGATGCTAAACTCTGAGTCACCTGAGACTAATATCTTTTATCCCTACAAAAAAAGAGAAAAAAAAAAAAAGGAGGCAAGAGAGAAAGAAAAGAGGAAAGAAAACTATGCAGTTTCATAACAATGTGTGCATTTTTTATTCTGAGTTTTTTCCCAAGGGAGGATGGCCATGCCATAGTCCCTTCCCCTCTATTCTCCTCCCGGGATCTTGGGCATACATGCACATGTGCCCGATGTGAGTTTTAAGCCTCTGGTCCGGGACTCAAACCACAAGTCCGCCACTTGCAAGTCCAGCAATGTAACCACTCTGCCATCTGCTGGTCCCTCATTCTGGGGTTTTTCATTGCATTTTTATTCTGGCTCTGTTTTATTGTAAGTTTGGCTATGAATTTGCAGGATAGTTAGTATATTTTAAACTTTTGTTTCTTTGTTTTGTTCGATTTTTGCCATAGGGCACATGCACTCGCACATGAGAGACAGAGACATAGAAAGAGGGAAAGTGAGAAATCACCCCACCCCAGGGGGATGGCTACACCACCATCCCTTCTCCTCCATTCTCCTGTCAGGATTTTGAGCATGCAGGCAAGTACACCCAGCATGTTTTTCAAACCACTGGGTCTGGGACTCAAACTGTGCAATCAGCCATATAGGATCCAGCTGCCTTAACCACTAAGCCACAGGTTGGCCCCTAATCTTTTTCTACAAGGTCAACTTTTTAAGTTTTCATATAAGAGTAGGGAACATGCAATTTTTCTTTCTGTGCTTGGATTATTTCACTTACTATAATATCTTCCAGGCTTATCCACATTGCTTCTAATGGGAGGTTTTATTCTTTCAATTGCTGAAGAGTATTCCATTGTGTGTGCATTAAAAAAAAATCCATTTGTTTTCTTTATCTATTTGGCTTTATCAATTCATCTATTGATGGACACAATTGATTCTGCATGTGAGCTATTAGGAATAAAGCTGCAGTAATCAATGGGGTACAGCCATCTTTATGACATACTGGTTTTCTTTCCTTTAAATATATGTATAATAGTGGGATTGCAGGATAATTCAGCAGCCCTGGGAGCCAACAGGTGGCATGGTGGTTAGGGTGCGTGGACTCCCAGATGGCTGACCGTGGTTTGAGTCTTGGACCTGGAGGCTTCCTTTCTCACTTTACCTCTCTTTATCTCTCCCTCTCTCTCTCTTTCTGTGTCTCTCTATAGAAATATTAAAATAATAATAATAAAGTTTTTAAAAAATACAGCAGTTCTATTTTTAGTATAGGAGGAACCCCTATACTGTTTTCCATAGTGACTGAATTCATTTACATTCCCTCTGGCAATGTAAAAGAGCTCCTCTTTCTCTGTATGTTTTAAACTTGGTTGCTATTAATGACTTTTTAAAAATATTTGACTATTTTCTAGAAGCAAGCTAAAATTAAAAGAGGAAAGAAAACTATGCAGTTTCATAACAATGTGTGCATTTTTTATTCTGAGTTTTTTCCCAAGGGAGGATGGCCATGCCATAGTCCCTTCCCCTCTATTCTCCTCCCGGGATCTTGGGCATACATGCACACGTGCCCGATGTGAGTTTTAAGCCTCTGGTCCGGGACTCAAACCACAAGTCAGCCACTTGCAAGTCTAGCAATGTAACCACTCTGCCATCTGCTGGTCCCTCATTCTGGGGTTTTTCATTGCATTTTTATTCTGGCTCTGTTTTATTGTAAGTTTGGCTATGAATTTGCAGGATAGTTAGTATATTTTAAACTTTTGTTTCTTTGTTTTGTTCGATTTTTGCCATAGGGCACATGCACTCGCACATGAGAGACAGAGACATAGAAAGAGGGAAAGTGAGAAATCACCCCACCCCCGGGGGATGGCTACACCACCATCCCTTCTCCTCCATTCTCCTGTCAGGATTTTGGACATAGAAGAACACACACCCAGTGTGCTTTTCAAGCCAGTGGGTTGGGACTCAAATTGCAAAGTCAGTCATGTGGGCTCCTGTGCCTTCACCACCCTGCTACCTGCTGGCCCTAGATTTTACAGTTGTCTAAAGTTTATCTTATTCCTAATAGAGGCCATGTGAATACATCTGCAAGAGAGAAAGAGAGAGAGAAACAGGGTCTCATTAGGCTTCAATAACCTTCCCTAACCCTCCAGTTCATCAGGGTTTGGGGTAGGAACACACACACACACACACCTAGCATGTTTCAGGTCGACTGGCCCAGGGATTTGAACCCATGGTGGGCCATGTGATTTTCAGCTCAGAAGTACAGTACACTACTGACCATGCCACCAACTTTTAAAATTTTTTTAAAATCTGGTAGGTTTTAGATTATGGTATCTATGATGTTCTAGAATCAAAAAATCACTATTTATACAAATTTTCTGTTTTGATGTTCCCAATTCATATTTTCCTCAGAGAAAAATGGTGAGAGGAACACCATTGCAAAGTGATTTAAAACCTTTGGATTTAAACTTGCCTTTTTGGTTTCCCTTTCACCTCAGTGTTGTCCTTCCTCTAACATTTACTTATTATTTGTTTGCTAAACCTCACGGGCAGAGATTTGAGCACATGAAGTTGTACAATCCTCAGCCCCCTGTCATTACAAGTCCACGCAGGGCCTGGCCTGTTGTTTCATATTCTTTCATCCCCTCATCCCTGCTCCCCATTTTCTTTTCTTCCCTGTAAGTACTCACTCTGCATATTTAATACATGTCCTTGTCCTGAGTCTTTGTTTTCTTGTAAAATACTCAGCATGCCTGTGATTTTAATTTGCATAAATGATACTATGCTATAGATTTCTTTCTCTTTTTAACTCTTTCAAAAACTGGACACAGGATTTTAAGAGCTACCAGCTCATCTATGTATATGTCATTGCTTTAACCATAGAATTTGAGCATGGGCATCTGAGGTTACCAAGAGAGCCTCGAAGGCACCATCGTCATGTGTAATATCGTAGGTTTCATCCTCTTGTCTTCGACGTGTAGTTAAAAACTTTCATACACACTGGAGTCTCTTTCCTTTACAGTAGGGTTTCCAGATTTAGCAGGTGAAAATATATATACAATATGAGGAGACTTCAAGAAGTTCATAGGAGGGGTTGGCAAGTGGTGTGGTCGTTAAGGTGCTGGGCTTCCACGGTGTGAGTCCCAAACCTGGCAGCTGCTTTTTTGGGGGAGGTGTGGGGGGGAAGGTTTTCGCTATAGGGCGCGTGTGCTTGCCAGACAGACAGAGACATAGAGACAGAAAGCGAGAAATCACCCCCCCCCAGGGGGGATGGTCACGCCGCAATCCCTTCTCCTCCATTCTCCTCTCAGGATCTTGGG
>NW_006159505.1:8123504-8126242 GCF_000334495.1 Tupaia belangeri chinensis | reverse complement strand
CACGAACCGGGGTCGACTACATGGGAGCCCAGCAACATAGCCATTATGCTAACTGCTGTTTCCCGCAGCTGCTTTTTTGTTTTCTCTCTCTCTCTCTTTCTCTCTTTCTCCCTCTCTCCCCCTTCCCTAATTCAAATTTAATAATATTAATTAATAAAATTAAATAAATAGTTTTTTTTAAAGTTTATGGGCAATGGAATTAAAGTATGAATTTATTCTGCTGTAAACATTTTTTGAAATCCACACTAGTTTTTTCATAGTATGCATTTTCTGTGAACTTTTTAAAGACCTGCCCTTATATTGGAGATGTGCTTATACAACCTTCCCTAATTCAAATTTAATAATATTAATTAATAAAATTAAATAAATAGTTTTTTTTAAAGTTTATGGGCAATGGAATTAAAGTATGAATTTATTCTGCTGTAAACATTTTTTGAAATCCACACTAGTTTTTTCATAGTATGCATTTTCTGTGAACTTTTTAAAGACCTGCCCTTATATTGGAGATGTGCTTATACAACACTTTTATTCATTGTATTTCTGAAATTCATTTTTTTTTTTTTAGGTTTTTGCTATAGGGTGCATGAGCATGCCAGAAAGACAGAGAGAAAAAGAGACAGAAAGTGAGAAATCAGCTCCCAGGAGGATGGCCACATCACAATCCCTTCTCCTCCACTCTCCTCTCAGGATCTTGGGCATGCACACACGCACCCGGTGTAAGTTTAAGCCACCACGTCTGGGACTTGAACTGCGATCAACTACATGGGAGTCCAGCAACATAGCCATTACGCCAACCGCTGGTCCCTGAAATTCAAATTTAACTAGACTTGCTGGATTTTTTTCTGGTAACTCCACAGTTAGCATGTTTTTGTTGTTTTGACTTAAAGTCTCTAGAATTTATTCTTTATCTTTAATATTCTGAAGTGTCATTAGATAGTATTTGCATGTGGGAATTTTCCATCATTTTGCTTAGCTCTCTGTGGCCCTTCCATGCCCTCTGTGACCCTTCAATACTGAAAACGTGTGTATTTGGTTTGGGAAACTATTCCTCTATTGTTTAGTTACTTTCTCTCCTTTGTTCTCTTGGCTCTCACCCCGTAGCACCCTTTCTAGATGTTATTTATGGATTTAAACTCCCTGTTACTACCTAAATAACCTCAATACAGATAATTAACCTCGCTGCAGCTGCTGCACCATGAAATCAGTCTTTATAAAACCAATCTTGAGCAACATCAGGAGGAGGCCATTCATTTAAGACATAGTGCCCCTTGCATGGCATGCACTCTAGGTACTGCCCAAACTGTGCTGTGCTTGCGTGCAATGGGAGTATCCACGCTTTTCTCATCATGTGGGTATGTTGACTGATGACTGGATGGCACTTCTTGGTCTCTTGTGATTAAGTTGAACCTGTGACTTGTTCTGGCCAATCAATCACGAGATGTTCTTTCTTCTGGGCTGACACACTTAGACGATAATGTAAGACCCAATTAGGTCTTCATAACAGAGCACTCTCATGCTTATCCACAATGATGACAGTGTTCCAGATGGCATCTGCTCTGTTAGCAGATTCAGAGTGAAAATGATGCCTGAAAGTCCTGTTAACTTTCAATGGACATGCAACACAAGTGAGAAATGGGCTTTTGTTTTTGGCACTAAGATTTGGGGGATGTTTGTTACTGCAGCATAGCTTAGGCATCCCGACTAATTCACAGGGAGAACCAGACAGTCCCTCCCCTCTACTACTCTACATTCATATAGTAGGTGTCCTAAAACACTGCCAGCCTTGCCAGTCAAGGAGGCAGACTATATCCTTTTTTTGCCTTTTTTATTGCAGTCTGGAGGAGGAGGGGCTCCTGTGTTTGCCTTGGTTCTGAGCTCTGATCAATTCAGCCAAAGTGAGGCACAAAGTGAGGGGTGGTGATGATGGCATAGGTGATGGAGTTCTGAAAGCCATGATCAGAAGCTCCTTCTACTGATGATGGAGGAGCCAATGTCCTTATAATCCTTGCTGGTGATCCACATGTCCTTGAATGTAGAGAGCGAGCACAAGATGGAGCCACCTACCCAAGCTCCATATACAGCATATGGACAGGTAGACACCTAGGCAGGGTTGAGGAGGCAGAAGAGAGCAGAGGAAGGCAGATAAGGGACATGAGGATGAAGTGGAAGGGTCAAAGAGGAAAGAGAAGAGAAAGAGAGAGAGAAAAGAAATCAAAATAAAATATGACTTTAAATTGGCCATACAAAATGCCTAACCTCTGAAAGAACCTCAGAGACAGTCATTTCTCTTTCCTAGAAAATACAACTTATTATTAACCATTAAAGATGATAAAGAGTCCACATTTCCTTATGCAGCTTTAAACTTGGATAAAATGAACAAGAGCACAGAAGACTCATACTCTTGTCATTTAAAACCATACACGTTATACTTACACAAAGATTATGGATACAGCATATGACTTTTATGGTAAAACAAGAAAATACAGAAAAGCAAAATCAATTAATCAATTACCAATAATCAAGCACTGTAGCGAAATCCCTTCTACATTAAGGTTTTTTTTTTTTTTTGAGTGGGGGAGGTTTATGGTTTGTGCCATAGGACACATGCACCTATGGGAGAGAGACAGAGAGAGAGACAGTGAGAGGAAAAATGGGAACTCAACCCTCCTCCAGGGGGGAAGGCCATGCCATAATTCCTTCTCCTCCATTCTCCTCCTGGGATTTGGGGCATGCACACA
>NW_006159505.1:8118363-8123485 GCF_000334495.1 Tupaia belangeri chinensis | reverse complement strand
CCTTGCATGGCATGCACTCTAGGTACTGCCCAAACTGTGCTGTGCTTGCGTGCAATGGGAGTATCCACGCTTTTCTCATCATGTGGGTATGTTGACTGATGACTGGATGGCACTTCTTGGTCTCTTGTGATTAAGTTGAACCTGTGACTTGTTCTGGCCAATCAATCACAAGATGTTCTTTCTTCTGGGCTGACACACTTAGACGATAATGTAAGACCCAATTAGGTCTTCATAACAGAGCACTCTCATGCTTATCCACAATGATGACAGTGTTCCAGATGGCATCTGCTCTGTTAGCAGATTCAGAGTGAAAATGATGCCTGAAAGTCCTGTTAACTTTCAATGGACATGCAACACAAGTGAGAAATGGGCTTTTGTTTTTGGCACTAAGATTTGGGGGATGTTTGTTACTGCAGCATAGCTTAGGCATCCCGACTAATTCACAGGGAGAACCAGACAGTCCCTCCCCTCTACTACTCTACATTCATATAGTAGGTGTCCTAAAACACTGCCAGCCTTGCCAGTCAAGGAGGCAGACTATATCCTTTTTTTGCCTTTTTTATTGCAGTCTGGAGGAGGAGGGGCTCCTGTGTTTGCCTTGGTTCTGAGCTCTGATCAATTCAGCCAAAGTGAGGCACAAAGTGAGGGGTGGTGATGATGGCATAGGTGATGGAGTTCTGAAAGCCATGATCAGAAGCTCCTTCTACTGATGATGGAGGAGCCAATGTCCTTATAATCCTTGCTGGTGATCCACATGTCCTTGAATGTAGAGAGCGAGCACAAGATGGAGCCACCTACCCAAGCTCCATATACAGCATATGGACAGGTAGACACCTAGGCAGGGTTGAGGAGGCAGAAGAGAGCAGAGGAAGGCAGATAAGGGACATGCGGATGAAGTGGAAGGGTCAAAGAGGAAAGAGAAGAGAAAGAGAGAGAGAAAAGAAATCAAAATAAAATATGACTTTAAATTGGCCATACAAAATGCCTAACCTCTGAAGGAACCTCAGAGACAGTCATTTCTCTTTCCTAGAAAATACAACTTATTATTAACCATTAAAGACGATAAAGAGTCCACATTTCCTTATGCAGCTTTAAACTTGGATAAAATGAACAAGAGCACAGAAGACTTATACTCTTGGCATTTAAAACCATACACGTTATACTTACACAAAGATTATGGATACAGCATATGACTTTTATGGTAAAACAAGAAAATACAGAAAAGCAAAATCAATGAATCAATTACCAATAATCAAGCACTCTAGCGAAATCCCTTCTACATTAAGGTATTTTTTTTTTTGAGTGGGGGAGGTTTATGGTTTGTGCCATAGGACACATGCACCTATGGGAGAGAGACAGAGAGAGAGACAGTGAGAGGAAAAATGGGAACTCAACCCTCCTCCAGGGGGGAAGGCCGTGCCATAATTCCTTCTCCTCCATTCTCCTCCTGGGATTTGGGGCATGCACACACACACACACACACACACACACACACACACCAGGGTAAATTCAAGCCACCAGATCTGGGACTCAAACCATAGTCAGCCATGTGGAGTCCAGCACCTTAACCACCATGCCACCTGCTGGCCCTGAGGTGAAGTTTTTTAAGACTTTCTCTCACCTTGCTTCACTTTTGCTTTCATACTCAAAATCTGTCAAGTATATCTCTCCTTCAGAGTCTACTCTAGGAGAGAGAAGAGTGCATCTTACGGCCAGTCAAGTCACCTCTGGGCAGTGAGGAGGTAAAAAAAATCTCCATGCCCATTTGTCAAGTGGGGCCACTAAGGCTCAGTAAGGTTAAAGTCACTTGTTTAAGGTCAGACAGGTGTCATTCTTGCATCTTCACTAATGTTTCTTTTTTTTTTTTTTTTTGGAGAGGTTTTCACTATAGGGCGCGTGCGCTTGCCAGACAGACAGGGAGAGACATAGAGACAGAAAGCAAGAAATCACCCCCCAGAGGGGATGGTCATGCCGCAATCCCTTCTCCTCCATTCTCCTCTCGAGATCTTGGGCACGCACACACACACGCCCAGTATGAGTTTTAAGCCACCGGGTCTGGGACATGAACCGCGGTCGACTACGTGGGAATCCAGCAACATAGCCATTACACTAACTGCTAGTTCCTTCACTAATGTTTCTTAACACTCTTAGGTATATAATAATAGAACATGTTTATTATTCTATGACAAAGGAAGGCAAATGCATTACTGCAGTGATCTGTGGGGGAAAATCTCTAATGGGATTTGGAAAGCCCAAGTCCCTGGCAAAGGTGGGAATAAGGGAAAAGTTCTCAGACCCAGTTACCCGATGCCCATTGGCTCTGTTGCATCACAGAACTACACCTGGTATGGAAATCACTTGCTGGTATTTGATACTACAACTTTTTAACATAAAAGAGAGAGTAGGCTGGCTCTGTGACCTGATGGCCAGGGCAGCTAGATCTCACATGGATGCATCTGTGCTGTTTGGACCCAGTAGCTCGAGGAACATGCCGGGCACATGTGCATGCATGCCCAAATCCCAAAAGGAGGGAGAGATGGAGGAGAAGGGATTGCATTATGACCATGCCCCATGGGGAGTGCTTTGTCACTTTCCTTTTATGTTTCTCTCAGGTTAGTGCATACACCCTCTGGCAAATAAATACAATAGAGACCTGATGTGGGTATTTTTGACAGGGTCTCACCACATCATGGTGACCCCAGCCTCCCTGTTAGTTGGGACCATAGATGTCCACCTGGCCTGGCTTGTTTAGGTTGGGCTGGAACCCAGGCCTCCCATGCAGCCTCAGCTATCGTACACCAATGCCCTCCTGCTTTCATTACCATGTGGTTGGGCCTATCACTATAATTTTAAGAAAAATAAAAAAGGAAAAGAGTCGTAAGTAAAAACAGCTTGTTCAAGGGTCAAGACCTCAGGCAGAGAAAATTGCTGATGCAAGTGCCCAAGACCTCTGTTCTATCCTTCCTTCCACTGAAGCATCATGTACCCCACCTGAGTCTTATCCAAAACACAAGCAAAGAAAACTGGAATGATGTACTCATTAAAATAAATAAATAAATAAATAAATAAATAAATAAATACCTAAAAATTATCAACAAAAAAAAAGCCAAAGAAATAGAATAAACTATTATAAAGATATTAAGAAAAAGAAAAAGAAAACAACAACAAACACTTCCCCCCAAAGTCGACGCGCTAGAGGGGATGTGGGTATGAAGCTGTCTTCTCTACTCTGGGTTTGAACGTTTCTGTGAGTAATTTGGCCATACATCCGAAAAGCCTTAATTTTTGCATATATTTATGGTTCTGAAAATCCACAACCAGCAATAGATTCTAAGGATAAAAACAAAAACTCTAAATAAAGAAAGAAAAATATCATGCTGGGCATGCACTCAGGTACCCAGGATCTGACAAGCTAGAGGACTGGAGAATAAGGAGCAAGCATGACAGACCCTATGGAGAGTGCTCTCCATTCTCTCTCTCTCTCTCTCTCTCTCTCTCTTTCTCATATTCAATCTAGTGTATCATAATTAATAATGGCCAAGATTTTAGCACCAGAACATCCATTACAGGGTGGTTTGGGTTGTTGGAAGAAACAATTACTTAGAAAGTTGGTCCCACTGGAATTAGCTGTTTTTTCGAGGTGAGTAAATTTGTTTAAGGGAGAACCTATTCTAGTGAACAATTACATGACCTTTATGGATGATTGCAAGTGAACCTACCTCCCTATTCCTTACAGAGATGGCCTAGATAGGAGAGGAATTTAGCAGAGAGGAGCTAAAATACAACAAATATACAGGAAATGAACACTACATTCAAGCTTCACATGGAGAAGAGATTTATGGGAGGGGGATGCTGGTGCTGGTGAAGATTCAGAGGCATAAAAGAGCTTGGACCAGAGCACAGTCCAGCCATACCTGGAAGGACAAAGACGACCCAAGGAATCCCATTCCCTCTCTTTCTCATATTCAATCTAGTGTATCATAATTAATAATGGCCAAGATTTTAGCACCAGAACATCCATTACAGGGTGGTTTGGGTTGTTGGAAGAAACAATTACTTAGAAAGTTGGTCCCACTGGAATTAGCTGTTTTTTCGAGGTGAGTAAATTTGTTTAAGGGAGAACCTATTCTAGTGAACAATTACATGACCTTTATGGATGATTGCAAGTGAACCTACCTCCCTATTCCTTACAGAGATGGCCTAGATAGGAGAGGAATTTAGCAGAGAGGAGCTAAAATACAACAAATATACAGGAAATGAACACTACATTCAAGCTTCACATGGAGAAGAGATTTATGGGAGGGGGATGCTGGTGCTGGTGAAGATTCAGAGGCATAAAAGAGCTTGGACCAGAGCACAGTCCAGCCATACCTGGAAGGACAAAGACGACCCAAGGAATCCCATTCCTACATGAGGTCAAGAACCTAACTGAGGCATATTATCATATTTTAGCTTATTTTCCATTCCAGGCTAAGCAGTAGCCCTCCTTTCTGATTTAATAAAAGTTCACATATAGAGCCCTGAGTACCCTGGAGAGCTGGGGTAAGAGGGCATAACAGAAACAATGTCCGAGGAGATCCGGGGACTCATGAGTGAGAAGACAGGAGAGTACTAGTTTCTAATATTATATAAAAGTTCGTCGTGTTATATAAGATGATCTGGAGGGCTACAGACTTAGCAAGTAAGGTTTTA
This sequence comes from Tupaia belangeri chinensis, assembly GCF_000334495.1. Lineage (NCBI taxonomy): Eukaryota > Metazoa > Chordata > Mammalia > Scandentia > Tupaiidae > Tupaia > Tupaia belangeri. Next base: position 8,118,793 of record NW_006159505.1, on the reverse strand, counting down.
TAATATTACATACATTTTTGTAATACTATATAACATTATATCAAAAGACAGACTTAGGAAGTGCAAGAGTAGGTGGGATATGGTTTTCTATTATAAATATGTGCAAAAAATATGTACAATTTATATAATATATAAAGAGGACTGCGATCTTAGGAAGGAAGGAGATGAGTAACAGTTGTTTGGTATTATATTAATTTTTGTGTCATATACAAAGCAGGCTAAAGATTTGGACAGTGAGCCAGTAGAGCATTATTTTTGTATAACATTGGTTGATGCATTTGTCTTTCATGGAATTTCTGACTCTTCCCTATTGCTTTGGAGGAAAGGCAGACATTACCCAGAACAAGGGTTGTTGCTGTGCATTCCCTTTCGAATGACACCCTTGTCGACACATTGAGTGGATGCTCAAAGGACTAAGGAAAGATGATTG
>NW_006159505.1:8115057-8118350 GCF_000334495.1 Tupaia belangeri chinensis | reverse complement strand
AGTGTAGCGAACATTATCATACAGGTGAGTACAGTCTCAGCAGGTACACAGATACAGGCCAGAAAGTTCTGTCTGAAAGGTCCCTGCCTTCGACCAAATGAAATCTCTGGTGGAATGAAGGTGGTGGGTGATAGAATCCTCCAGAGAAATCTGGAGAGCTGAGGACAAAAGGAATTAAGCTATATTTCCTGACTCTGGAGCCTAGTAGGAGGCTACCTTGTAGAGTATCCTATTCCCAACCTGGGTGGCAGAAACAGGAGAAAAATAGCAATAAGATAGTTATTGGAAGGGAAAGATGTTCTGAGATAACTGTGCACTCCCCTGCCCACACTGGTGTCCAGGAGAGTCCCCCATCTCAGTGGAGGACACAAAGGTTAGCCATGAGCAGGAGGAACAGGAAGGGCAATGCCACTCTGGTAAGGGTCTCTTGTAAGACCAGGGAAGGTTAGAATACAGAGTGCCCATGCAATGGGTCAGTGGCATTTGCAGCCATCTGGAGAGCCAGCTGGTGAGAGGAAAAGGATCAGACAGAGCTAGGGGAAGGATGCCCCACAATGACTGTCTCAAGAGACCAGCAGCAGCAGAGTCGAGAAGCCAGGGCAAGCACAAAGCAAGCCAGAGAAAGGTGGAGACATCCCTGGAGGACAGCCCTCCATCCACCCATCTCTCCCAAGAGGCAGGGAATGCTTTTATTTAAGCAAAACAGGCTATGTTGATGGGGCAGTTGCTGGGCTTAACTGAAAGGGAGAGGATTTCCTTATCCACTCCCGCCCACAACCTGCACCCAACCCAGCCTCCCACCAGCCAGGCTGGGCTTGTCCCATATTACCATAGGAGACATCCTGACAACTGCCCTCCATATGAACCCTGGGTGTCCCCCAGAGCCTGACTGGATGCTATCACTCCTCTGCACAAACCTTCTAGTGGTTCATCTCAAGGCAAAGCTGTGCACAGCGTCTCTGGCCTTACCCACCCAGCCTAGCCAATGCCTCCTTGCCTTCTTCCAGGAAGCAACCTCTGGGCTGCTGTACGGCTATTCGCTCTGCCTAAATGCTCTTCCCCAGATATTCACATGGCTCCTCCTCACCTCCTTCAAGTATTTACCCAATTGTCACCCCCTTCAGAAATCCCACTCTAAGCACTGACTGTATTGGTACCGCCCCCCCAAAGATGCCCACACTCACTCCCCTCCCTGCTTTACTGTCTTCCCGCTGTGGCTCAGAGCCCCTTTACCACATCATGTCTGTATTGTTTGTTGCTTCCTCCCACCACTAGGACGTAAGTCCCAAGGGTTTTTGCCATTTGGATTTACTGATCCTTCCCTATGTGTCAGGAATCATGTCTGGCACCTCCAAAGCATTCTAGAAATACCTGTGGCCTGAACTCAGGAAGCCCCTGGAGGATGAATCAGGAGGACCTTACCTTCACATTAATTGTAGGAGAGACCAGGCTAGATAATTCTCTCTGCATCCGGAACCGCAAACCTGAGCAAGAGCCAGTCCCTCCAGACAAGATGATATGGCCGAAGAGGACCTTGGAGAGGGCAGAGCTGCAGGAGGTGATACACTGGAAGGCCTTCATGTGGATGCCTACGGTGTCTCTCCCTGTGGGGATGGGAGCAAAATAAAAAGAACCTTGAGGGCCTGAGACTCCACTGGCCAGAAATGTTGGCTCCTCCCTTCCTGCTAAAAGACTTGGTTGGTGGTGCCCTCCTGGAATCTCAGACAGCTCCAAGAGTAGCAAGCAAATGTTAGCACCAATGAGACAACTGGTCACTTGTGGTTTCAATGCAGTCATGCACATGAACTGCCCAGAACATGGCAGGACCCAACTGCTGGTGGTCAAGGAACAAAATATGAATCCACCTCTCTCATCCGACAAAATTTATATTCAAATGTTTTTCCCAGTTATTCATTGTTAATGCCTTGGTGTCGATTATTTTATGGAAGAATTTCTATAGAGGCAGTGTCCTGACTCAGGTAGCCTTTGAAAAATAATACTAATTAATCCTTTCCTGACTCACCATTTGGCTACATATATAAACTCAAATAGGATCAGAACAGCCTCTTAAAAGATGTGTGTTGTATTATTGTCTGCTCAGGGTTGTGAACTTCTGGGAGGGGCGAGTGCTTCATTTTCCTGGTCTGTGACCTTGTGCTAAGGACCGAATAGACTAACTCACAGGACTCACTGGATGAGCCCGGACTTCAATTCTATCTCCAGTTAGCCACTTAATATTTGGGAGACATGTGTTGCACCCCGGTTGTGAAATTCCCAAAAGACCACCACCAAGGAGCCAACTCCAATGCAAGCACACAAAGGTCACTTTAATTCAGGCTCGAGACAGGACTCCCAATTGTCACCAACACAGCGGGTCAGAGTTGAGAGCCCCCAGTGTTAGTTGGGCTGGGTTTTTATTTGGCTGTTAGGGAGGGGAGGTGGAGGGGTGTTGAGGAATGCACTCAGGCGGCTATACATTGGCTGTAGATTTCAAGAAGCATAGTTGTCTTTTACTGATTGGCAAGAAAGTTACTTCAGGTCTCTGGTATTTCCTTTGTTTTTTTTTTATCATTGGCCAGCACCGGTGGGGGGATGGTCTTATGACCTTCTTCTACGTGATCAGCTCATCTCCTTTAAATGGCACCGATTCTCAGCAAGGTGGGTTTAACAAAATAGAGTAGCCCCATAAAAAAATGGAGTCACTCTGGTCCTTCACATGTACCACATTCTTAAGACTATATGCCATGCACGGTCTAACAGCAAAAACAGAGACAGCCCCAGCTAATCTTTACAAGATTAAAAGTGCCATGGACTTACTAGATACTAATCCTGGGGAAATGGTTAGTTCCCCTAGGTTTAAGTCCCTACCAAATCTATCATCTTTACTTTTCTGCTTTAATTGTTTTCATTTCTATATTTTGAATTATTTTGTAAACAGGTGGAGTATTAATAATACTTAGGGAAAAGAAAACTAACAATTCATGTAATAGTCACATTTTACAGATGAATTCATAGGCCTTGGTGAGCTTCCTCCTCTGTAAAATGGGGTAATATGGGGGACACTTAAAGAATATAATTTGGGGCTGGCAGGTGGCATAGTGGTTAAAGTGCTAGACTCCCACCCACATGGCTGACCATGGTTCAAGTCCCAGACCTAGAGGCTTCCTTTCTCATTTTCCCTCTCTCTCTCTCTTTGGTGAGCATGTGTGCCTTATAGCAAATTTTAAAAAATAATGATAAATAAAATTTAAAATAAATAATTCTTTAAAATATATATATGTATGTATAACTTA
>NW_006159505.1:8105583-8114090 GCF_000334495.1 Tupaia belangeri chinensis | reverse complement strand
CTTGTTTTCTCATTTTCCCTCTCTCTCTCTCTCTCTCTCTTTGGTGAGCATGTGTGCCTTATAGCAAATTTTAAAAAATAATGATAAATAAAATTTAAAATAAATAATTCTTTAAAATATATATATGTATGTATAACTTAAATACGATGGTCAATAACGTTGACAGGCATGTGGTAGCTGCTTAGTAAGTGATAGCCGATAGTAGAGGATCTTCTGGAAAGGAGTGCCTATTTGCTTCTCAAGCCGGAAGCTCCTCCTGGCAGGAGGGGCTTCTTATAATGTGTTTTCTTATAATGTGCTCAATTGTTTGTGTCTGGGCTCATTCCATGCCCTCCCCTCAGACTCACCAATGAGGTCTGTCTGGAAGAGCGCCTCAGGGCACAAGAAACGTTCCTGCCCAAGACTGATCTCCTGGCCATCAGGCAGCTGATACTTCTGTGGGTGAGGAGGCTGGTGGATATTTGCCTTTTCCTCATCAAAGTCCAAAGCCACATAGCAGCATTTCTCTTTCATGTCCCTGATGTACTCTTGGTCACCTATAGGATAAAGGAAAAAGTCTCAAGTAGAAAAGATATGAACGCAAGGTGAGTTCACAGAAGTTCCTGTGGTGAAGCCGAGACTGCACGACTTAGCTGCTGGTCCCATGTCCATCTCAACTCTTGGGTTTCTTCATGTATGCCATGTGTTGGGGGCCTGGGTTTGCTGGAGAGAAGAGTAGAGCAGAAATGTCCTAAACTGATGTGCAAAGACTTTGGCATTTTCAGCATATTCTATGTCAGGGTCCTACTGGATAAGTTGCATGTTTTGGAGGGGCTGGGAAACCAAACTCAACTGTATAATCCAACGCTTTAGGAGATGTTACTATACCCAGGAGTATTCTAGGAGTGGTAGGTGACTGCTAACCTCTCCAGAGAATTGCTCTTGGTCAGTCGAAATTCCTTGCCAGGAAATATTTCAAAGGTCATACTCCTCCTCTCTTTGGGTGGCTGGCAACAGGTTTTAAATCTGGCAGTCTTTTGTTGTAATGGCTTTATATTTTCTCTCTCATTGTCTTGAAGTTTGGGTCAGAAAGAATCCCCTGCACTGCTCAGCTGGAAATCCCACTTGCTTTTCAGCCTACTAGCATCTGACTTCTACCTTCCCTCGCTCCTCCTGGATCACTTTCACCTATGTCTACTGGTTCCAAAACTCTGCAAACACACTTCAGTTCTTTTCTGACTTCTTTCTCTCCAGCAGTTAATTCGTTAATTGCTTTCTTCTCTTTCTTTGGCTTCTGGGTTACTTCACTCTTCTGATATGTCCCCCTTCTTCAATTAGTTTGGGCTTTGGTGAGACAAATCTGAGTTCAAATCCTGCCTCTGACATTTACCAAATGCCTGACTTATGGTAACTCCGTTATTCACATAAACCTTCCCTTTCGTCACGTACAAGAATGGGATTAATCTCCACATAGAACTTCTGTAAGGACAAGATGGAATAATGCACAAAAAGATCTTACTAAGTGTGAGGTGCCAATATACTATGCCTTTGCTCCAACTAATCCTTCTCACTTTCCCTCTAATTACTATTATTCTTTAGTGTCCCATACTGTTCTTGGCTTTTAACACATACCTCTTGCTTGAGAAGATCAGAAAGGTGAATGCGGAATTGTAGGCTTGTTGAGAATGGATGTCATGCCAGTTATACAGGATGGGAATCTAGTCCAGGAAAAGTGTACAAAGTAGAATGGGCAATGTGTCATCTGGAGTCATTGGGTTCACAGCTGCTATACCTATACTTAGGGGATGTTGACCAAATCTCCTGATCTTTCTAAGCCTCTTCTTACAATGGAAAGAATTGTTCTCTCTCATAGGATTGCAGCAAGAAGCAATAAGGGATGTATGTATAATATTTACTTGGCCTAGTGCCTTGCAAAGGGCAACTTCTCTGGAAAGCTTTGCTCATTATCATTATAACCCAATACCATCATCATCACCACCATTATCATCATCACTCTTATCATAATCATCAAGCCACTAACTATCCCTAAATATACATAGGGGGTTTTTTGTAGAACTTGGATGAAGTAGCCTCAGCTTTACACATTGAGGGCTGTAGTTTGAGCAACCCAAGAAGACTATCACACTTCAGGGACTAGTTTACCTGAATGAGAATAGTAATTTCCTACCTGTGCTCACCAGTGAGTGCCCACTGTGTGTCAACAGTTGCAGAAGGTGCAAGGTTAGGTCTTGGCCTGCTATGTCCATCTGCATGGTCGATTGGTGCAAAGGACAGCCGTCAATGATGGGCACAAAGTATGTTATTCCTTCTCCAGATTCGACAGTCATTCCTAGATAAGAGAACATGCTGGCATCATAATCCAGGGCACATAACATCCCTTATTATTAAATCTGCAGAGAGAGGAGGTAGAGGGGGAATCATTGCAGGGGAAGACAGAGGGTCTCAGGGGCAAGCTTTCTTCCCCTAAAGAAGACTATACTAGGATGAAAAAAAGGCTGACTCTTTGAATGGAAGTGTGTAGGTTTTCTTATTAAACCAGACATGCAGGTATTACCAGTAGTTGCCAAAGAGGCGAAAGAGGAAGAATATCATGATCTTAACATTTTTTTCTATGAAGAGCAGTCTGGTATTGATGTGGCACTGGGGTTCTCTGAGTGACTCCTGAGTGTCAGGAGCGTTTGAATACAATGGAGGAGGCATGCGTTTTATTAGGAGGGAGCATGATCCTCTCTGTCAGTCCATAGGAATGCATGACTGCACCTTGTATGACATAGTGCGTTCTGGAGGTGTTCAGAGCTGATCAGGAGTCTGGGGAGTTGCCTCCTTTCACCTATTGATTCTAGTAATCAAGAACTTCAAGTTCTTGAGGGTAAGTCAAGAGGATTTCCACTTTTAAATAAGTTGGGGAACAGGATTCCCCCTCCTAACCGGAACAACTAAAGAAGAAGACAAAATACATGTTCATGATATTGGCCATAAGGATCATAAGGATATTGGGCAAAATACGTGTTCATGATATTAGACATAAGGTCACAAAGTCCAGTGATCCCTGAGAGCTAGGACTCTACAAGAAAAGAAAATGGCAAGTCCCTGAAAATTGGCTTTGTTGGAGAGAGTAGAATAGTGATTACTAGAGGCTGGGAAAGGTAGTGGGGAGGGAAATGCTGGTTAATGAATATAAATTGTAGTTAGACAATTAGAAATTAGTTCCAGTGTTCTGTAGTACAGTAAGGTGACTGACTGCAGTTAATAATAATTTATTCTATAGTTCAAGATAGCTGGAAGAGAGGATTTTAAATTCTCCCAACACAAAATAATGACAAGTGGTTGCAGTGATGGATATGCAAATTATCATAACATGTTGCATTCATGTACCACCATACTGTATCCCATAAATATGTACAGTCATCGTGGCAATTAAAAATAATTGTTAGAGGCCAGCAGGTGGCATGATGGTTAAGGTGCTAGATTCCCACATGGCCAACTGTGGTTTGAGTCCTGGACCTGGAGGATTGACAATCATAACAGGTGCATGTGCACAGGAGTTTAAAACCCTGGGAGGAGAATGGAGGAGAAGTGACTGTGGCACGGCTATTCCCCTGGAAGGTGATTTTTCACCTTCCCTCTCTGTCTCTCTCCAGTGAGCACATGAGTTCTACAGCAAAGACCAAATATATATATATATATACACACATATATATATATACACACACACACACACACACACACATATATTTTTAAGCGATTGGCTATTGTCGCTTATGAACATAGACACAAAACTCTGCAACAAAATTTTGGCAATTGAATCCAACAATATATAAAAAGGATAATATTTTATGACCAATATGATTGCCTCAAATTGATAAAGAAATCTGTGAAAAAATCTATAGCCACCATAGTATTTAATGCTGTAAGACTCAAAGATTTCTAAGATCGGGAAAAAACAAAGAAAGATGTTTGTTCTGCCACCCAATTTGGTACTGTACTGGGGAGTCTTGTGCAACCAGGCAAGAAAAAATTGTTAAAGCATCCAGTTTGGAAACAATGAAGTAAAACTTTATGTGTAAGCAATATGATTGCCTAAATAGTAAATCTTCTGAAGTCTACAAAAAGCTACTAGAATTAATAAACGAATTTATTTAGAATATCAGGGTACAATATCAATATGCTAAAATCTATTTTAGTTCTATCTACTAACAATAAACAACAAGAAATTGACATAAAAATACTTCATACAATAGCATCAGTGTGTAAAACACTTAGAAATAGATCTGACCAAATATGTTCATGACCTGTACACTGTGTACAAAACATTGGCAAGAGAAATTAAAGAAAACCTAACAGATACACAGTATTCAGTAATTGGAAGACTAATTTTTTTATCATATAAAATTTATTTATTTATTTTCGTTTTTGCTATAGGGCACATGTGTTCACCAGAGACAGAGAAAGAGAGGGAAAGAAGGAAAGTGAGATTTCACTCCCATGTGGAATGACCACACCACAATCCCTTCTCCTCCGTGGAATGACCACACCACAATCCCTTCTCCCACTCTCTTTTTGGGATTTTGAGCATGCACACATATGCCTGGCATGATTTTCAAGCTGCCAGGTCTGGGATTTGAACCACACAGCTGGTCATATGGAATTCAGTGCCTTAACTTCCAAGCAATCTACTGGCCCCAGGAAGACTATTTTTAAGATGTCATTTCTCCTGAGACTGATCTGTACATTCAACGAGATTCCATTCAAAATCCAAAGATTTTTGGTTGTTATTTTTTCTTAGTTGACACTAATTCTAAAATTTACATGGACTAGGACCAGCAAATGGCATAATAGTTACATTGCTGAACTCCCACATAGTCAACCATGGTTCAAATCCTGGACCCAGTGGCTTAAAACTCACGCCGAACACATCTTTCACTATTAACAAACATCAACTCAAAATGGATCAAAGATCTGAACCTAAGACCTCAAACTATAAAAATACTAGTGGAAAACACTGGGGAAACCCTGAGAGACATTGGGGTAGGCAAAGACTTCTTAAATAAGACTCAAAGCGTAGTCGATAATCCCTAAAATAGACAAGTGGGATTATATCAGATTAAGAAGTTTCTGCACAGCAAAAGACACAGTAATTAGTGTGAATTGACAACTTTCAGAAAGGGAGAATGTTTTTGTAAACTATGCCTCAGACAAGGGACTGATAACTGGAGTACGCAGGGAATTCAAGTGGCTTTCCCAGAAAAAAAAAAAAAAAAGATTAACCCAATTAAAAGATGGGAAAATGAGTTGAACAAAAATCTCTCTAAGGAAGACATACGAACAGCCAAAAAGCATATGAGGAAATGCTCAACATCCCTTATCATAAGGGAGATGCAGATTAAAACCACAGTGAGATACCACCTAACCTTTGTCAAAATGGTGACAATTAAAAATACAAAAATAATATGTGTTGGCGGGGTTGTGGTGAAAGGGGAACCCTCCTACACTATTGGTAGGAATGTAAATTGGTCCAGCCACTGTGGAAAACAATATGGAGGTTCCTCAAAGATCTACAAATAGAACTACCATTCGATCCAGCAATTCCACTTCTGGGTATCTACCCAAAGGACAGGAGAATGCTCAGTTGGAAAAGTGCTTGCACATCAATGTTTACTGAGGCATTATTCACGATTGCTAAAACATGGAACCAACCCAAATGTCCATAAACAGATGAATGGATTAAAAAACTATGCCACATATACTCTATGGAATACTATTCAACCATAAAAAAAAAACAAGACCCTAGCATTTGATAAAAAGTGGTTGAATATGGAAGATTTATTGCTGAATGAAGCAAGCCAGGCGATGAAAGAAAGATATTGTATGTCTCCACTTAATATGTACTGACTATCCACACTATGGTAGAGGTTGAAACAATAGAGTACATAAAAGCAGTTAAAATAATTATGGATACTGGAGACAGTGTTGTGGGTGGAGGGAGAAGGGAAGAGTATAGGGAAGGAAATTAGAAAGAAAAAATCAAGAGGCATGACATTTGTAGGACACAGAAATGGTTTATTACCTGTTAATGATAACGTGTATAAAATTCACAAATGGACTGGTCTGAGAAGTATTTCATGTTGGGTAAAGTCTCTTTACAAGCCAAATGATGTATAGCAATCAAATGTTTAAATAATAAAAATAAATCTTTAAATATAAAATGATAAAGAAAAAAAAAAACACTCACACTGGATGTGTGTGCATACATGCCCAAAATCCCAAGAGTAAGGTGGAGAAGGGATTGTGGGGTGGTCATGCCCCCGGGGAGTGATTTCTTGCTTTCTGTCTCTCTGTCTCTCGGGCGAGTGTACATATCCTATAGCAAAATCTCTCTCTAAAAAAATGTTTTAAAAACATTCACATGGATATTCAAAAAGCCTAGAATGATAAAAACGTTTTCAAAGAGAGGAGACCAGGATCAGATGGTGATACAGTGGTGAAAGGTGACACTGCAAGGCTGACCCACATGAGAACTTCAAGGGATCTCCCTAAATACAGTGAAAATGTCTGGGCCCATGATCCATGGCTGGCTGAGGTTGGGGGTACGTTTCCATGTTAGAACTCTGTTGGGGGTGCTGTCTTTCTGTCTCTGTGTCTCTCATTGTCTTTTCTTCTCATAAAAGAAATAAATACACATAAAATAAAGAAACACAAAAACAGAAGACCAAAGTGGTAGTGCTAGCATTTCCTTATTTCAAGTCTTTCTTTCTTTCTTTCTTTCTTTCTTTCTTTTCTTTTCTTTAAGAGGTTTTTGCCATAGGGCACATGCACTCATCAGAGAGAGAGAAAGTAAGAAATAACCCCTCACCCAAGGGGGATGGTCACTCTACAATCCCTTCTCCTCCATTCTCCTCCTGGGATCTTGAGCACACATGCACACACGCCCAGCGAAAGTATCAAGACACCGGGTCTGGGACTCAAACTGTGATTGACCATGTGGGAGTCCAGCAATGTAACCACTACACCATCTGCTGGTCCCTCAAGACTTTCTATAAAACTTTGATAACCAAGAATGTGGTATCACCCTATAGTTAGCAAAACAGATTGGTAAGACAGGAGAGAGCACAGAAGTAGACCTACATGTATGTGGACAACTGATTTTCAAAACCATGCAAAGGTAATTAATTCAGTGAAGAAAGAGCAATATTTTAATAAATAATATGGGAACCATAGGATATCTACACACACATGCTTCATTCATAATATCAAATCTATTCAAATTGAATCAAAGGGTTGAATATCAAATTAAAATCTATAAAACTTTCAGAAGAAAACATAGCAGAAACTCTTTGGTTTGCCAACTCCAAAAGCATGATACACACACACACACACACACACACACTTCATAAATTGGACAGCATGGAAATTAAATACTTCTACTTCTCAAATGATATTGTGAAGAGAATGTAAAGTGAAGTTGTAGACAGACTGGGTGTCTGCAAAACATACATCTGATAAAAGACTTGTATCTAGGATATAAAAAGAATCCTCAAAACACAAAGATGAATAACTCCATGAAAAATCGGGTAGAACATTTGAAGAGACACTTCACTGAAGTGGATATAGGAACGGCAAACACATGAAAAAAATGTTCAACATCATTGGTCTTTAGAGAAATATAAATTAGAACTATATTGAGATACTACTGCACACCTACTATTCAGTTGTCAGAAAAGTCATGATGTATTTTTCTATGTTCTATGTTTTTCAAAAATGTGTCATGACTTTTCTGACAACCCAATAGAATGGCTAAAACTAAAAAGATTGACCATACCAAGTGATACCTACAAGAATGGTTAAAACTAAGAAAGACTCTCCATATCAAGTGTTGACAAAGGTGTAGAGGAACTGGAACTCTTGCACAGCTGATGGGAATGTAAAATAATGTAACTACTTTAGCAACAAGTTTGGTAAAATTTTAAAAAGTTAAACATATGCCTATTATATGGCCCAGTCATTTCACTCCCAGGTCTTTACCCAAACAAAAGCAAAGCATATATCCATGCAAAAACTTGCACATAAATTATAATAGCTCCAACTACAGAAAAAATCTACATCCATTCATAGGTGAACAAAGTGTGGTGCTTTTGTACAATGAAATACAGTTCATCAATAAAAACAAGTGACCTGGGGCCTGTAGGTAGCATGGTAGTTAAGGAACTAGACTCCCACATGACCATCTGGGCGTGGTTCAAGTCCCAGACCTAGTAGCTTGAAAGTCATGCAGGGTACATATGCATGCCCTAAATCCTGAAAGGAGACCAGAGGAGAAGGGATTACAGTGTGATCATCCCTTTTGGAGGGTGATTTTTCACTTTCCATCTCACAGTTCTCTCTCCAGCGAGTGCACACTCCCAATGGCAAAAAACGTTTAAGAAGAGAGAGAGAGAGAAAGAGAGAGAGACAGAAGGAAGGAAGGAAGGAAGGAAGGAAGGAAGGAAGGAAGGAAGGAAGGAAGGAAG
>NW_006159505.1:8101667-8105165 GCF_000334495.1 Tupaia belangeri chinensis | reverse complement strand
AAAAGGAAGGAAGGAAGGAAGGAAGGAAGGAAGGAAGGAAGAGATTCGCAGCATAGGTGAATCTCCAAATAATTATCCTGAGTAAGGGGCTATCTCCACAGCTCAGTGGTTATGCACTGCTCAAGGGAAACCAGATCCCACATGGTGACCATGGTTCAAATGCCAGGCCCTAAGAACCTGAAACTCGCTGAACTCATGCATAAATGCCTAAGATCCTATGGGCTGGAAGACTGAAGGAAGGGGATTGTGTCATGAACAGATCCTATGGAAGGTGCTCATCTCTTTCTCTCTCTCTCACTTTCAAATGCATGTCCATAGGCTCTATTATAAATCAAAAAATATGCTGAAGATAAAAGATACACACACAAAAGTACATAATGCCTAATTCCATTTATACAAACTTCTGGAAAATGTAAACTGGTTTATAGGGACAAACTATTGTTTGTCTGGAGATAGACTGGAGGAAGCAGAGTATGTGGGTGATAAGGAATGTTCTAGGGGCCATGGATATGGGCCATGAATATATCTTGGTTGTGACAATGGTTTCATGGGTATATTCATGCATCAAAACATCAACTTGTCTAAATACATGCGATTGTCAGTAAAACTGTTAAGAAAGAAAGGTGAGTCCAGCAAATTCTTAAATTCTGGGAGTGAATTGTTTACCCAGGAAGTATGAAAAGGGAAGGAGTTAGGGAAGGGGCTGAAGACAAGTGTTAGGGATTTTTTTTTCTTTCTTTATCTGTCAGGGAGAGTAGGCTGCCCACTGTGATGAATGTCACCAGCCAAAGGGACAGAAAGCATGAGCTCAAAAGGACAGGGCTTCTGCAGGGCCACTTACCAGAAGTTTGGCCAGAGGCAAATAGAGAAAGGACTCCTTGGTTGACTAAACACAAGGCAGGGATGTTGAAGGTCTCGAACAGGATCTATGGAGAAACATCTGTGATCACTGGTAGGCAGGAGAGGGGTGGGCTTCCCTAATTACTCAGGTGCAACCTGAATCTTCACTGCAGAAGTCACGTGGCTCCCCCAGAGTGATCTAGACCACAGGGACAGAAAGCATGTCACTCTTCACCCCACTCTGCCTGACTAGATCAGGGACAGCGTCAGTTTTTTAGTCTGTAAATGGGCTCATACCCTTCCAGGTACCTTCTAGGCATGTGTAGGAACTGGTTATATTAGGGCATATAGCAAAGTCTTACAAACTGCTGTTTTGTCATGATCAGGACAAGCCTGCCTTCCCCAAAGCCACCAGGAAGCCACTGTTATTCTCACTGGATGCATTATCCTCTCTGCCCTTGTATGCAGGCTTGACAGAAATCCTGGCATTTTGACTTGGCATGACTGCCTGTTTCATAATAATGAAACAACTGCAGTCAGCAGCTACTGTGTGTTAACTACATGCTAGACACTTTGCATACATATGGTTTGTTCAAGGGTATTAACTGGGAGCCAATTGCATACCAGAGGTACGAGTGAGCAGGTCAGATACAACCTGGTTGCTCTGCCCATGGGAAGCCCTCCAAAGAACATGATAGCCACTTCCATTGTCCACATGAGAGTCCAGTGGACCAGAATGTGAGTGAGCAGTGGCAGAGGTGGATGTGAACACAGGTTGATGGACTCTAGGGCATGGCAAAATCCTGCCTTTGTGAAGTTGACTGAGTGAGCAAGTGATTCGCCTACAAGCTGGTGACACTGCTTGATGAGACTGGAATTAAAACATGAGTTTATTTTAGTACAAATAAATTAGAAATCATGCATAGTTTTTCCATTATATGTATTTTCCATGAACTTTTTGATGGCCCCGTGTACACACTCACACACACCCTATTGGTCCATTTCTCTGGGGAGCCCTGACTGACACAGCTGGGGAGCAGCATGTTCCCTTGGGGTGAGGGACTGTTTTGCCCTCCCTTTTCCTTCTTTTTCACCAGCTCACCAAGGTCTCTGGGGGCACTTGACATTCCCACAGTGGGTGCCCGCTGTATCACAGTCCCCAGAGTTCAATGAAGTAGCAGCTCGCACCTGCATGGTGTGGATGGCGCTATTTCTGGCTGCAGCGTGTGCCTCCACTGTGTGCAGGTGGAGCCTCAGCCCCCAGGCCCACCCTTTGGGTTGCCACTCACTGCAGAGAACCTGCTGGGCCCCAGGGACACTGGGCCAGGTGGTTGAGTCCTGCTGCTGGCTTAATGAGCTCACTGACGTACTCATTAGGAGAAACCTGATGTGATGGGAACAGGCGCGGCCAGCGGCAGCCCTGACAGCCCTCCCACACAGCTGGCCCTCGCTCCACCCCATGAAGGCCTCTGCGGTGTGCACTTGGGCACCCTTTTTTTTTTGCCAGTCTGGGCCATTGCCAGGCTCCACATTCCATTTCGGTCCAGGGCCATCCAGTCAGCATATGTCACCAACTCCTTCCTGAGGGACAGGCCCAGGGTGAAGCTCAGAGAGGACTAGGAGCCTTTAAATAAAAATGAGACCCCCCCCCAAGTAGGCCATACGAGGGGATCTCAGAATATTTGCAGAAAAAAACGTTTTTGAAATCCATACAGTCTTTTCATGGGTATCATCCATGAACTTTTTGAAGGCCCCCCTCGCCCCCACACACACACCAGAATAGTGGCTGAGAACGAAGCTACAGAATCAAACACCTGGTCTAGGCAAGTCTGCCAAATTACTTAGGCTCCCTGCCGCTCCAATTTATTTATCTGCACAAAGGGGATAAGCACCCTTCCTGCCCCACCCCACAGAGTGGCTATGAAGTCTAAATGAAATAACTCACATTAAATGCCTAGCCGGTGCCTGACCACTTGGCAAGCTGCCTAATGGTAGCCATCACTCCTGAGGACATCTCTCGCCCTGAGTCTTTATCTTGCTGAGCAGAGAGGTAAGGGCCTGAGGCTACTCCAGGGGCTCAGGAGGAGGCTCAGTGCTGAGCTCCTGGGCTGCGCTGGCACAGCCTACACCCACCCTCTTACCTGCGTGGTTCTCTCTTTGCTGGATGTTGTATGCAAAGGTGGCTCTGTCACCATCACAGGATGCTGCTCCGGGGCGATGTGGAGGATCTGGTAGAAGGAGTGATGCCAGATCTGGGGAGAAGAAAGGGGCAGAGGGAGCTGCTTCCTGGATCAGCAGTCCATGATCTACAAATGCAGTTGAACCTGCCTACACCACCAGGCAGTTATTTTATTTTTGATGTTATGTTATTACTAATTTGACAAAGCATATTTTAAATAGCATTTGTGACCAATTCCCAGCTAGGGCATCTTGACCTGATGAAGATGCCAGAAATCAGAGCATAACTTTAGACGAGATGCGAAACCTTGTTTTATACCATGCCTGGAGTCAGGAAGCAGGGCAGAGATGGAGAAGATGCGGGCCCTGTCTGGATGAGCTCGTGGTCTGAGGTGGCAGATACAAGCCTCACACGGGTATGCCTGTGACATCGGCATGGCTGGGTGACGCACAGTAAGACACACCAGTTTGCAGCTCGGC
>NW_006159505.1:8069204-8101452 GCF_000334495.1 Tupaia belangeri chinensis | reverse complement strand
GGCATTCACCATGGCTCTATCACAAACCAGGTCCATGCTCTGGAGCCTGTTTTCCCGTCTTTAAAATGGAAAATAGTCCCAACCTCATAAAGACTGTGAGGATTAAATGACATGACATTGCAAAAAGCCTGGTGCACTCAGTTGCCGGGCTGCCGTAACAAAGCACCACAGGCTGGGTGACTGAAGTCCAAAATCGAAGTGTCCCAGAGTTGTACCTTGTGAGGCCTCTCTTCTTGGTTGTCCCTGTGTGTGTCTATGTCCTAATCTCCTGTTCTTATAAGGACACCAATCATGTGGTATCGAGGCCCACTTATGTGACCTTGTCTTGACTTGATCACCTCTTTCAAGGCCCTGTCTCCAAACACAGTCACATTCTGAAGCACTGGAGGTTAGGACTTCAACATAAAAATTTGGGGGGCATGATTCAGCCAGTAAAGCCTAATGTATACTTGCACACAGGAGATGATCAATAAACAGTGGTTACTTACTACGGAAGTTGTTCCTAGCTACCCCAGGCAGGGAAGGCTCCATAAAGAACCAAAGAAAGAAACAAGGGTGAGCTCCCTAGAGAAAGTCAGGGTAGGGAGGGCCTCAGGTGAGCAGGCATAACGACATCGATGCCTGAAGCAACACGGCACCCATGAAACAGCAGAGTCATGTGAGGGGTTTGTGCCTTAGATGGGCAGACACCAACAGACTGAGCCGGGGGGAGTGACACTGCAGACATATCCATTAGAAGAGCCACCAGCAGGCAGGGTGGGATGAATTACAGTGATGAGGATAGAAGGGGGGGCTCAGAGGAGGATCATTGCAATGGTGTTGGCATTCAGGAAAGAGCTTGAATCCAAGAGCCAGAACCAGTTGAAGAAACACAAGAAACAGCTCAGGGCTCAGTCAGGCAGCATGAGCCACCCCCGTAAGCTGGGGGCTGAGCACTCCAGAGACCTGTCTACACTACTTTACTTTCTAAACTCCCTGCCACACTCCCTGCCAGAGCCAGGACCAACCCCTTGGCTGTGTAGACATAAACGATATCTATGAGTGACCCTCCCATTGCCAAACTTCAGTGCCCCTTCCCTCTTGGAATTCCTGTCTCGTGTGACCTTTCCCACAAGGAACCAGAACTGGCTTTATGAACAATAGAATATGACAAAAGTGGTCATTTGACTTCCAGGGCTATATAATAAAGGTATTATAGCCTCCAACTCAGCCTCTTCAATTGTCATTCTGGGGAGGCCAACTGCTGTGCTGTGAGGCCATTCACACAGCCCTATTGCAAGACCCATATGAAGAGCAACCACCTGCCAGTCACCTGAGAGGGCCTCCTTGGAAATGGCATCTCCACCCATCAGGCCTGTGGATGACACCGCCCCAACTGACATCTGACTATACCCTCATGAGACCCCAGCCAGAATCGCCCAAGGAAGCCACTCTCAAATTCACAAGTCAGCATCCCTGCAGGAAGTCCTAGGTGAGGTGACCACCACAGCTCTGAGACTCTACGTTAGGGCCGGTTTGTTATGCAGCATTAGATCACTGTTAGGTTGAACTGTGTCCCCCCATATTCTTATGTTGAAGTCCTATCCCTACCACCCACGTGCCTCAGAGCATGATCATATTTGAAAATAGGATTGTTGCAGATATAATCAGTTAAGTCAAGGGGAGGTCATGCTAGAGTAGGACAGATCCTTAACCCAGTGACTTGTGTCCTTGTGTTCGGGCATAGATACAGACACCTACAGGAATGATGCTATGTGGGCATGAAAGCGGATATGGGGTGATGCTTCTACTAGTCAAGAAACACCAAGGATTGCCAACAACTCTCTGAAGTTTAGGGAAGAGCCTGGAACCAGTCTAGGACTAGCGGCTGACACCTGATCTCAGACTTCTGGCCTCCAAAACTATAAGGCAATTTCTATTGTTTGACCAGCCCAGTGTGATATTTTGTTACAACAGCCCCAGGACACCAATACTATAATTAATATCCATTCTGAGGTGATGTACAACCTTCTCAAACATATAGAGGCCCTGGGCAGAACCGTCTGTTACTTAAAGAGAGAGATTCAAATTCACTATATTATCACGTCTATGTAGAACTGAGAACTTTTTATCCATCGTCCCCTTTAATGCTCACAACACTATACATGGTAAGAACAAGTATGCCCCTGGTTACAGATAAGGAAACTGAAGCCCTGAGAGGCCCCATTACTTGAACCAAATGACATTGATAAAAAGCAGTGGAGGGCCAGCAGGTGTCATGGTGGTTGAGCCACTGGATTCCCACATGGGCACGGTCCAAGTCCCAGACTAGGCAGCTTGAAAATCACAACAAATAAATACATAAATAAATGTTTGAAAAGAAAAAGAAGAAATGGAAACAGAATTCAAACTTGGATTTCAAAGCCTGACAATAGATGCATCCCTAACATCAGACGAGAGACCCAGAGAACAAGGCCCACCCCACCAGAAGCTGCAGCCCACCTTTTCCATGTTGTCCCAGTTAGTGATGGTGGCCCGAGAGATGGGGTGTTGCAAGTTGAGCTTCCATCGCTTTTCCTGAGCCTCACCTCCAATGAACCAGTCTTCCTTCTCCATTCCTTCCAACACAGTCTGTGAAACACAGGCCAGGACAGATCAGCTTTTCCATGCTGGGGGCTGGACTCACCTGCACTTGGCTTTCATTTGCTGACTACAATGAGCAGTGATGGGGAGGCCTTTGGGGAGGACCTGTTGGGAGAGTGTCCCGACCCGGGCGGACTGCCGAACCGGTTTCCTGAGTGAAGGAGTGAGAGCCGGGACAAGCGGCTTAGTGTTACAGCACAGAGACGACACAGTGTCTTCAGTGTCATCCGTCTATTGTGGGCAGCACGGTACAGCACGGAGACGCTACAGTGTTACAACTCTTAAGGGTCGCGTCGTCTATTGGAGATGACGTAGTGTCACAGCTCTTCAGGCTAGTCTGGAGACGATGTAGTGTTACAACTCTTCAGGGTCTTCAAGGTCTCTGGAAACTGCGCGGTGTTTCAGCTCTTTAGGCTCTCCTGGTGGTCGTCTGGCTACTGGGGGCCAGGCATCGTGGTTATATACACGCTGGTGGATTATAAACGGTGGGTCGTGATTGGTTGTAAACGGTGGGCCGTGATTGGTTGCAAACGGTGGGCCGTGACTGGTTGTAAACAGTGCGCTGTGATTGGTTGTAAATGGTGAGTTATGATTGGTTGCTTTTGGACCAATCATGAGGTGCCGGATATGCAAATCTGAGAGATTCTAGTGGCCAATCAGAGCAAGGTTTCGAAGGTCAGGTTTTTTTAAGGTAACCAATCATGGCAATTGTTTGCTCTCTGAGAAACCTGGGCAGACTCGCTGGTGCGCAGCCTCCCAAGGAGAGTCTCCAAGTCATAGTGTTGGCATCTGTGACCTTCTCAAACCATGTGCGCTATTTCGGAAATGGTCACAAAGAGGTTTTAGCAAATTACCTGAGAGATAAAATGCTCCTGAGGAATCTTTGCTGGGACACTCATCTTGCCTGTTTGTAGATGAGAAAACTGGGATCAATAAAAGAAGCGGTTGAGGAAGGAAAGGTGTGAGGGAGAGGCGCCATCTTCCACTTTTGCTTTAGAAGGTTGACCAGAAAAGGGTCTGCGATGCAATTCAGTTTCTGTTATTTTTTTTTGGAAGATGAACCTAGCTACTCTCATGGCAGATTAAACTTTTCATCCCATCATTCTGAGGGGATTTACCAGTTGGCCATGGTGTTGATCTGGGCCCACTGAAAGCAGACACTACGACAAGATGAAAGGTGCAAGGATTTTATTAGGTTACACACCTGCATGAGAGAACATGAGATGGGAGTCAGTTAAGGGTAGGAGAGACACCAGACTGTCGTTCAAGTCTGGATCTGGGTGCAGGAGAGAAGGGACCACCATGCAGTCTCAGGAAGCTTTGGCAAGGTCACTGGGGAGCTCTTGAGCCAAGCTCATTCACCAGAGGCATTCTAGGTCTCCCCGAATGGGCCTGTCTTCGTGTCCCTGCCATGCTAAGTTGTTGACTTGGAGCAGCCTGTGTGTAGCATGGCCTTATGCAACAGTTCCATGGTGCAATGAAGCAGTGGTACAATAGTGCAGTGGTACTGAGGTACAGCAGTGCCACAGTGCAGCAGTACGATGATGTGGTGATGCAATGGTACGATGCTGCAGTAATGCTGCTGCAATGGTGCAGCAGTGCAGTGGTGCAGTGGTGTCACAGTGCAATGATGCAGTGATACAGTACAGAAATGATGCATGCCACAATAGTGTCATAATGAGATGACACAGTGGTTTAGTGGTACTACTGTGCGAAAGTGCCATGCTGTGCTGGTGCACTGGCACAGGGTGCAAGGGTGCAATAGCACATATAGTGGTGCGCTGTGCACTGATGCAGCAGTGCAGTGATGTTATCACTTGCTGAGTGAAGCTAGTCAGGGCCTGTTGGGAGGGCCTGCAAGTCACAGTGCTGGCATCTGTGGATTTTGAGCAAGTGGATTTTGAGCAAGACCCACTTTCAAAGCTTCCACATCTCACCTGCCCAGAACTTGTTTTTCCTATTTTTAAAATTTATTATTATTATTTATACATTTAATCACTATACATAATTTAGCTTGTAAAGAGACTTTACCCAATATGAAACACACCTCAGAGCAGTCCAGTTGAGAATACTGGACACGTTATCATCAACAGGTAATAAACCATTGCTATGTCCCACAAATGTCTTATCTCTCTATTGTTTCTCCCTAATTTCCTTCCCTACGCTTACTTACCCTATCCCCTAACCTTAAACCTCACCCCTCCCCCCCCCCCCTTCCACACTGTCTCCAGTGTCCATAACTATTTTCTGTGCTTTTATGTCCTCCAATATTTCAGTCTCTACCATAGAGTGTGGACAGCCAGCATATATTAAGTGGAGACATACAATGTCTCTTTTTCTCAATGGTTTGAGAAGGTCACAGATGCCAGCACTGTGACTTGCAGGCCTTCCCAACAGGCCCTGACTTGCTTCACTCAGCAATAAACTTTCCATATTTGTTGACTTTCTGGCAAATGCCAGGGTCTTGTTGGTTTTTATGGCTGAATAGTATTCCATAGAGTATGTGTGCCACACTTTTTCAATCCATTCATTTGTGGACATTTGGGTTGGTTCCATGTCTTAGCAATCATTAATAATGTTGCAATAAACAATGATGTGCAAGCACTTTTCCCGAGTATTCTTCTACCCTTTGGGTAGATACCCAGGAGAAGAATTACTGGATCATATGGTAGTTCTATTTGTGGAACCTCCTTATTGTTTTCCACAGTGGCTGGACCAATTTACATTCCCAATAGTGTAGGAGAGTTCTCCTTTCACCACTTCCCCACAAGCACTTATCATTTTTATTTTTTTAATCTTCGCCATTCTAACTGGGGCTAGGTGCTATCTCATTGTAGTTTTGAGCTTCATCTCCCTTATGATGAGGGATGTTGAGCATTTTTTCATACGATTTTTGCCTGTTCATATGTCTTCCTTTGAGAGGTGTTTATTCATCTCATTTTTTCCATCTTTTAACTGGGTTGATCATTTTTTTTCTCAAGCCACTTGAGTTTCCTGTATATTCTGGCTATCAGTCCTTTGTCTGAGGCATAGTTTACAAAAATATCCTCCCATTCCAAGAGTTGTTAATTCAAACTAATCACTGTGTCTTTTGCTGTGCAAAAACTTCTTCATGTGATGTAATCCCATTTGTGTAGTTTTGGGATTATTGCCTTGCTTTGGGGGTCTTACTTAAGAAGTCTTTGCCTACTCCAAAGTCTCCCAGAGTTTCCCCAGTGTTTTCCACCAATAGTTTTACAGTTTGAGGTCTTAAGTTTAGATCTTTGATTCACTTTGTGTTAGTTTTCGTTAATGGTGAGAGATAGGGGTCCAGGTTCACCTTTCTGCCTGTTTTTCCAGCACCATTTGCTAAAGAGATTTTCCTTTTCCTATTGGATTGACTGGATTTTTCGGAAAAATCAGTTGGCTGTATGTTCGGGAATTTATTTCTGGGGGTCTCTATTCTGTCCCATTGGTGCACATATCTGTTTTTGTGCCAATATCATGCTGTTTATTATCACCACTTCGTAATAAATTTTGGGGGTCAAGGAGTGAGGTGCTGCCTACTCCACTCTTCTTGTGTAGGATTGCTTTGGCAATAAGGGATCACCTGCCTAGAACTTTCACATCTCAGGAATTTGTCTTTTGGGCAGAAGGATTGAACATGGAGTGAGAATTACTAGCTATGAAACCATGGGCAAGGTGCTTGCCTTCCCTGAGCCTCCAAGTCCTTCTCTACAGAATGTGAGCAATAGCGTCTATTTCTTCTACCTTGCCACAGTGCTCCTGGGAATCCAGTCAGATAACACCACCGATAGGAATGATGGGAAAGCATTTTATAAATTGAAAGGACATAATGATATGGAGGATTGTCAATGTGGCTGCCTCCGCCAACATTTTTTTTTCAGTTGACCCATGTGTAAGTGTGTGCAGGTGGGAGGAAAAAAGACAATATGAGGGCATAGACGAGTCACCCTATCCAGGTCGGAAGTTGTTTGAGAGAATGAGATGGACCATTTTCAGTGTTGCCAAGAGGCCTGAGGGCCAGAGTGGCTGCTCTGCTTACAACGGACCAGGGGACTTGGGTACAGACTTTTTCTTGCCTCTCTGTTCCCATGAGTGGCCTCATTGCCATCTTGGCTGCTAGACCAAAAGCCCTGGTGAGAGTGGGCATGGAGAAGCCAAGGAATGCCCTGGATGACCATGCCTGTGCAGCTTTGACTTGGGAAGTTCAGAAAGGGCACGACATCAAGTGTGTGGGAGGAGGCCATGGAGCTAGAGTCTAGAATGAGATGCGGGGGCTCATGCAAGATTCAGACCCCTCTTAGAGACACAAATTTGCTTCTCATTACCTAGAGACTAGCCCCCAAACCTAGGAGGCTGGCAGGCAGCAAGTCTCATGGAAAATCAAACCAAACTGAGAACCCAGTCCGCTGAGGTTCAGGAAGATAATTTACTGATCTGCTCATTCATCTTGGTCACTCGATTCTATTTCGGTACAGAATCTGACTCCTCTCTTGCTGCGATCCTGGGTTTCACCACTTAGGTAACCTATTTTGTTCTCTCTTCTGGTTCTATTGTGCCATTCATTGTATGGCTGGCAGTGTTTTTATTTTCTTCCCCCCCTCACCCCCATGGCTATGGAATGTTTTTATTATGCAACGAACAATAAATTTTTTTTGAATTATATTATTTAACTTTATTTATTCATTTATTTATTTCAATTTGACCAGAGAGGGACAGACTGAAAGAGAGAAAAAGGGAAAGTGAGAAAGCAAGCTTCTGGATCTGGGACTTGAACTGTGGTTGGCCATGTGGGAGTCCAGCACCCTTAACCACCATGCCACCTGCAGACCCTACCAACAACAACTTATGATACTGCAAGGCAGTAGAAGATATGCCACATTTCAAATGGAAGAATTGAATACAGGGAGTTAGTTACATGGGATGGGGAGTTTGGAAGAGAAAATGTGACTTGCTGAGCAAGCCAGAGAGTAGAATCACAAAACCTAGCCTTCTCCACGCTGGGGCTGAGGAACAGTCTGAGGGGGGCTGGAGAACAGAAAGCTCAAAAGAGGGGGCCCGCAGAGCTGTCTGAGCAGATGGTGCTGGAGGGTGTAGAGGGGCTTCAGTCTACAGACAATTGCTGCTGCTGCTGCTGCTGCTAGAGGAATTCGGGAAAGGGCAGGAATATGGGAAGGGAGTCCCTGATGTCTCTGGTTTGAAAAAAAATCTGTTTGAAACATCTCACAGTTGATAAGGGAGTCCGGGAATCATCAATTACAGATTCCCAGCCCTAGCATCACAAAGCAGAGCAGGAGGGTGTAGGGTAAAGATGGAGCTGATGGATGATAGACAGAAACCAGAAGCAGTGGCCAAATGACTACAAAGAGCTATGTCCAAATCCTACCCCCAGGACCTGAGCTTCTTTGCATAAAGATTCTTTGCAGATATAATTCAGCTGAAGATATCTAGAAGAGACCATTCTGGTGTTAGGGTGGGCCTAACACTTGTCCGGTGACAAGTGTCCTTGTAAGAAGAAAGCAGAGGGAGATTTGAGAAGAGAGAAAAAGAGAAGGTCTTGTGAAGATGGAGGTAGAGACAGGAGTGATGCAACCATAAGCTGAGGAATACCTGGAGCCCCTGGAGCTGGAAGAGGCAGGAAGCTTTTGGAGGGAAGTTGGCCCTGCTGACACCTGGATTTCAGATTTCTGGTCTCCAGCACTCTGAGGGAACAAATGTCTGTTCCTTTAATCCAGCCATACCACACCAACTCTGATGATAAGGGCAAGTGCAAGCCCCAGCTGCCCCTATTCTATTTGTTCTCACTCCCCCTCTCCAAACTCCTGTAAGAAACACAGTGAAGACAAGATGGGAGTGGTGCAAAGTTAACCTGTTGCCGTCCTATCTGGGCTGCTCAGGAATCATTAACAGAGTATTGGGCAGGGCCAGCAAGTGGTGTGGTGGTTATGGCGCCACACACCATTCCCATATGGCTGACTCCAGTTTGAGTTCAGTACCTAGAGACTTGAAAATCATGCCGGGTGTATCATGCATGCCCAAAATCCCAGGAGAAGAATGGAGAAGGAATTGTGGCATGGCCATTCCCCCAGGGGGTGATTTCTCACTTTCTAGCTCTCTGGCCAGCACATTGTGCCCTATGGCAAAAAAAAAAAAACTTAAAAGGAAAGAAAAAGTGGGCAAAAGAGTTGGTAACAGGAGAGGAGCAAATGCTTTGGTTCTGCAACTCAGGTGGAGTGGGAACAGGACAAACGGCCAGCCATCAGGGCCTGGAGCTGAGCTCCTGCTTCTGGGAGACCTTTGGGGAAGTGGGGAGAGCTGGCAGAAAAAGCATTCACTGTCTCTGAAGGCACCGCCTTGAAGCAGTGTTGGGTAAAGCTCAGTAAGTTGTGAGCGGGGAGGGGCTTGGAGAGAAGCCAAGACACTCCTGGACAAAACACGTCCCCTCTCAGCTGAGATGCAGTAAGTGGATTAAGCCAGTCTCTCCATCTTTTCTTATCTTCTGCTTTCACACTGCTCCTGGACTCAGAACCTCCATGAGACTCAAGAGAGCAGCCATCACTAGCAACAAAGGCTTTATTTTAGGAGCTTTGGGCGGCTCTTCCGGGAAACCCAATGGCTCAATTTCAGCTTAAACTGTGAACTCACTGAACTGGTTCCCTGTGCATGGCTTGGGCCCATCTCCGAGTCTGCCTCCTCCCAGGCCTTGGTCCTGCTTCATTCTGGCTCCAGATGAGAGCCCCAGGGTAGGCTCTAAATGGCCTGACTAAAGGAGGTAGTGAGGCCCCAGGATGGGGGAGTGGGTGACATTCAAGGGGAGGGCACCTGTCATGTGCTGGAGCTCACACAGGGAAAACCAATATCTTTTATACCTTGAGAGCTTGCCTTCTGTTAGTGCCCAAAGCTGCATTGTGACCCCTAAAAGTCCTGTGTTGAAGCCCTAACCCCCAGTACTTAGGATGCAACTATATTATGAGATAAGACCTTCACAGAAGTAATTAAGCTAAATAAGGTCATTGGGGTGGGCCCTAATCCAATCTGACTGAGATACTTACAAGAGGAGATCGGGACACAGACACACACAGGGGGCTTTGTGTGATCATGAAGGGCACAGTGGGCAAAAGCCAGAGGCAGCACCCCCATCACTCACGTCATGTCGAAGTTTCCCGAGGATGGTTGGGAACACTGCCAGAGGGGATTCCTTTCCTGCAAACCCCACCTTGCTGAAGCCAGAGCCATAGTCACAGATGAGAGGCACGTTGTCCATTGCGTGGCGTGTGACCTGGATGAGGCTGTGGGGAGAGACCACACAGTTATTGGTGCCACTTGCAGGGCACTTGTTTTGGGCACAGGGACTGTTCCAGACTTGGAAGACTTAGGGACCCAGAGCTGGGCCCCACCTGGAGTGGGAACCACATTCTGGAGGCTGCTGGCTGATTGCTGGAATTGTGTGTGTGTGTGGGGGGGGTGGTTCCAAGCACCCTTTATAGTAGACTGCCTTTGACAAGGGAGGCCGTGGGGTGGGCTACTGGGCTGAGGCTGATGGCTTCCACTGGCTTCTGATAAGCTCTGTCGTTTGTTTCTTGGGAGGCATCTGAAGGCAGGGCTTTGGGCCAGGACCAGCAGGAGACCCTAGTAGCAGCTGGCTGAAATTTGTCTTTCCCCTTCCTTTGCTTCTAGAGAATGTCTTCTATATATTTGCAAGTTTGGAAACATGAGGAAATGCAAAGAAAATCATAATCACCCACAGTCTCACTGTCCATGGTTGTCCCAGGAAAGTTCAACTTATTCATTCATTCATTCATTCATTCATTCATTCATTATAATGTTTTTACCATATGGCATGTATGCTCGCTGGAGAGGAGAAAGACATTGAGAGGGAAAGTAAGAAGTCACCTCTCAGGGAGGATGGCCATGCCACAATCCCTTTTCCTCCATTCTCGTGGGATTTGGGGCAGGCACACATACACACCCAATGTGATTTTCAAGGTTCCAGGTCCAGGATTTGAACCACAATCAGCTATGTGGGAGTCCAGTATCACAACCACCACCCCGCCTATTGACCCCTTCAACTTACTTTCATATACAGATTTTTTTTTAAATCAATTATCCACAAAAATAAATAAATGTTTTCCTCTTCTTAATATTGTTTTAATTAAGTCTTTACTATGACAAATGTTTTCTTTTTAAAAGCACTTTTAATTTTTTTTTTAGATACAGAAAGACTACATGTTCATTACAGAAAATAGGGAAAACTGTGAAAAACAAAACCTTCCCCCAATCCTACTAATCAGAGATAACTTTGTCAGTATTTGAGTGGTTACCCTTCTAGTGGTCACCTACAACAAGGGAATGTTATTTAACTAGCACCTCTGTGACCAGCTGAGTATAGGACAATCCTAAGGGCACCAAAGTGTCATCCCACTGTATGTTATGTGTGCACATTATTTATAAATACATACTAAGACCAGCAGGTGGTATGGTAGGTAAGGAGCTTGGATTCCTACATGGCTGACCACAGTTTGAGTCTCAGATCCCACAGCTTGAAAAACACGTTGGTTGCATGCATGCCCAAAATCCTGAGAGGAGAATGGAGGAGAAGGGGTTGCAGTGCAGCCATCTCCCCTGTGGAGTGATTTCTCACTTCCCCTCTCTCTGTTTTCAACAAGCTCACATCCTTTATGACAAAAACCTAGAAAAGTTTTATACTGGGCATTTTTTCTTTTTATTAAACCTCATAACATTCCCATGTTAAGTATTACATGGAAACATTTTACATTCTTGTGTAGTAGTCTACCACATCAGTCTGCTAGTAATCCTTTATCCCCTATCATGGAACGTTTAGGTAGATCTTTTCGATTACTGTAAATAACGCTGTGATCAACATCTTTACTCATTGTTTTTTTTTTTGTCCTACAATTCAGATTAGCTCCTTGTTGAATACTTCCTTAGAATGACTGGATAAAAGGGCAAACAAATTTTAAATCTCCTTAAACGTTTAGCCAAATTGCTGTCAGAAACGTCGGTCAATTTACCACTGCCATATCAAGGCACTTTTCACGTTGAGCAGCCGTCTTTTCCACAGGTCCCTGTGTCCCTGACAGACCGTGAGCTTTTCTGTCTCTATCACCTGATTATCAAAGCTGATCGTTGCTGAATGACTTTTGAGTCCTGCTCTGTAGTTTTAACCACCCACTTTGAAGTTTTGTAGGTGTCCTCTCTGGCCACTGCTCATGTGCCTTCAGCCAGGTCGCCATGTTTTGAAGACAGGGCTCGGGCTGCCTCTTCCCTTGGCTACATCACAGGGCATGAAGGGACCTGGGCACGCTGCTATCAAGTCTGGGGTATCGGGTATTTGACAGCACAGGAAGGCCTGGTATGAATTTCTGACCTGTTTCTCACTGAGGTGAAAGTGGTGTGGTAACAATTATTATTACTTTACTTGATATGCAAGGGCCTTGCCCCAAGTAAAGCAGATCTGGGAGTGGGAATCCAAATATCATGCCCTTCCTACCAAATTCAGTGTGTTTGGGACACGGGAATAAATGAATTCTGAAGCTTGTCAAGCTGTTTTCATTTTCCCTTTGGTACGATAGCATTGAAGTTCGGGGAAATTAGATCTAGTGACCAAAATATGGTTTCTCCCTTGTTTTGTTTTAAATCATCTGATGCTGGCTTCCATTTGCTCCTTTTTAGCAAAAGGAGGGAAATTAGGACATCAGTAATTGCACTGCTCTCCCTGGGACAGAACATTTTCATCTGCGGTGTCTTGAGCGTAACAAAAACTGGTTCAGAGCAGGGGGGTGTTGCCTTGAGTGGGCTGAAGCCCTGAGCTCTCCTGATTGCTGTAAAGGAGGGCAGGGTGTTGGACACAGCATGGTGCATCCGACCAAGGGGTGCTTTTCTATTTTACTCCAAATCCTTATCGATCTGGGATTAACTTGTGAACCTAGACGGTATCAACACACAGAAGTAAAACTAAGGAAAGTGTAAGAGAAATCAGAAGAGAACATTTGGATACTAAGAGAAGAACTTATTTGCCACCATCACTGATATATGAAAGGAAGACTGACTTGCACCCAGATTTCAGGTACCATACTGGGCACCTCATTAATACCGCTGAGAGAACCCAGCAACAAACATGCATGGGGGTAAGAGGTGGAGCCTGTAACCTGTAACCTAGGTGGTGTCCTCCAGGTCATTGCTTCTGAAGGAAGCCATTGTCATGGCATTAGCAGAGGTGGCCTTGCCACCTCTTTGGGGCATCTCCAAGTTGTTCTGTTGGCTTCTTAAAGACTTTGCTTCTCTCTTTCCATGATATTTCTGCTCTGCTCTTTGGATTTGGTTTAGCTGAGCTCTAAGGTCTCTGGCTCTAGAGCTAGCCACATGACCCTGCCAGTCAATGGGATCATTCCATACTCTAGCTATTGTTGTTGGCCCCTGACCTAATGCTACACCCTAATGCCCAGAACCCGTGAATTAGTGACCTTACATGCCAAATGCCACTTTGACAGTGTAATTAAGTTACAGATCTTAAGATGAAGAGATTGTCCTGGATTATCTGGGTGGCACTGGTATAATCACAATGTTCTTGTAAGAAGGAGGCAGAAGTGTCAGAGTCAGAGAGAGACCAGAAGATACTATACCACTGGCTTTGAAGATGGAGGAAAGGACCACAAGCCAAGAATTTAAGGTGAAACGAGAAAAGGAAAGGAAATAGGTTCTCTCCTGGAGTTTCCAGGAATGCAGCCTGGCCCACAATTTCATTCTTATTTTGCCTGGTGAAACCCATTTCAGATTTCTAGTATCTCAAACTGTAAGAGAATAAATTTACATTGTTTAAGTCACTAAGTTTGTGGTGATTTGTTACAACTATGCTTGACCCTTGGTCAAGAGGCAGGCACATGACCTAAGACAACATCCCTTCCTGGAACCCTGACCAGAGCTATTAGGAAGGATATTCTCTTTCACTAGAGTCAAGAGTTGAGAGAACATGAAGTCAACCTGGAGTTGCCATTGCAGCTTCTTTGTCACCACGTGACCAGAGCCTCCCCAAGGAGGAAGCCAGCCCCATAGGAGAGTAGAAGCAAGACACAGGGAATGGAATATTTGCAACATCCTTTGAGCACAAACATCAACCTGCTCTGCTTTATTCAGTCCAGTGAGCCAGCAAAATCCTTTCTTGCCTAAATGGGTCTGAAATGCATTTCAGTCTCTTTCAACCAAGACAGTCCTGACTAATTTATAGCAGTTAGGCTCCCTTGATCCTGGCCATTAGGATTTGGCTGGTTTGACCAACCACTGTGGTGCTATAGTCACACAATGCTCCACAAGGCTGGGAACGTCCTGGGTTTGCATCCTGAGGTCTCCCTGCGCACTCCAGGTGCACGTGTGTGTCCATGATCCTGGCTGACTGAGTCTGGGCCTAAATCTCAGCATGAGGACCTTGTTGAGGTTGTGGGTATCTTTCTGTCTCTCGCTCTCTCTCTCTGTCATGGAAGAAATAAATAAACCTTAAAAAATGAAAAAGAAAAAGAATGTAGTTTGCTTTAGTGTCCAGAAAATCATTGAAAATTAAAGATGTATTGTCAGGATCAACAGATGGCATAGTAGCTACATTGCTGGACTCCCACGGTAGTCAACTGTGGTTCAAGTCCCAGACCTGGTAGCTTAAAATTCATACCAGGCACATGTGCGTGTGCACCCAAAATCCTAAGAAGAGAATGGAAGAGAAGGAATTGTAGTGTGGCCATTCCTCCTGGGGGTGACTTTTTACTTTCTGTCTCTCTGTCTCTGTCTCTCCAGCAAGTGCACATGCCCTGCAGCAAAAATATCTCTCAAAAAAAATACAAATTATTATCCTTTGGAAATGCTCTTAGAGAGTCAGCTTTAGGTGGATTAGGACAAAGATGTTTAATTCTGAATTGGGGGTAATGACTATTCATTCAGCAAATATTTGTCAAGTGCCGTCTAGGGACTAAGCATTAGTTCAGACTGTGGAGACCGGGCAGAGAAGCTAGATGTGTTTCTTCCCTCATGGGCCTGTTGATCTACCTGGGGAGCCAGATATTATAGAAGCTTCTTTTACAATTAAAAACTAGTTAGTTGTTCTTTTTTTAATTTTTTTTTATAATCAGTACTATCAAGGAAATATCTATTAAGGAGAACCTTACCTAACCAAATCAGGATAGGGAAGAGCTTACATTCTGTTCTGAAAAGTGAAGTTTCCAGTGGAAGTTCTAGAAACTTTAATTGATTTTTGTTTGCTTGATTAATTGGTTTGATAAAGTTTTACTTTTCAAAATGAAGAGTTATTTGGATCTGTTCATGTGTCTGCACCAGCAATTGGAACATCTCTACCCTTGGAACTTCCATGTGATTTGAAGCTAGTTTGATAAGTCTTTGAGAGTCTCCTGAAGGGCTGCCTTGGCCAGGGAACCACACACCTTCAACCTCTCGGAGGTGACAGATGGAGTTAGAAGCTCCTCGTTGGGAACTTCTGGCTTTGTCAAACAAGTCTAGGCTATTGAGTGTGTCTCGACCTTTGCCTTGGCTCACTTCTTCCTTTTGGCCTCGCTCTGAGATTTGTCCACTGGGTCTTTGTTTTTCTTGGCCAATTTTCTGGTGTCTTTCTTGTTGTCCTTAAACAGCCCTGGGAAGCCCAGAGAGCAGCTGTTACCAGTGCAGCCTTGCTAAATTGTTGGTCAGAAAGGCAGGTGAGAGCTTTAAACTACACAGAATACACTTAGGAACAGGAGAAGTAAATTGTAGGTCAAAATTTGACCTGTCACTGCTCTCTCATTAGCCCTTCACTCTGACAAATGGACTCCAGTGACTGCTGGTCCGAAATAATCAGTAGTCTAAGAAATGCCACCTGAAAAGAGTTTGGTATTTCCTCTTCCCCAGCACCAGAGACCCAGATGAATGATCACAAGTTCCTTCAGGGAAAGCAAGAAGAATCACAACACGTACACATGTTGTCTCTCTAAGGTCTTTTCTCACATAGACCCAGCTTCCCATTCATTCAAGGACTCTGGTCTCAAAATTGGGTAAGCTACCTTCTTTCACCAGACATGAATTATTATTTGTTGTGCAAATAAATTAAGACCTTAGAGGAGAGATTTGTTTTGTTGTTGTATTTATTTTTGCTATAGGGCATGCGCACTTGCCCAAGAGAAAATGAGAAATCGCCCCTCAGTGGGGATAGCCATGCTGCAATTCTTTCTCTTCCATTCTCCTCTTTAGATTTTGGCACACCTTGGGTGATTTTCAAGTTGTTGGGTCCAGGACGCAAACTGCAGAGTTGGCCACGTGGGATCTAGTGCCTTCAACTCCACACCTGCTGGCCCAGGAGTGACTCTTTTTTAAATTGATTCATTTTCTTGAGAGAGAAAAAGGGATACCCTCCTGACAAGGTATGATCCTCCTGGAAAGGTATGACCCTCCTTGCCATGCTATGCTCCTCCCTGCAGTCTCCTAGACAGACAGGATCACATGTGTGTGTGTGTGTACATGTGTGTGCATGTGTGTGTGTGTGTGTGTGTATGTACATCCCTGCCATGTTCAAGCCAACCCCGGATGTGAACCCAAGCCTTTCATGTAGCTCCAGCATCACACAGAGGTGCCCTACTACCTGTGTCACCATAGCTCACTCAGGAGTGACTCTTGTATGGTGCCTAACAACCATGGATTACACAACCAAAGATCTTCGTGGGTCAGACCAATGTTGAAGCTGTGACAATCACATCTGTCCTGTTGCCTCTCCTGATAAGCATTTTCAGGTTGCCTCTGGTAACTAACTGCCACTACCTGGACTGTCCTCCTTCTGGACCCCAAACAGATAAGGTCTGTAGGAGAACCATAGGAAGGCCTGGAGTTTTGTTCAAGGTATTGAGGCAGACATTTTAAAAAGTTAAGCGTAATGGCCCCTTCCTCTAAGTTATTCAAGGCTGACAGAAGCAGCCACTTTGCTCATATCAGCTCGCCTTGTCCCTTGGTCTACAGCAGCAGCTCACAGTCTGCAGAATCCCTCAGTGATTACCCAACCTTAGTGATGCAGGTGAGCACACGATTAGCTGCAGGCCTCCGTATAACATTCCCGAGCATGAATGGAAGCCTCTCTTCCTTTTCCCCATCACAGCCTGAAGTGAATTCAGGACTCTGTAAGGATCTACCATGAGCACTTCCAGTACCTGGAGTGTATCACTTGGGGTTCTTTGGTTACAAGAAATGGAAACCATCTGTGGCTATGTGTACAAAGGAGGGACAGAGGGAGCTCACAGAACTGAAAGAAGCAGCAAACAGCCACACACCGTGAGCACAGAACCAGAGTTCTTCTGAGGATTTCAGGGTTCATCTCTTCTGGGTTTTACAATCAAATGACCCCATTCCAATCTTTTCCTGTCCTTTCATGTCTTCACATTTTAGAGACTCTGATTATTCTAGTTGGGTTGTATGTTTATCCCTGTGGATAGAGAGGTGATATCATATGGATTGAAGAGGGACAGTTCTCCAAATGAAGGGGCAATGAACAAACAAAAATGGGTGCACTACCTCTATTTTTTCATAATTAGTACATACACCCAGTTTATATAGTATTGGTAAGATGAGCACTCATGAACCACTACCAGCCCAAGAAATGCAGCATTCCCAGTTCCTTTGAAGCCTTCCCTTTGCTACCACGATCACCCCCCACTCACTGCTTTCCATCCACACTGCCCCTGCCAAGTATGCCCTGCTAAACACTTGCATTTCAAGGCCTTTGAGTTTTCTGCTTGAAGAGATCTATTATTTTTTTAAAGGGGGGTGGGGGGCAGGGACAGTTCTCTCAGTCATCCCAGGCTGCCATAATGAAAATACCATATGCCAGGTGACTTATGCTATAGAAATTTAGTTCTCACAGTTCTAGAGGTGAGAGGACCAGGATCAGGGCAGCAGCATGATCAGGTTCTAATGAGAGCTCTCTTCCCTGGCTTGAAGACGGCTCCCTTCTCACTGCATCTTCATGTGGTAGGAAGAGAAAGAGAGCTATGGTCTCTCTTCTTTTTCTTATAAGGATACTAATCTGTGCTGGTCCCATAGTGCAGTGATTAGGCCCTATACATAGGGAGCCAGATTCCACATGGTCGACCACAATCGGAATCCCAGCCCCAGCAGCTTGAAAAATATGCCAGGCATGTACATGTTTGGCCAGAATCCTGACAAGAGGGAGAAATGGAGGAAAAGGGATTGCAGCATGACCGTGTCCCATGGGGGGAGTGGGCGCTTTCCCTCTCTCTCTATCTCTGGCAAATGCACATGCCCTTTAGGGGGAAAAGCAAACAAACCAAGACACTAACCCTGTCTTGAAGGCTCCATCCTCTTGACCTATCTAAACCTAATTACCTTCCAAAGGAACCATATTCAAATATTATCACATTGTGGGATAGGGCTCTAACATATGAACTGGGGGAAGGACACAAAGTGTGATAGTTTGTCCCCTAAGAGTTTATGTTTTGGAATTTGGTCCCACTGGGTGGTGATGGGATGACCCCCCAAAAGCTCATGTATTGAAATTTGGCTATACTGTTCATATAGGTATTATTGTAGGAAGGCAGGCTTCCATGATTGAGTTCTGGTGGGAGAGAAAAGGCAGGGCAGAGCCAGGTGGATATAGACTACATTCCACTCAGCTCAAGGTTCTATTTACACTATTTTGTGATGCCTTTGGACTTCCCAGCCACCAGAATTATGAATCGATAAGCCTCTATTTTATTTATAAATTACCCAGTCACAGGCATTTCTATTAGTGATGCAATAACAAATTAAGATACAAACATTCAGTCCATGACAAATTCACATTCCGTAATTTTTACCCTTTGAAAGCGTGTAATTCAAGAGTTTTCAGTATATTCACTAAGTCATGCGGCCACTGTCATTATATAATTCCAGAACATTTTACCACCCCAGAAGAAACCCCATACTCATCTGCAGCCACTCCCCACTCCCACTCAACCAGCCCAGATGACGATTACTAATATATTTCCTATGTCTATGAATTCACCTATTCTGAACATTTCATATAAATGGGGTCACCCGATGAGACCTTTTGTGTCTGACTTCTTTCACTCAGCATCATGTTTTCAAGGTTCATCTATATTGCAGCATAAGTCAGTGCTTCATGACTTTTAATAGATGAATATAAGTTCATTTTATCAATGTACCTCAACTTATTTATCTATTTATCAGTGGATAGACATTTATTCTGTTTCTACTTTTTGGCTATTGTGAATAGTACGCTGTGGACATTCATGCATAAGTTTTTGGGTGTACATATAAATTCATTTATCTTTTTTTTTTCTTAGAGAGGTTTTTGCTATAGGGCGTGTGCGCTCGCCAGACAGACAGAGAGAGACAGAGAGACAGAAAGCGAGAAATCACCCCCCAGAGGGGATAGTCACGCTGCAATCCCTTCTCCTCCATTCTCCTCTCAGGATCTTGGGCACGCACGCACACGCACCCGGTGTGAGTTTTAAGCCACCGGGTCCAGGACGTGAACCGCGGTCGACTACATGAGAGTCCAGTGACATAGCCATTATGCTAACTGCTGGTTCCCTAAATTCATTTATCTTAAGTGTATAAGTAGGAGGGGAATTCCTGGGTCATATGGTAACTCTACATTTAATGTCTAAGAAGCTACCAAACTGTTTTCCAAATCAGATGCACCATTTTTCAATCATACCAGCCATGTATGATGGCTCTGATTTTTCTACATCCTTGCCAACACTTATTATTGTCTGACTTTTTTATTACAGTCATCTTAGTGGGTGTGCAGTGCTATCTCATCGTGGTTTTAATTTGTTTGTCCATGAGGGACATCTTTTTATGTGCTCATTTGATTATCTTCCATTTGGATATCTTTTCTGAATAAATGTGTCATCCAATACTTTGCCTAATTTTAATTGAAACATTTCTCTTTTTGAGTTGTAAGCATTCTTTAGATATTCTAGATACTAGACTCCTATTAGATGCATTATTTGCCACTATTTTTCTTCCTTTTGTTGTTCCAAGTTTTTCTTTAAGTTCAATAACCAAGGATGACTTTTCTACCTTGCCAAAAGTAGTCATTGTCCACTTTATAAGTCCTTAAAGTCATCATCCCTCCTTCCAGAATACATACTCCAACTTGGTTATCTTTTACTACTGCACACTGTGTATGAATCATGTGGGTCCATGTGTTACCAGAAAAAGCTGGAGAAATCCCTGGACCAAGCCCTCACCAGGAGCTCTGACCAAGCCATCCATGTCTCATCGCACCAAGGCTTGACATCTAGCCAGGTGGAGGACTTCGCACAAAGTGCAGGGTTGGGGGCCTATTGGACTTATTCTGTGCACAGCATTCACTTTTAGCCTCCTTGCCTCTCATCTCACTTTCCTCTCCTTCCTCATCAGCACAACTTCAAAGAGCAACATCTTTGTCATCTCTTTCAAAAAATCTTGTCTATTTCTCTCTTGTCCTCTTTCCCATCTACTTAGCAGAGGTGAGCAGAGCCAGAGTCAAGCAGGACTAAGATCAAGAAGTGGCTCTCTTCCTACTGCTGATTCATGATCTCTGTACGGCAAGTAACCAAGTCTCAATATTTGTGCGTTAAAAGTAAAAATATTGCAATGACAGAAGATTAATGTATCTCTCAGTGGCATGACTATAGAGGAATAAAAGGATGACCAGATAACCAATGAAATTCAAATCAGGTACAGGAGTCAACGATGGTATTATGATTACATTGCTGGACTCCCACATGGCTGACCATGGTTCGAGTCCTGGACCCAGTGACTTGAAACTCATGCGGAGTGCATGTGCATGCATGCCCAAGAGCCCGGGAGAAGAATGGAAAAGGGATTGTGGTGTGACCATCCACCGGGGGGTGGGTGGTGATTTCTCTTTCTGTCTCTCTGGTGAGCGCACATGCCCTATAGCAAAAAAACTCTCTAAAAAAAAAAATCAATACAAGGGTAATTGTGTATATTCGCAGAATGTATTTAATTAGTAAAAATATGGGAAACTGAGAAATAGTACAGCTAGTCATAAAGGTCTAGGCCTTAGAGTCAGGTAGCTCTGGGTTAAATTTTAAGGCAGGTTTGTTTTCTCATCTATAAAATGTGACTAATGGCATCTATCTCACAGAGTGCTGGATTAATTAAACATCACGCCTGGTACATAGTAAGTGTTTAATTAACAATTACTATTGAGATTGAGACAAGATGGTGGGCTCTCAGTGACGATCTGTTGTGGGTTGAAAAATAGTTTGTCTAAAAGCAGATTTTAAAAGCAGTTTCTCTTCACAACAACTTTTTTTGGTGCCACCTAAGAAGCCTCTTGATTCACCATGGCAGTAGCAGTGATAAAACATGTGATATCAAAGACAGCCATCTTGAAACATTTCCTTCCAACCCAAAATGGAGCTTTATGTTGTGTTTGTCATAAATCTACATATTCTTCTCTCCCAGATGACTATAATTGCAAAGTAGAGCTTGCTTTGACATCTGATGGCAGGACGATAGTGTGCTACCACCTGTCTGTGGACATTCCATATGAACACACAAAACCTATCCCTAGATCAGATCGTGTGCATAATAATGAAGAAACACATGATCAAGTGCTGAAATCCAGGTTAGAAGAGGTAAGTGAATACCTTGAACAAGGACCCATGATAGGACAATTTAGCAAAATGTTCTTCACTACCAAGCACCATTGGCATCCTCACGGACAGTATCACAGACGTCGTAAGAAACTGGACCCTCCAAAAGACAGACGACATAAGACAGACGACATAGAGGTTCTCAGAGGAATCAGAAATGTGCTTCATTTGTCATTTAAGAAAATCTCGTGTAGTGTATTTACTAATAGAGTATGTAATAAAATAATAATAAAATTTCTTTTCATATATTAAACAACAATTACTATTAATGAATTATAATTCTGAGATAAAATAAAATAGCACCAATGAACTATTGCATGTTACAAATAATCACCCTAGCCTTCCCGTCTGGTGGCAGACATCGGGTAAGCCAAGATGGGCGCATACAAGTACATCCAGGAACTGTGGCAGAAGAAGCAGTCTGACATGATACGCTTTCTCCTTAGGGTCTGCTGTGGGCAGTACCACCAGCTCTCAGAGCTGCACTGAGTGTCCCACCCCACCCAGCCGGATAAAGTGCACAGACTGGGCTACAAGGCAAAGCAAGGTTATGTCATATACAGGATTCATGTGCAACGTGGAGGCCACAAACACCCAATCCCCAAGGGTGCAACCCATGGCGAGCCTGTCCATCACAGTGTTAACCAGCTCAAGTTTGCCCAAGCCTCCAGTCTGTTGCAGAGAAGCGAGCTGGATGCCACTGTGGGGCTCTTAGAGTCCTAGATTCTTACTGGGTGGGTGAAGGTGCCACATACAAATTCATTGATCCATTCTATAAAGCTATCAGAAGAAACCCTGACACCCAGTGGGTTACCAAGCCAGTCCACAAGCACAGGGAGATGCGTGGGCTGACATCTGCAGGCTGCAAGAGCCAAGGCCTTGGAAAGGGCCTCACGTTCCACCACACTATTGGTGGTTCTTGCCCTGCAGCTTGGAGAAGGTGCCATACTCTCCAGCCCCACAGTTACAGCTAATCTAAGAAATGTGTGTAAAATTCATACCTAATAAACAATTTAGGACAAAGCAAAAGAAAGAAAAATATATTAATAGCACCCCAGTAGCGAGTTTCCTGGGAGAATGTTTAAAGCCATGACGCAGGAAATGTTTGGAGTTATTCAAAAGGGATTCACTTTCAGCTTAGGTTACAGGGAGGTAAAGGTACCCCTTGCTGCCAAAGGGGGTTTAAAATGCCTTGACTTGGGGTCCAGGAAGAGATCCCAGCCACTAAAGTAGATGAGCCCTGATGTGTGAGAGACAGCGTTCCCACTCATGCAGGCTTTGCACTGACAGGTAAAGCAGGCAGACCAGAGGGACAGAGGCATGGAAATCAGTCCTGATGGCATTGACATTGAAAAGGCTTTTCTTCGACCAATTCTGTTGCTCATACATCCAACTTTGTAATCAGTAAAATGGGTTTTGAATCAAGAAATGAACTTACTAGAGCACTTAGATCAATGTGGAACTAAGTAATGTGGGACACAATTGAAAGTCTCAGGTGGGCCAGCTGGTGGTACAGCAATAAATGCAGCACTCTGTGATGCTGGACCCACGTGGGAAGGTTCCAGGTGTGTGTCTCGAGAACACCCCGGCCATGCTGGGCACCCACTCATGCCTGTAATCCTGGCTAGCTGAAGCTGGCAGAGATTGCAGCATGACAATCCCATTAGGGGTACCTTTCTCTATCACTCTCTGTCTCCCTCTATCATGGCATAAAAAAAATTTAAAAAAAATTAAAAAAAAAAAAACAACCCAAGAACTGAGGAAGAACCCCACTGGACCAAAACTGTTTCTCAAGAACAGAAATGAAAACAGTTATTTGGCTAAAATCTGGCCTGTAGACTTGTTTAATGTAGCTTAAACAAAGTTAATTTGGTGGTCGGAAATTCAAATTTTGGATTTGTCCTTAGAAAGAAAGAAGAAAGAGAGGGGGCAGCAGGTGGTATGGGGATTAAGATGCTGGACTCCCACATGGCTGACTGCTGTTCGAGTCCTGGACCTGGCGGCTTGAAAAACACACCAGGCGCATACATGCCCAAAATCCCAAGAGGTGAATGGAGGAGAAGGGATTGCGACATGGCCATCTCCCCTGGGGAAGTGATTTCTCATTTTTTCTCTCGTTGTCTCTCTGGAGAGTGCATGCACCCTATGGCCAAAACCTAAAAAAAAAAGAACAGAAAGAAAGAAAGAAAATACGAAAAGAAAGAAAGAACAGAAAAGCAAAGAAAGAAAGAGATAAAGATCCATCCCTGGCTTAACTTAGGAGCGGCAGCACAGGAGCTCATTCTCTCGTGTAGCCATGGCCGAAGCTGTGTGGAGGCTGGCCCTACAATATAGCCCATGCAGTCTCCAGTCAGTGCCCGCCATTTTGTTCATTTCTGTTGCCTGAGTGGCCCCTGCAAGCATGAGCGTTTAAGAACCTCTGTTCTTGGGAACCAGCAGTTAGCGTAATGGCTATGTCGCTGGACTCCCACGTAGTCGACCTCGGTTCGTGTCCCGGACCCGGTGGCTTAAAACTCATGCCGGGCGCGTGTGCGTGTGTGCCCAAGATCCCGAGAGGAGAATGGAGGAGAAGGGATTGTGGCGTGACCATCCCCCCTGGGGGGTGATTTCTCGCTTTCTGTCTCTATGTCTCTCTCTGTCTGTCTGGCGAGCGCACGCGCCCTACAGTGAAAATCTCTCCAAAAAAAAAAAAAAAAGAACCTAAAGAACCTCTGTTCTTAAATAATTCAATAATGAGAGAATGAGAAAGAGCAGCCAGTCCTGTGGTTTCCGGTTTGTCAGGCTGGCCCGTACAGTACTCACTTCACACAATCCCTCGTGATTATAATAGTCTGAATTGAACACTCCTCTCCTTCACCCTCGTATTAATATGCAGACATCCCTACATATCGGGTTTGATTCACCCAATTATCTGAGTCAAGAGTGAAGTTGTTGATGCTGGGTTAGCGGTGCACCTCGCTCACACGCCTCTCGCCCCCAGCCTGACAGACAGACTGTTTTTCCTGTGATATGCCACAAGGAATGAAAACACTACGCATAAAAATGTGCAAGGCTGACTGACAAGGCATCCCCGGATCACTTATTTAACTGGTGTATTCTCTCACAATAAGAGCATGGCGTCAATAGCCTTCATTTCCAAGTACAATGCACAGCTGCGAACGCCCCTGCCAACAGCGCCCACCGGCAGATCACATAATAGCAGCACTCCAGGAATGGATGCTGGGGAGTTTCCTAGCTGGAGCCTGATAAGAAAAGTCAGGAGCTTCATACTGAGCAGCCCAAGCTAAGGCCTTCCAAAGCCTGCCTATAGCTACAGAACTAGCAGAGTATAGCTGTCTGGTGGTCCCTTCCTCCTCAGTGCCATCTTTCCACCTATCCCACTGTCACCCCTACCTTCCATCCTTACAACCTCTTCCTCGAAATCCTCTACCTGCACATCCTCCCCAGCATGAGTCCCTTGAAGCTAAAGCCATTGGTGTTGTAGCCCCCTTCAGCACCTCTCACATAGTGGGTCTGCAGTCAAGCTTTGCTGAGCAGACCTGAACTGGGCTGCCTGTGACCACCTTGAAATGTCATGTGCTTGCCTGGGCATGGAGCTCTGACTGTAGTGTGAAAACATTGCAGGATAACATTGTCACGAGGCACAGGGAGTGTGCCAGAAACTTCTTGGCCCACGCAGATCAGGTGAATCTGTCGCTTTGAGTGACTGCGCAGAGCAGGGCTTCTCAGTCTCGGCCCCGTGGGTATTCTGGGCTGACTCATTCTTGGCTGTGTGTGTCGGAGGGGGCTGGCTGTACTGTCCATTGCAGGGCATTTAGCAGCATCTGGATTCCACCTTCCAGATGCCAGTAGCATTTTCCCAATTACGGCAGCCAGAATATCTCCAAACACTTCCAAGTGTTCCTAGGGAAAAGGGGGTGTACAAGCCAGTTCTGCTTGAGAAATTTGGTATGGACGGAAAGGCCTCGTGGTGGAGTCCTGACGAAGCCCTGTGGGATGACAGTTCTAAGGACTGAAACTGAGTTTTTCGGTCCTGAAATAATTTCCTCGCTGGGGAAACCATCGCAGCAGATCTGGTACTACTATTGTTGTACTCCATTTTTATCCAAAATTATTTCTCCCAAATGAACTCCATCACAAAAAGACAAAAAATCAGAAATATTAAGGCTGAGGGGTGGTACAGTGGCATAAGGTGACACTCTGCGTGGTTGACTCTCATGGACGAGTCCCCCATTCATACCCTGAGACCTCCCTGTGTACACCATGATGCATGTGTGTGCACGGAATCCACAGCTGGCTGAGGCTGGATGCAGACGGCAGCATCAGGACTCTGTCGGGGGTGCTGTCTCTCTCTCTCTCTCTCTCTCTCTCTCTCTCTGTTTCTCTCATGCTTGAAAGAAATAGATAAAATAAACTTTTAAAAAATCAGAAAGGCCAGGGCTGGCAGGTGGCATGGTGGTTAAGGGTGCTGGATTCCCACTTAGCTGACTGTGGTTTGAGTCCCTGACCTAGCGGCTTGCTTTCTCACTTTCTCTCTCACGCTCACTCTCTGTCCCTCTCTGGTCAAATTAAAATAAATAAATAAGTAAAGTTTAATAAAGTAATTCTTGTTTAAAAATCAGGACGATCAGTACGTCTGGGTCATCCCTTTACACTGTCTAGTTCTAGTGCACCATCAGACACATCATGTCTGACCTTTCCCATTCCCCAAGCCCCTGGCTGCGAGAGAAGACATTCTTCCCACCTATGCCTCTGGTGAGAGTCCTGTGTCTGCTTGAGTCATGTGACTAGAGAAGACTATTAAAGTGAAGGTTCATGGTTTGTAAATTCTAAGTGCTATACATACGTAAGGGGTATGGTAGGAAGGAGTTACCCCTTCACTATTTTGGGTAACTTGAACTTCCCAAGGAGGAGACATGGAGATGGGTGAATGTGTGTCTTTGTCTGTTATTGTGTTGCTAAGAGAAATATCTCAAACTGGTTGATTTAAAAAAAAAAAAAAGAGAGAGAGAGAAGTTTATTTGAGGCATATCCTGGTGGCAGGAAGGTCCAACGGTATAGAGCTGACTTCAGACCAGCCTACAATATGGCAAACAGGCACAGTGAGATGAACATGAGCAAAGAGAGAGGGCATTGCAGGCAGCTCTCTCTTCTATAGCAACTTGCTCTCTCAAGAACTAACCCCTTCTCATGAACTCTAGAACTTATTCGCCCTCTCATGAAACAGCATTAATCCATTCATGAGGCCAGTGCCTCCATGATTCAACCACCTCCTACTAGGATCAAATTCCAGGGACCAGCAGTTGGCGTAATGGCTATGTCGCTGGGCTCCCACGTAGTTGACCGTGGCTCGGGTCCCGGACCCGGTGGCTTAAACTCACACTGGGCGCATGTGCGTGCGTGCCCAAGATCCCAAGAGGAGAATGGAGGAGAAGGATAGCGGTGTGACCATCCCCCCTGGGGGGTGATTTCTCGCTTTCTGTCTCTCTGTCTCTCTCTGTCTGGCGAGTGCACGCGTCCTATAGCAAAAAAACTCTCAAAAAAAAAATCCAAAACATGAATCTTTGGGTGACAAAACATTATCCTAACCATATCTCTTTGTGCGTATGTGTGTGGGTGGGTGAGAGGGTGCAAGAAAAAGAGAGAGAGAGAGAGAGAATGCTGGAGGGGCTTAAGAATTAGAAAATAAGTTAGTAAGCTGAAGTCTTCCTAAAGGGTTGTGCCATTGCAGAATGATGGCTAGATGGATTGGTGACTGGATGAGTGGACAGGTAGATGAATGTGGTTGGATGAATGTTCGGGTGGATGGATAGATAGATGGTAGGCAGGTGGAGGGATGGATGGGTAGATGGAGGATGGGAAGGTGGAGGGATAGGTGATAGACAGATGGATAGCTGTATCATCATTTCTATCCTTGCATCTCTTACACCTGAGTCCAGACAGCCATGTATTCACCGAGTCCATTTGTTAGAAAGAAACCTATCTCGAAATAGTCCTTGCAGGAAGAGAAATGACGTATCTGCTGCTTTTGCAAACTTTCTACAATATTGGCACCCTTTTATAACAAAATATAATTAAATCCCACAAACATGTATTGAATACTGATTCTTTTAATTTTTTATTTATTATTATTATTTATTTTTTTGGAGAGGTTTTTGCTATAGGGAGCATGCGCTCGCCAGACAAACAGAGAGAGACGGAGAGACAGAAAGCAGGGGGGATGGCCACGTAGCAATCCCTTCTCCTCCATTCTCCTCTTGGGATCTTGGGCACGCACGCACAC
This sequence comes from Tupaia belangeri chinensis, assembly GCF_000334495.1. Lineage (NCBI taxonomy): Eukaryota > Metazoa > Chordata > Mammalia > Scandentia > Tupaiidae > Tupaia > Tupaia belangeri. The sequence goes on along the minus strand of NW_006159505.1, from coordinate 8,073,870 downwards.
ACGCCCGGTGTGAGTTTAAGCCACCGGGTCCAGGATTCAAGCCACGTTAGAGTACTTGGGAGTCCAGCGACATAGCCATTACGTTAACTGCTGGTCCCTGATTCTTTACATTACTTTAGCAAGTTATTGGATCTCTCCAAGTACATGGAGACACTCCTGTAGAGCTCCCTTTCCTCTGCCTCCCCCAAAGGAGCCTAAACATCTCTGATCCCCTTAGAATGGGATTGATTCTACTCATAGTGGAAACGTCCCAGAAGAGAGACTTCATTGTAGCTGTGAGAGAATAGGACATGTAATATTTACATACTTCTGTTGAAAGTCCTTTCTTTGTTGCGAAATTGTGCTGGCTGGTTTTTGATGTTTCTAAACAGAACATAGAGAGAAACATGCCCCACCTAATATGAAGGAGTTACGACTGGATGCTCCCAAAGGCAGTGCTCCAGGTTCTGGGTTAGACACTGTTTCTGCTCTCAAGGAGTTCCCATGTCATACAAGCAAGACCTATAAGAATAAATAATAATAATAGTAAAAGAAGAGAAATAAAAAAGGAAAAGTCACTTCAATTCAATGTGACAAGGGCTACAAAAAGGAGGTGACATTGTGAGTTGACCCTGGAAGACCTGGACAGACTCCAGACAGGAAAGCAGATCAGCCAAAGTCCAGAATCGGGAGGGGTGGGGTGGTCCTTAGAGGACCGAGTGAAAGGCTCACTCCAAATGGTCTGGCATGTCCTCACTTCTTCACGCCCCCAGTGGTGTTCTATTTGCGCCACTTCACAGACACATTAATAGCAGCAGCCAAGTGGGGAGGACTTTCTTGTGCCAGACACTGTTCTAAGTGAACTCATTCAGCCTCCCAGCACTACTCTGAGGTTGAGTATCATCAGTCTCATTTCTTAAGGGGAAAGTAGTTCCAGAGAGATAAAGTAAGATCTCTAGTTAGTGAGAGCCGAAGCTAAAATTCAAGGTCAAGTAGCCCAATTCCTTTTCCTACTTTTCAGCCTGAGTGGTACATTTTAAACAGTCGTAAATTCTTTGCAACTTCTCCTATTACAAGGTGGAACTTATTTTCCCACTTGTTTTTTATAGTTGCCCGATAAAATATTTTCCCACTTTTAAACCTGAGCTGGACTTATGACTCCTTTGACCAATAAAATATGATCCAATGGACACTGTGTGAGCTTTTTTTTTTTCTTTTTTTTTTTTTGTGGGGGAGAGAGGTTTTTGCTCTAGGGCACGTGCACTTGCCAGACAGACAGAGAGAGACAGAGAGACAGAAAGCAAGAAATCACCCCCCAGGGGCGGATGGCCACGCCACAATCCCTTCTCCTCCATTCTCCTCTTGGAATCTTGGGCATGCACGCATATGTGCCCGGCGTGAGTTTAAGCCACTGGGTTCGGGATGCGAACCACGGTCGACTACAAGGGAGTCCAGTGACATAGCCATTACGCTAACCGCTGGTCCCGACACTGTGTGAGCTTTGAACAGAAGCATAAAAGGAACTTCAGGCTCCAGTGGTGGCAGTGCTGGAGACCATGTGGTGGACCAGGGTTCAGTTCCCAGGTCAACCTGTACATGCTGATTGTATATAAAAAAGCCAGGATACTGGTGGGCAGGGAAGATTGGAGGGAGGATCATGGTGTGGGACCCTATGGAAGACACTTGTCTTTCTCCCCACCTGCCCCCAAACAGTCATAGAAGAAAGAGAGAGAAAGAGAGAGAGAAGAAAGAAAGAGAAGACAAGAAAGAAAAAGAAAGGAAGAAATGATAGTTTTAAAAACCAAGGTAGGGGAGCTTCACCTTCATTTCTTCCTATGCTGAAAGCACCTTCCTGTGTGAGAGTCTGAGCAGCCTTTCGGAGAAGAGGCCACATGAAAGAGAACGAAGAAGCCCAGCCAACAGCCAACCACCTGCTAGACATGTGCATGAGGCCATTTTAAATCACCCCCCATCAAGTGACCTGCTAGAGAGCCACAGGTACACAACAGGCCCCAGGGAGACCAGCCAAACCAGCTCAGGCCAGAATAACCCCTCAGCTGACCTATAGACTAGTGACCAGTGATAAGATGGTTGTTGTTGTAAGCCCCTAGCATGGGAGGTTGTTATGTGGCGGAAGCTGATTGATAGAGTCTACACTGCCTTTGTACTCTAAGACCTGTAAGAGCTGCTGTCAACTGACTCAGGCATACCCTCATCCCTACAAAGACAGAGGGGGTGGGTGGAAGTGCAGCAGTGATGCAATGCTCTGTGAGGTTGCTTTACCTGGGAAGGTTCTGGGTTCGCATCCAGAGACCTTTCTGAACACACAAAGTGTGCACGTGCCTGTGATCTGGGACTGGCTAAGGCTGGGTGCAGTGTGGTGTGAAGACCCTGTTGGGAGTGCTGTCTCTCTCTGACTTTCTACCTTTTCCTCTCCTTTTGTCTCTCAGAAGCTCATGAAAGGAAGGATTTTTTTAGAAAGAGGGAAAACAGAGAAGTGAAAGAAATTCTTGAAAGTCACGTGGTAATGGTCTAAATGTGAGGTTGACCAACTATGGCCCAGAGACTAAGTCTGGCCCACTGACTATTCTGTAAACAAGATTGTATTCAAACACAGTCCCACCCATTCATCTACATAGTGTCTAAGGCTGCTCTTGAACTACCACGGCAGAGCTGAGCCGTTGAGAACATGGGGCCTACAGAGCCTAAAATTTGCTAAGTGATCCCTTCTAGCAAAAGGTTGGTATTAAAGGCATTAAATTCAGATACTGGATTTAATAGTATAATGCTATGACAGTAGTGCATAGCATGAGGCCTTGAGGCCATTTTAAATCATCCATTTATAGTATAATGCTATGGCTATTTATAGTATAATGCTATGACAGTAGTTCTCAAAGTGAGGCCCCTAGACCGCGGAATTGGCTTCACTTGTTAGAAATGCAGTCCTGGGTCCTCATCCCAGATCTAAATCGGAAACACTGGGGGTGCGGACCAGCAACCTTGTTTTAAGAAACCTTTCAGGGGGTCAGCAGATGGCATAGTGGTTGTGTCGCTGGACTCCCACATGGCCAACCACAGTTCAAGTCTTGGATCCGGTAGCTTGAAAATCACACTGGGCACATGTACATGCATGCCCAGAATCCCAAGAGGAGAACAGAGGAGAAGGGATTATGTCATGGCCATCCCTCCTGGGGGGGATGATTTCTTGATTTCTGTCTCTCTGTCTCTTTCTGTCTCTCCAGCAAATGTGCACACCCTATGGTAAAAATCTCTCTCAAAAAAGAAAAAGAAAAAAAAAAAAAAAAGGAAATCTTTCTGGTGATTCTGATGCCCACTCCTTCAGGAAGACAATGAAAAACAACTCGTGTTTTCTTACAGAAATCTGGAGTGACTGTTGATTTCCATTTTGAAAACATTTCTTTTTACTCTCACTCCCAGCCTAAGGAGTAATAATTACCTACCAATCTTAGTTTGCTAATTTAATCTGCCCTCAGCAAGAGTACAGACTAGCAAAGAGTCGCTCAGTAAAGCACCTGCAGTCCCTCAAGAAGCCCAGCTCAACAGGAGGTGCAGGAGCGACCGGGGGCTGTGAAGAATGAAACCAGCCTTCTTCCTAGTTCCCTCCAAAATAAACGAAGCGCTTACGAAAAGGTGTGCAAGATACTGCTTGGAGTGCTCTTATGGTACAAAGCAGTCACAGTAAAACCAAGCTTAAACTGGAGTCCCAAGGTCTGGGTGAAATAACCAACTCATCTCCAAATTGCCTGGTTGTTCCCAGTTTGAACACTGAAGAAATTGTGTCGGGGAAACCCCACAGTCCTGGCTAACTGGGACAGAGCCAATGTCTGGGACTTACAAGGCCAGGCCTGCCTGAGAAAAGCCTGTTCAGGTAACACAGTGACCAGCCCCACCAGTGAGCACATGATGGTACCACGTGCAGGTGCAGAGCTGGAGGGTGGGCTCCAGGGTTCAGGGAGTCGTGGTCAGCGGTCAGTTAAGTACAAAGGCAGAGACCACTGTGGATGGAAATAACCAAGCTCTGCAGAAATAATCATTAATATGGGACCAGCAGATGGTGTAATGGTTACATCGCTTGACTCCCATGTAGTCAATCATGGTTTGAGACCCAGAATGGAGAGCTTAACTCACCCCAGGCGTGTATGCGTGTGTGCCCAAAATCCCAAGAGGAGAATGGAGAAGGGATCGTGGCATGGCCATCCTCCCTGGGGAGTAATTTCTCACTTTCTGTCTCTCTGTCTCTCTGGTGAGTGCACATGCCCTATAGCAAAAATCTGTCTAATAATAATAATAAATATGATTTATTAGTAAATACGTGTGATCAAGGCCTGGAAACACCAAAGTGCTTTGGGTGATTAAATGCACTGGTTCTTTTACTCAGTTCTAAGAGCAAAAAAAAAACCCACAAAAATCACAAATCAGGTGGTGGTGGCAGCGGCAGCACCTGCGTGGCCCCCTGTGCCTGCTCGCCCCCCGTGCCTGCGCGGCCGGGGCTCTGCTCCGCATTCTGCTGCCTCTCTGGGACTGGCATGTGGCCTCCAGGCCTGTGTGTAGGCCTGCGCCTACGCGTGGCCGCTGGACCAGCGCGTGGCCCCCGGGCCTGAGTGTGGCCGCCGGGCCTGCGCATGGCCCCTGGGCCTGCGCGTGGCCACCAGGCATGCGCCTGGGC